>NC_091282.1:943276857-943626694 GCF_032444005.1 Ranitomeya imitator
CGGCATTGCATTTGTGCCAGCAGCAGTACTAGTACGGCGCACCGATCACCGCGGTCTCGCGCTGAGCGCCGCGGTGATCGGGTGCGGGTGTCAGCTGTATATGACAGCTGACACCCCGCAGCAATGCCCACGATCGGCGCTATCGCCGATCGCGGGCATTTAACCCCTCTGATGCCGCTGTCAGTAGTGACAGCGGCATAGAGGGGGATCGCGCAGGGACGGGGGCTCCCTGCGCTCTCCCACCGGAGCAACGCAATGAGATCGCGTTGCTCCGGTGACCCGGAAGGAGTCCCCGGATCTAAGATGGCCGCCGGACTCCTTCCGGGTCATGAAGTGACCTGGCTAGCCGGCGCCTGCTGAGAGCAGGCGCCAGAAAGTGTAAAAAAAAAAAAAAAAAAATCCCCAAATAAAAAAAAAAAAACATTTCCCAATAAATCCATTTATTTATGTAAAAAAAAAAAAAAAACAATAAATGTACACATATTTGGTATCGCCGCGTCCGTAACGACCCACTCTATAAAACTATCCCACTAGTTAACCCCTTCAGTGAACACCGCAAAAAAAATAAATAAAAAACAAGGCAAAAAACATTGCTTTATTATCATACAGGCGAACAAAAAGTGGAATAACACGCGATCAAAACGACGGATATAAATAACCATGGTACCGCTGAAAACGTCATCTTGTCCCGCAAAAAAAAAGCCGCCATACAGCATCATCAGCAGAAAAATACAAAAGTTATAGCTCTCGGAATAATGCGATGCAAAAAGAATTATTTTTTTATATAAAATAGTTTTTATTGTGTAAAAGCGCCAAAATATAAAAAAAATTACATAAATGAGGTATCGCTGTAATCGTACTGACCTGAAGAATAAAACTGCTTTATCCATTTTACCACACGTGGAACGGTATAAACGCCCCCCCCTAAAAGAAATTCAGGAATTGCTGGTTTTTGTTCATTCCGCCTCCCAAAAATCGGAATAAAAAGCGATCAAAAAATGTCATCTGCCCGAAAATGTTACCAATAAAAACGTCAACTCGTCCCGCAAAAAACAAGACCTCATATGACTCTGTGGGCCAAAATATGGATAAATTATAGCTCTCAAAATGTGGTGATGCAAAAACTATTTTTTGCAATAAAAAGCGTCTTTTAGTGTGTGACAGCTGCCAATCATAAAAATCTGCCAAAAAAACGCTATAAAAGTAAATCAAACCCCCCTTCATCACCCCCTTAGTTAGGGAAAAATAATAAAATGTAAAAAAATGTATTTATTTCCATTTTCCCATTAGGGCTAGGGTTAGGGCTAGGGTTAGGGTTAGGTCTAGGGTTAGGGTTAGGGCTAGGGTTAGGGTTAGGGCTAGGGTTAGGGCTAGGGTTAGGGCTAGGGTTAGGGCTAGGGTTGGGGTTAGGGTTTCAGTTATAATTGGGGGTTTCCACTGTTTAGGCACATCAGGGGCTCTCCAAACGCGACATGGCGTCCGATCTCAATTCCAGCCAATTCTGCTTTGAAAAAGTAAAACAGTGCTCCTTCCCTTCCGAGTTCTCCTGTGTGCCCAAACAGTGGTTCCCCCCAACATATGGGGTATCAGCATTCTCAGGACAAGTTGGACAACAACGTTTGGGGTCCAATTTGTCCTGTTACCCTTGGGAAAATAAAAACATAGGGGATAAAATATCATTTTCGTGGAAAAAAAAATATTTTTTATTTTCACGGCTCTGCGTTATAAACTGTAGTGAAACACTTGTTGGTTCAAAGCTCTCACAACACATCTAGATAAGTTCCTTGGGGGGTCTAGTTTCCAATATGGGGTCACTTGTGGGGGGTTTCTACTGTTTAGGTACATCAGGGGCTCTGCAAATGCAACATGACACCTGCAGTCCATGCCATCTAAGTCTGCATTTCAAACGGTGCTCCTTCCCTTCCGAGCTCTGCCATGCACTCAAACGGTGGTTCCCCCCCACATCTGGGGTATCAGCGTACTCAGGACAAATTGGACAATAACATTTGTGGTCCAATTTCTCCTGTTACCCTTGGGAAAAAAAAATTGCGGGCTAAAACATCATTTTGTGGAAAGAAAAAATGATTTTTTAATTTTCACAATGCTACATTCTAAACTTTAGTGAAACAATTGGGGGTTAAAAGTGCTCACCACACATCTAGATAAGTTCCTTAGGGGGTCTTCTTTCCAAAATGGGGTCACTTGTGGGGGGTTTCCACTGTTAAGGCACGTCAGGGGCTCTCCAAATGCGACATGGCGTCCAATCTCAATTCCAGCCAATTTTGCATTGAAAAGTCAAATGGCACTCCTTCCCTTCCGAGCTCTGCCATGCGCTCAAACAGTGGTTTATCCCCATATATGAAGTATCAGCGTACTCAGGACAAATTGCACAACAACGTTTGGGGTCCAATTTATCCTGTTACCCTTGGGAAAATAAATAATTTGGGGCAAAAAGATCATTTTTTGTGAAAATTAATATAAAAATTTTTTTTACGGCTCTACATTATAAACTTCTGTGAAGCACTTGGAGGTTCAAAGTGCTCACCACACATCTAGATTAGTTCCTTAGGGGGTCTACTTTCCAAAATGGTGTCACTTGTGGGGGTTTCCACTGTTTAGGCACATCAGGGGCTCTCCAATCGTGACATGGGCTCCGATCTCAATTCCAGCAAATCTTGCATTGAAAAGTCAAATGGCGCTCCTTCCCTTCCGAGCTCTGCCATGTGCCCAAACAGTGGTTTACCCCCACATATGGGGTATCGGCGTACTCAGGACAAATTGTACAACGACTTTTGTGGTCCAATTTCTCCTGTTACCCTTGGTAAAATGAAACAAATTGGACCTGAAGTAAAAATTTTGTGAAAAAAAAGTTAAATGTTCAATTTTTTTAAACATTCAAAAAAATCCTGTGAAGCACCTGAAGGGTTAATAAACTTTTTGAATGTGGTTTTGAGTACCTTGAGGGGTGCAGTTTTTAGAATGGTGTCACTTTTGGGCATTTTCTGTCATATAGACCCCTCAAAGTCACTTCAAGTGTGAGGTGGTTCGTAAAAAAATGGTTTTGCAAATTTTGTTGCAAAAATGAGAAATCGCTGGTCAACTTTTAACCCTTATAACGTCCTAACAAAAAAAAATTATGTTTCCAAAATTGTGCTGATGTAAAGCAGACATGTGGGAAATGTTGTTTATTAACTATATTATGTGATATAACTCTCTAATTTAAGGGCATAAAAACTAAGAGTTTGAAAATTGCTAAATTTTCATAATTTCCGACAAATTTTTGTTTTTTTCACAAATAAATGCAAGTCATATCGAAGAAGTTTTACCACTATCATGAAGTACAATATGTCACGAGAAAAGAGTGTCAGAATCACCAGGATCCGTTGAAGCGTTTCAGAGTTATGACCTCATAAAGTGACAGTGGTCAGAATTGTAAAAATTGGCCCTGTCACTTAGGTGAAAACAGGCTTTGGGGTGAAGGGGTTAATCTAGTTACAAAATGGCGAGGCAGGTCAGACACCCGAATGTGGCTCCGTTCATTCTCCATGGGGCTGCTCGAAAAAGCCGAGCGCAGTGCGTTGCACCCCATAGGGAATAGCTGGAGTAGTGTTCACATTCTCATGGTAATAAAAGTTCTGCTGATCAGTGCAACCTCCATCAATCAAGTAATCAGTTATTCTGCAGATAGAATATAACTTGTTTTCACCAGATAATCTCTTTAAAGCTTGCTAAAGATTTTATTAAAAGGGAACCTGACAGCTTATCTATGCTGCCTGAACCACAAGCAACACGTGACAGGCACTGGCTATATGATTTACCCCATGTACAGGTGCTTTCCACAAAATTAGAAGATCATCAAAAAGTTAATTTATTTCAGTTCTTGAATACAAAAAGTGAAACTCATATTATAAAGAGTCATTGCAAAGTGATCTATTTCAAGTGTTTATTTCTGTTAATGTTGATGATTATGGCTTACAGCCAATGAAAACAACCAAAAGTCATTATCTTAGCAAGTTAGAATTATTAACAAAAAACATCTGTAAAGGCTTCCTAGGTGGTTAAAAAGGTCCCTTAGTCTGTTTCAGTAGGTTACACCAGAGGTCCCAAACTCCAGTCCTCAAGGCCCACCAACAGGTCATGTTTTCAGGATTTCCTTTGCATTGCACAGGTGATGCAATTATTACCTGGTATTCAAGAATCACCCGGCACTCAAAAATTGTGAAAAGTTACAAATACAGTTTATTCCCCTTCTCCTCGGCGACCTAGCACGCCACCAGTGCTGCTGCTTCACCACGTGCTGACCTCCGGATCTCTGTAGCGCCGCTGTGCACTACACACCCCATATGTACACATTGCATTTAGTGTGGTGATAGCCAGTACATTGTCAGAGGGATCCCCCTACTGGCCATACGCATTATCCTTCCATTCCAGATAAATTGAACTGTTCTGAAGAAGGTCCATCTGGGACCGAAAACGTTCAACATACTGGTTCTATGTCTGGATAATAATAAACTGTATTTGTAACTTTTCACAATTTTTGAGTGCCGGGTGATTCTTGAATACTTGTGACTGAGGGTTGGATACCCTACTCGAGCACCAAAACTCATATCCTCACAGAGTGCCGTGTTTATCTATTTTTATTCGCAATTATTACCTGGGCAAGACTAAGGAAATCCTGAAAACATGACCTGTTGGTGGGCCTTGAGGACTGGAGTTGGGGACCTCTGGGTTACACCATCATTGGGAAGACTGATGAGTTGACACATATCCAGAAGGCAGACATTGACATACTCTACAAGGAAGGTAAGCCACAAAAGGTCATGGGCTGTGTTACACCGCAGCATAACGCGGTCCATTAATGATGCCATTAACCCTGGGAGTATGGTCTGCGGGCACTGACTGCGGGGAGTAAGGAGCGGCCATTTTGCTGCCGGACTGTGCCTGTCGCTGATTGGTCGTGGCCTTTTTGCCGCGACCAATCAGCGACTTGGGATTTCCATGACAGACAGAAAGAAAGACAGACAGACAGAAGGATAGACAGAAAGACGGAAGTGGACCTTAGACAATTGTAAAGTAGAATATATATATATATATATATATATATATATATATATATATATATATATATATGTATATATATATACACATACACACAATATATATATATATATATATATATATATATATATATATATATATTAGTACAGACCGAAAGTTTGGACACGACTTCTCATTTAAAAATTGTTCTGTATGTTCATGACCATGAAAATTGTAAATTCACACTGAAGGCATCAAAACTATGAATTAACACATGTGGAATTATATACTTAACAAAAAAGTGTGGAACAACTGAAAATATGTCTTATATTCTAGGTTCTTCAAAGTAGCCACCTTTTGCTTTGATGACTACTTTGCACACTCTTAGCATTCTCTTGATGAGCTTCAAGAGGTAGTCACAGGAAATGGTTTTCACTTCACAGGTGTGCCCTGTCAGGTTTAATAAGTGGCATTTCTTGCCTTATAAATGGAGTTGTTACCGTCAGTTGTGTTGAGCAGAAGCTTGGTGGATACACAGCTGAAAGTCCTACTGAATAGACTGTTAGTATTTGTATTATGGCAAGAAAAAAGCAGCTAAGAAAAACGAGTGGCCATCATTACTTTAAGAAATGAAGGTCAGTCAGTCCGAAAAATTGGGAAAACTTTGAAAGTGTCCCCAAGTGCAGTTGCAAAAACCATCAAGCGCTACAAAGAAACTGGCTCACATAAATACCGCCCCAAGAGTCACCTCTGCTTCTGAGGATAAGTTTATCCGAGTCACCAGCCTCAGAAATCGCAGGTTAACAGCAGCTCAGATTAGAGACCAGGTCAGTGCCACACAGAGTTCTAGCAGCAGATACATCTCTACAACAACTGTTAAGAGGAGACTTTGTGCAGCAGGCATTCATGGTAAAATAGCTGCTCGGAAACCACTGCTAAGGACAGGCAACAAGCAGAAGAGACTTGCTTGGGCTAAAGAACACAAGGAATGGACATTAGACCAGTGGAAATCTGTGCTTTGGTCTGATGAGTACAAATTTGAGATCTCTGGTTCCAACCTCCGTGTCTTTGTGCGACGCAGAAAAGGTGAACGGATGGACTCTACATGCCTGGTTCCCACCGTGAAGCATGAAGGAGGAGGTGTGATGGTGCAGGGGTGCTTTGCTGGTGACACTGTTGGGGATTTATTCAAAATTGAAGGCATTCTGAACCAGCATAGCTACCACAGCATCTTGCAGCCGCATGCTATTCCATCCGGTTTTCATTTCGTTCGACCATCATTTATTTTTCAACAGGGCAATGACCCCAAACACAGCTCCAGGCTGTGTAAGGGCTATGTGAACAAGAAGGAGAGTGATGGGGTGCTACGCCAGATGACCTGGCCTCCACAGTCACCCGACCTGAACCCAATCGAGATGGTTTGGGGTGAGCTGGCCTGCAGAGTGAAGGCAAAAGGGCCAACAAGTGCTAAGCATCTCTGGGAACTCCTTCAAGATTGTTGGAAGACCATTTCGGTGACTACCTCTTGAAGCTCATCAAGAGATGCTAAGAGCGTGCAAAGCAGTCATCAAAGCAAAAGGTGGCTACTTTGAAGAACCTAGAAAATAAGACATATTTTCAGTTGTTTCACACTTTTTTGTTAAGTATATAATTCCACATGTGTTAATTCATAGTTTTGATGCCTTCAGTGTGAATTTACAATTTTCATAGTCATGAAAATACAGGAAAATCTTTAAATGAGAAGGTGTGTTTGTCCAGAGTTGTAGGCTGGTGGCCCAAAAGTGGCATGTGTGGTAGTGTAGGACCCATCAGAAGGAGATCACCTTGCCGTGGTTGATGGGCACACATGAATTGGCCAATTTATGCGCTAAGAATCTTCATGTCATCTATAACTGTAAGTTATAGAAAAATGGAAAAATATTTTTGAGAAGTATAATTCATATTGAATATTTGTCTGTGTTTTAACATGGCCTAGATTCATGTACATGACATTTGCTGCTGTGTTCTTCTTTATCTATATGATGCAGCTTGCACGTGTTCACATTAGGAGTGCTGGTTGTTTTTTTTTTTCTCTCTCTCTCTGTATATATACATATATATACATATATACATATATATATACATACATATATATATATATATATATATATATATATATATATATATATATATATATATATACACACATACATACATACACACACACAATATATAACTACACGCACATACACACAATCATCCGGAGTCCAAAATCACTTTTCAAGTATGTTCAACATACTGTAAATATGGTAAGACCATCAATCGCACTAGTAGTATAGAGGTATGGGTAGGGGGCCTATGAAGAAAACTAAAGAAGAGTAAATAGTATACTAAACTATCCCAGTGCCCACAGTTTGGAAGACTTTACTTAACTTGGCTGATAGGAACATCTGGCACATTTACTTCCAAATTCTTATACTTGTAAAAAGGTAAACTGGGAATTATGTGGGAAAGTCACTAGGGCAATACAAGTGGAGGGATGCTAGTTAAGTCGAAATATAAAGTGAAATGAAGCTGCTGAATCCACATGTTAAGTGCTCTTGTACATAGTTTTAGTTTTAAATATTAAAAGGATTTTCCAACCTTACGAAAAAAAAAAAGTTAAGGACGCGCACAGATTAACAATTGGGTGGTCTCTGATTGTATTAATTTACAAATCTGCATTAAAGGCCATAGTCTCAACACAAGGCCGTGGCAGTCACTGGTTACAGTTCAAAAACCATATTCACACCACATTTTTTTTTTTTAAACCTGGAAAACCCACTGAAAGAAGTGTAATCTATTATGCTGTTACATTGAAATAGTGCTTGACCACTTACTCAGGCAGTCCGCGGCCTGCAAGAGGCCTTTACCAAGCAGGGTGATGCTAGGCGGTGCAATTACATCACTGCATCCCTGACTTTGATGTAGTACCTGAGCCCAGATCTTTCCCGGCAGATGATGGCTGTGATATTCAGTCATCATCTGTCTCAAACACCAGCAACTGTTAACATATTAAATGCCACTGTCAATCTCTAACAGCGGAATTCACAGCATAGCCGGGAAGGGGTCACGTCATTCCATGAGCTCATTAGTGCCCCCCTGAAATGATTGTAAGTTGCAATATTGCCATGACAGTTGAGTAAAAAACCCCATGCCTGTCATGCCGGTACTTCTGTGTAAGTCAGCTTCTGTCTGGTGTTCATAGAAGACCGTGATTTTTCCTATATACAGCAATATCTTAGCATTGTAGTAAATGTTCATTCTATTTTGAAGAATAGATGTGGATTATTGTTTATAGAACAAAAAAATCAGGCATCCCCTGAAAATAAGCCCTAACCTATCTTTATGAGCAAAAAATAATATAAGACACTATCTTATTTTCAAGGTTCACGGTATAAGGTAGCACAGGGGTGGTTATTATTAGCAGGCACAAAGGGGCATTATTACTATAGAGGACTGTAAAGGGGTCTGTGTAACTATAAGGAGGCACAGGGGGAACTATTACCATGTGTAATCAGAGAGGGAGCATTATTCCTATGTAATGTGAAAGGAGTCACTGTAAGGGTATCTGCACAGGTAGGTAGGATTTTTGTGCTGATTTGGTGTGGATTCCACCTGCGGTTTTACACCTGCGGATTCCTATTATGGAGCAGGTGTAACCTGCAGCGGAATCTGCACAAAGAATTGACATGCTGCGGAATTAACAACGCTGCATTTCCGCGCATTTTTTTTCTGCCGCATGTGCACTGCGGATTTTGTTTTCCATAGGTTTACATGGTACTGTAAACTCATGGAAAACAGCTGAGAATCTGCAGCATCAAAACCACTGCGGATCCGCAGCGTGTGCACATACCCTTACTGTGTGGTGGGGAAAAAAGGAGGGGGCAATTTCATTTACTGTCATGGTAGTAGTTTTGCATTCTATGGTTTGTACAAAGATGAGGAAATCTGAGGAGAGTGCTGTACAAGTGATGACTCAAATACATCTGCAACATTTTGCAGAGACAAGTCATTTATGGAAGAAGTGGTCATCGTGGTCTGGGCTGAATGGAAAGGAAAAGAAAAGGGAAAGAGAATGATTTCAATCAGGGAGAACATCACAAGTTTAGTCAGTCACTTGATTTGTCTGTACAGTATACACATAAATGGTCTGCAACAAACGGATTTAGAATAGATATTAGTAATAGTAATAGTAATATCAGTGTTAGTACAGTGGTTTTGAGAAATGATTGTTATGTTGATATCACTACGGTATATGCTGGAAATATTTGGTTATGGTCTGGTGGCATAATTTGCCTCATATATTGCAGTATTGATGATATTTGTTTTAATACAGCAGTAGCGTAGCTACCAGTGGGGGAGAGGGGGCAGTTGCCTCGGGCCCTGTGCTCTGAGGGCGCCCACCCACACCCGCTGAGATGTGCGGTGAGCTCGGAGCAGTGGAGGAACTAGGAGGAAGAGGTGAGTATTGTATTTATTTTTTTAATGGAGGAGTATTATACTATAGAGGCCTAAGGGGGTGCATAATATTAGTCTGCCTATGGGGGGCTGCACTATACTATAGTCTGCCTGTGGGGGAGCTGCATTAAACTACAGAATCTGCATATGGGGCAGCTGCATATTATAGTCTGCCTAGGGGGGCTACATTATACTAGAGTCTGATTATGGGGGGGGCTGTATTATACTATAGAGTCTGCCTATGGGGAGGTTGCATTATACTATATAGTGTGCCTATGGGGGCCTGCATTACACTATAGAGTCTGCCTATGGGGGGCTGCATTATACTATAGAGTCTGCCTATGGGGGGTGCATTATGCAATATAGTCTATCAATTGGGGACTGCAGTATACAATATACAGTGTGCCTGTGGGGGGGCTGCATTTTACTATAGAGTCTGTCTATGGGGGGCAGCATTATACTATAGAGTCTGCCTATGGGTGGCTGCATTATACCATATAGCCTGCTTACGGGGCTCCATTATAAAATATAGACTCGGCCTATAGGGAGTGCATTATACTATATGGAGTCTGCCTATGGGAAGTGCATTATACTATATAGAGTCTGCCTATGGGGAGTGCATTATACCATATAGAGTCTGCCTATGGGGAGTACATTATACTATATGGAGGCCTATGGGGAGTACATTATACTATATGGAGGCCTATGGGGAATGCATTATACTATAGTGAGGACTATCTGGTGAATTATACTATATGGAGCCTATCTAGGGGGCCACAATACAATGTGGAGATTATAGTGATGGGGCCATCATACAGTGTTTGAGCCATCAAACAGTTTGTGGGATACTAAGAGGCCAGTATAAATACAGTGAGGAAGCATTATACTGTGTATATGTGAGCTGTACAGTGGGGAGACCCAGGACATTAGTAAATGTAAACTGGGCACTATAGGGGAACTCAGATAACTGTGACTGTAAAAGGGGCACACAGAAGGTATTATTACTTTCTAGGGGACAAAATGTGGGCACTGTTTTCTAGGGCACTTGCACCTGGCATTACTATATTCTAGAATCTAGAGGATTGCTTTAGAATTCAGAGGGCATTGAGATCCACACAAAATGTGCAGTATAGGGACACATATGGCATCAGCGACTCAACATTCGGGTATCAGCAGGATGAAGAGTTTGTGCAGGTTGAAATAGTCCCATTGGGGACAGTGCTGAAAATACGAGATGTGAAATGTGTCTTTGTTGTAATCTCTGCAGACGAGTCCTGGCTGGAAGAAGTTGTCATGTTGGTCTGGGCCATCAGAAAGAACATCTGCGGTAAGTCATTATCTGTAACTGTGCTGCAATCACTTATATGCTCCGTAGGACTGGTATCTACCACTGACCATATGGCCATAATATACATGTTGGTCTTTATATAGAGATTATTTTCAGTAACTGCGTGGTGATCTGCTGAAGTTCTCCAACATCCACTATTCGGGTGCGTCACCCAGTTGTAATCATGGTTACCTGGTTAGGGGCCCACTCAGAAATTTTGCCCCCCCCTCAACCAAAACCATAGCTATGCCTCTGTGACAATCATGTTTGTTAATGGCACTATTCAATCTCTACATGGTGATATTACGTGGGCATAGTATGGCAGAATTATTTAACTTGGTAATATTGGTCTTACGGTAAATATTTATTTCCTCCAACTTCAGGTAAGATAATATTTCTAATAGAGACTCCAAATCTGGTGGGTGTGATGAGGCAATTTCAAATGTCAGGGCTGAATTTCAGTCCCAGTCCAGCCCTGTACCAAGCTATAACCAGATGCACATAGTTGTGGATAGGTTTTCTACTTGGGAGCAATACACATTTATTTTCTTTTGTATCTTATATTAATCTAACAAAAATAATTAATCTGTCATTGAATGCGTTATCTATGGAGGCAATGAATTGCTTGAAAGGGAGAAGATCTCAATATAGCATGTGACAGCGTCGTGCACTGTCATATGGCCTCGGGCACACAGTCTTGCATTGTAGAGTGGAGGAATTTCTTTAGGAGGCAATCGGCCTAAAATGTGCAGAGTGCTGTATGTGAGAGCCATTCAGAGAGAAAGCCACCACAATTCAACCATATGGCGTTGCTTGTAATATGATTTAAGTCCAAATATTTTACTTCACGGAACAGACAATTTTTCATCCATTTTTCATTGTCACCTGCATGCCATCCGTTTTTATACAACAGTAATTTAAAAAAAAATGATGGATGTGTCTTCTTTTTTCCAACTATACTATTGTATCATTTTTTTTGCACACCCATTAAACTATAAATGGGCAAGTCTCATCAGAAAAACGGATAAGCATAACGCATGTCAAAAAAACGTTCATGTGAATTAACACTGATCAGCATTGGTGTGCATGTGTGTGTGCGTGTGTGTGTGCGCGTGTGTGTGTGCGCGTGTGTGTGTGGTCTGGTTCCAACATGGACCATGATCGGATCAAAAATACTTTCATATGAGCGTACCTTCACACAGTTAAACATCTGGACAGTCAAGCATCCATGAATTCACAGACTGTCCAAAAAACTGGGTGGCGCTGGAGTAACTGGGTATGTATCTGCAAGCTGTTGGCCGATTATTTTATTTGCTGCTGGAGAAACCTCTTAAGTTCAGGGTCTTTGTGCTTCAAGTGGATTAGATATGAATACACTTTGAGGATGAAGATTTGAAGACATGGCCTTTGAAAAAGGGAGTGGAGTAGGTCCGTAATAGTTTGTCCTGTGGGTAATCTTTTGTTTAGTTCACTGCAAAAAAATCATGTTGAACTATTTCTAAGAGATAAAAGTAGCCTTTTTTTTTTCTTTTTTGTAGGCTACTAGCATTAGTTATGTGTAAAGCACATGTTATATTTTTTACCAATCGGCACCTTTTCTTTTCTCAGCGTCGTTCCAGTCTTCTTTTGCACCACATGACCAGCATTGTGACTAGCCAGAACACATGGCGTCTTCTCAATGGAACCTAAACCAATTTCTTAATATAAACTTATGGGACTCAAATCACGACCCCATAAATACATGTTAGATAGAATGCTACTTTAAGTAACCTTAATATGGAAAGAGTCTGAAGTGCTGAGTAAAGCTTTTTGCACCCCCTAAAATGGCTTGGCAACATTCTCACAGCTAGGGATGAACTAAGGCTACCAAACTCCTATCCTATAGATAGGTAATCAGTCGTAGACTAGCCCTTTAGTATGTCTGGCTATACAAGCACATATTGTGATTTCTGTGAGTTGTGTACAATGTCTGTACGTTGCTAATCTGTATTTTTAACCCACAAGGAAGGTCCTTCACAATGCAGGTGAATTCATTATTTCATAGCTTTCATTGGAAGCTGGGCTTTATGTAATAGAGTATTGTTTTTGAGAAGCAGGACTGTCCTCTCATAACATTTCACACTATGGACTTACATGGAGAGCAGATCCTCACCAACAACGTTATTCCATATCAGATGGAGCACATGAAAAGTAAAATTAATGCAGTTCGATTTCTGATTTAAAAGTTAATATGCGCCTCTTCAATTATCTTCGGGGAGCATAGGGAAAAGATCACGTTTTCAATTACTGCCTTTTTCTCATCTAGAGTTCTTTTTTACATCCACATGTAATGCCAAGATATCACATGGATTTATTATTCATCCTTTACTGCATACAAAATGGTAAAAAAAAAGCTTGATATTAAGGTTTCATTTTACCTTCCATCTTCAATATTGTACTTATTCTACATACGGTAGATTTTTTTTTTTAAATAAAGACTTTCATTTCTTTGCATAAAAGAAGCATTTCACTGAGATTTGAATATAACAATGGATTTCATGACGAGCTGTGAATCTTAAGAGAGAATCTGTGAAATATTACAAATACATTTATACCACTGGAAAACACACGGACTACGTGGCAGCCAAGATAACGGAGGTGCTTTATTTGAGTGTAACGGCCCCAACTAATTTAAGACTGCAGGTCAATGCTTTTCTATTATGAGCCCTTCAAAAAATGATATCTTGTGCCGTTATCATACTGCAGCGCATAAAACAGAGCATGTACCAGTATGATTGTGTACAAATTAGTAACATTCATTTTTCTTTTTGTTAGCTCAGGTCTGTTGTTGCTAATGAGATATCTGCAGACGCTGGCGTAATCTTGGCGACTTCTTGGGAGCACTTATTGCAGTTTGCAAATGATTACAACACTCTTGCAATGAAGAAAAAGCCACAGAAGGCTCGGCTTTAGAGCCGGTCGGATCTTGAACATGGTTCTAAAATAGGTCAAGTAAACTAGAAATGTTAGGGAAAGCACATAGAGGAAACATTAACAGAGCAGTGTGGCTTGGCTCTGGCAGTCAGTAGGTCATTGGTGACTTTAGTAAGGGCAGTGGCAGAATAGGACAAGTAGTGTTTAATGCACATGTCCCCCAACATGTTTCACTGCATGTGTGGCGTTATCAGGGGATCGGACACTGGCATGAATGGCTTTCAGCCAGACACCCCTCCTACATATAGCCTTAGTGTATAGCTCACAGTCAATTTGAGTATACTCAGCAAAGTGCAGAAAATTACCTCAAGCATAAAGCAACCAATCATAGCTGTCAAAAGAGTGGATCAATCATATCATAAAACAGTCTGATATAAGATAGCCGACGGATGCTACAGTGCAGGCGCCAGTGGCACCACCTTAGTGGAGAAAATGTTTTTTCTCTCTAGCAAGATGGTGCTGCCCGTTCTTGCGCAGCAGCATCTATCGGATCGCCAATAGCTGCTACTGCACAGGCGTGGCTGGCACCATTTTCAAACTGATTTTTTTTTTCTTTTTAGGAGTTTATGGATAACATGAAAGAAGACAATTAGGGTACTTTCACACATCAGTTATTTGGTTCCAGGCAGAATCCGGCCAATTTTTTTTAAAAAAAGGATCCATTGCAAATAGTGAAAAACTGATGCGCAAGCCGGATTCTTCGTTTCACATGTCCGTTTCATACGTTTTTGGCCGCCTCTGTCACTGTGTGGTTTTTTTTTTGATGGACAAAAAAACGTTCTTCTGAATGTTTTCTCCGTCCGCCGGAAATGACTATATGGATGGATCCGGAAAAAACGGATGGAACGTCTGGCCATCAGGCGAAATCCGGCGCTAACACAACTCTATGAGAAAAAAGCAGATCCAGCATAAAAAAAAAAAAACAGATCCGTTTTTTTTCAAAACTTGCCGGATTGTGCCTGAAACAATAAACCTGATGTGTGAAAGTAGCCTTACCTACACATTATATATGCGATCATGCTGCAGCACAGGCAACACCACCTTTTTTTCCCAAGATATATACAGTATATATAGATAAAATTCAGTATGCAAAATAAGAGGGCAGGTCAGTGAGGGATCAGTGACCTGTCAGAAGCCATACACCTGAATACCTAATCAGAGCACCACATGAAGACCCCCCACAGCCCCGCCCCGGAGCACGGGCATATCATTGACTGAAAATAAAGATTAAACAACAACCACAAGACGGATTTCATCACCCAAGGTATCATTTTATTCAGTATAATGGCGGCGACCTGACACTGTGTGTAGGTTACTATGCACAATCCTGCGGACAGGTTCTCTTTAAGGCCATGTGAACTTTTTTTGCATTTGGTCAGTATTTATCAGCCAAAATCAGGAGTGGGTGAAAAATTCAGAAGTGGTGACCGGTTTCTATTATACTTTTCCTCTGATTGTTCCTCTCCTCATTTGGGCTTACAAATACAGATGTAAAATACTGACCAAATACTGAATGTGTGAACGTGGCCTAATGCTGATATGTCTATAAAGCACTATAGAAAATTATAGCGCTATACAAGTAAGTGAAATGAATAAAAAGGCATACAATAAGAGGCTGGGCAAGAAAAAAAACATCCCTATAGAACTCCTCTCTTTGGTTACATGCCTGGCTTGGAATTCAGCAATTTCTAAAGAATCTCTGTGATATCCAAACTGTCTTCCTCTAAGCAACAATGCATACATCCACTGAAAGGCTAGAGTTCATCTGTACCATAGGAAGAGACTTCTCCATAAAGACCACAGAACAACATAACGGATGTCTGACAAATGCACACTAATTTTATCTGGCTTGTGATAATAAACCGCCATTCTGACCTTCCTCATGCTTGTCAGCTTTCTTCCTTTTTTTGTATCGCTCTCTCGTTCGCTTATATGCGATCATGTAGACTGAGCCACAATAAAAGAACATTCTTACATAATTTAAAAGTTGTGCGCTATGAAAATAGGTCATACAGCAAAATGGAGATATTTCTTTTAGCACATTATGTTTAACGAGGGTCCTTTCACAAAAATATCCAAGATCAAGCTAGTAAGATGGGATCTTATTTATATAGTACGGGTAATGTACTTTTAATTCCTCAAACCAAAAACTTGTTTTCTGAGCCTTTGGGGATGTGGTTTGCAAGAACTTCCCTTAAAGAATATCTAGAAATTTTGAGTGCCTCAAAATACTTTTGCTGAGATCAAGTATTAGCAGACCATCATAAAACTGGTTCAGTTTCTTTTATCGAGGTTGAGGTCTCTAAAGTTTAGAAATTCATTCATTCAGTGCATGGAGAAATCAGAAAAGCTGAAAAGACCTAATGCTTTAAAGCGTCTTGTATGAACAATTGTGGCTTTTGCTTGGGTTCCCCCTAAACATTCTGGAGGTTGCCACTGATAACTATAGTGAATCTTCATTCTACCTATGCTGGAAGTCAATAAAGTGGATTATGAAATCAGTCATAAGGGTATGTGCACACGTCCGGATTTTTAGCGGTTTTTTTTGCGGAATTTCGCAATAAAAACGCTATAAATCCGGTAAAAAAAAACGCTAACATTATGCATCCTATCTTTTAGAATGCATTCCGCATTTTTTGTGCATATGTTAGCGTTTTTTTTCCGCAAAAAAAACGCATTCCGCAAAAAGAACGGATATGCTCATTCTTTTTGCGGATTTTTTGCGGATTCCCCATCAAAAAGGACATTCTGGGAAAAAAAAATCCGCTAAAATTCCGCAAAAAACACGCAAATTCCGCGAGAAATTCGCGTGAAAAAAGACGCGGATTTCTGGCAGAATTCTCAGGATTTTGTCAGGAAAAAATCCTGACGTGTGCACATACCCTAAAAGGGATTATGGGCAAGGCCAGATTTACCTGTTGGCCTAAGACAATATTTAAAAATGTGGAAAGATGACTGCAGAAGTCAATATGTATGCATGGGTACAATGAAGAATGAGAATTCATGTGTAAATTGGGTGGTCTCTCTTAGGCCACATTCACATATCCAGTATTTGATCAGTATTTTACAAGCCAAAACCAGGAGTGGGTGATAAATGCATAAGTCTTGGCATCAAAGACCTTGCCCTGTCCTGGATTGCCTCATACCTTTCCGACCGCACATTTAGCGTTTCCCACTCGCACACTACCTCCTCATCCCGCCCTCTCTCTGTTGGAGTCCCTGAAGGCTCTGTCCTGGGGCCCCTACTTATTTATAAAGTTCCATGGCTTCCAGTACCACCTGTATGCGGATGACACTCAGATATACCTCTCTGGCCCAGATGTCACCTCCCTGCTGTCCAGAATCCCTGAGTGTCTATCAGCCATATCCTCGTTCTTCACCTCTCGCTTCCTAAAACTCAATGTAGATAAAACCGAACCCATCATCTTTACCCCATCTCGCGTACCCCCCCCCCACCTGACCTATCTACAGTATTATGGAAAATGGCATCTGTCGACTCTGCCCTATCTTTCAAACCACACGTACAAACTCTTGCCAACTCCTGTCGCCTCCAAATCAAAAATATTGCCAGAATTTGTAGCTGTTACTAGACTGCTATCTACTGTGTATAGGGGGGTAGGGAGAGACAGCTGTTAGCAGTCTGCCATCTACTGTGTATAGGGGGGTAGGGAGATATAGCTGCTAGCAGATGGCAATCTACTGTGTATAGAGGGGTAGGGAGAGACAGCTGTTAGCAGACTGCCATCTACTGTGTATAGAGGGGTAGGGAGAGACAGCTGTTAGCAGTCTGCCATCTACTGTGTATAGAGGGGTAGGGAGAGACAGCTGTTAGCAGTCTGCCATCTACTGTGTATAGGGGGGTAGGGAGAGACAGCTGTTAGCAGTCTGCCATCTACTGTGTATAGAGGGGTAGGGAGAGACAGCTGTTAGCAGTCTGCCATCTACTGTGTATAGAGGGGTAAGGAGAGACAGCTGTTAGCAGTCTGCCATCTACTGTGTATAGGGGGGTAGGGAGAGACAGCTGTTAGCAGTCTGCCATCTACTGTGTATAGAGGGGTAGGGAGAGACAGCTGTTAGCAGTCTGCCATCTACTGTGTATAGGGGGGTAGGGAGAGATAGCTGTAGCAGACAGACGGCCATCTAATGTGTATAGGGGGTAGGGAGAGACAGCTGTTAGCAGACTGCCATCTACTGTGTATAGGGGGTAGGGAGAGACAGCTGTTAGACTGCTATCTACTGTGTATAGAGGGTAGGGAGAGACAGCTGTTAGCAGACTGCCATCTACTGTGTATAGGGGGTAGGGAGAGATAGCTTTTAGCAGACTGCCATCTACTGTGTATAGGGGATAGGGAGAGACAGCTGTTAGCAGACTGCCATCTACTGTGTATAGGGGTTAGGGAGAAACAGCTGTTAGCAGACTGCCATCTACTGTGTATAGGGGGTAGGGAGAGACAGCTGTTAGCAGACTGCCATCTACGGTGTATAGGGGGTAGGGGGAGACAGCTGTTAGACTCCTATCTACTGCGTATAGGGGGTAGGGAGAGAGAGCTGTTAGCAGTCTGCCATCTACTGTGTATAGGGGGTAGGGAGAGATTGTGAGCCCCAATGGCGAGTGATGTCTGTAAAGCACTACAGAATATGATGGAGCTATATAAGCAATGCATAATAAATAATCATAATTCAAAACTTCATCTTGTCCTGAAAGAAATCAAACCCTCGTATGCCCGTGTGGATAAAAAAAAAAAGAAAAAGGTATGACTCTTGGAAAAAGGGAATGAAAAATGACACAGAAATGAAGGGGTTAAGGTGTAGACTACTTGATGAGCAGAGTCTAAAGGATTGTGCTACCTATGCATACAGGATACGGAGGTAGAAATTCAATACAGGTCATGGGACACACTCCAAGAACTTGATAGTTGACCACTAACAATGGGGAAGAGGAACCTTTCACGTTATTAACAAGGCTCTTTATCTGCTCTGTCTTGCCATATGTATATTTTTATCAACATGGCTTTATGCCAAGGAAAATAAGGAACACCTTCCATAATGGCCTATAACAATATCTTATTTGGTAGATAACATAAGACGTTATTATATTTCCCATTTTTATGACATACAGTATACAACAGAGCAGAACATTTATATTTGTCGTGCCCTGGAACAAAGTCCACTTCAGTGTTCCGAGGAGCCGGTCTTCTCTTCTGCGCCCGGCATCCTTGGCTTTTCTGGCGTTTCCTAGGTCATGTGACGTTGTGATGTCACTTGTGGCCTACTAGCAAGCAGCGCATGCTGGGGACAGTAGTGAACACTGGCAGCCACTGAACAGGACTGGACGCTGGATGAAGGAAGTTTATCATATTGCTCATCTCTAGTAGACAATTAGCATACATTATATTCTGATTATAGATAGGCTGACAGCAGAAGGAAACCATTTTGGGGTCCAATTGTGTTCCTTTCTGAATGATCACATTTGGCAGATTCTCAAATGTTTTGACTTTGTCAAATAAAATGAAGAAGTCTCATGCTACCGGACAGCACAAAGGAAAAGGCAAACTGACAGAATGAGTAATACGAGATTGCTCCAGATAATGAATGTACTTTGATAAAAAGCTTAATTATAAGAGAAGCGAAAAGTTAAAAAGCCATCAGAATTATTAACAAGAACCTTTCAAAAGCGAGCACTGATAGCACTTCTACTGATCCTATAGAGGGGCTCCTTTTGTTCTTTATCAAAGAATAAAAAGTATCAAACAAGCAGCATAGAAATAATGACATAATTCATGTGTCTTAAAGGCGTTAAAAAACAGCCAAATTTGGCTTTCAAGCCATTAACATAAGAGCCATTTAAGAAAAAAAAAAAAGATAGTGTTACTTTTTCTTCTTTTTTAGCATTTTTTACACATAAGATCAAAGTCTCAGAATGATCATGATTGTTGGCGCAGGGGATGAACCACTGAACCCAGAGAAACATGTTGAAGGTTACTTAAGACTGATTGACAAAAAAACAAACGCAACAACATAAATTAATGAAAAATAGACCAAACCCATGTCCCTGACCTTATGCCATTCTGCTGTTACTGCCCACAAGGTCAGCACACTACCCTCATGAAATGCTAGGAGGCGGTAATGATTGCACATAGATAGGTCTGTGACAGACAATGAGTACAAAATGAAAACAAAGGGTTCTAACCACATATAATTACTTGGAGAATAAGAAATTAAAAACACTCTTTTAGAAGTAACCCCTTTAGGACTCTTGTTTATACTTTGTATAAAAATAATTATTTGGGTTTTTTCCTAAAAACACAATCCTGATATTATGGAGGAAATGCAAATATAATAATTAGCTCATACTAAACTTGCCATCAATATTTTGCAACATCCGAACGTTTTTAGTATACTTACCTAGTTAGCACAGGGAGTCTTTTGTACAGGTCACCACTGGAACCAACCAGGAATAAGGAATATACAGAGGGTGAAAAAAGTATTGAACAAATCACCAAGGAAATATATTTCTAAAGGTGCCACTGACATGAAATCAGCAATCCTGCAATTTAGCTCTTAATAATATCAGCTGGCTAAACGGATGGCCTATAAAAAGGTGCCATACAAGAAACATCTCATCATCGGTAAAACAAGTGAGCTGTCTAAATACCTTTGCAACCTTATTATTGCAAAACATACTAAGGGCATTGGTTACAGAAGAATTTCTAAACTACAGTACTTAAGATTCCAGGGAGAACTGTTGGGGTCATAATCCAAAAGTGGAAAGAACATTATTTCACCATAAACCAGCCATGACCAGATGATCCCTGCAAGATTTTAGACAGAGGAGTGAAAACAAATATCAGAAGAGTTATCCAAAAAGCAAAGGGCCACCTGTGGAGAGCTACAGAAAAACCTGAAATCAGCAGGTACAATTATTTTAAAGAAAACTATAAAATGCACTCAAACTCCATGGCTTGTATGTACAACAACAACATTTTAAAAAGCCTGTGAAATGCTAGGAGAATATAGTCTGGTCAGATGAGACAAAAATTGAACTCTTTGGATGCCATAACATGTTTGGAGGTCAAAGTTAACACATATGACCTCAAGAACACCATTCCAAAAGTGAAATTTGTAGGTGGGAACATGATGTGGGTCTGTTTTTCAGCATACGGCACAGGCAAACTTCATATAAAAGGATGAATGGACAAATGTACCAAGACATTATTGAAAAAAATATTGTCAATTGCTGTATCCAGGGCAAGCATCAGCAACCGACGCACGTGGGCAAGTGCCGGGACCCTGAGCAGGCAGAGGGCCCACTCACTGTTGGGGAAACAAGCACGCTATGGGGGCCCGATGCCTGTGCAGCTTGCTCAGGGCCCCAGCACTGACAGTACTAACCTCTCCCAGTTGCACCGCTGTGACGTCTTCTGCATCATATGACTGTGACGTTCAGGTCAGAGGGCGCCCTCTGAGGAGTCCGGAGCAGAGCAGTGGCCAGATGAATATTTCTTTTTTTTTTTTTAATGTTTGGAGCGATATTTATGGCCCATCATATGGAGGGCATTATATATTTTGAGCATTATACACTGCATCATACACTGGATCATCATACACTGGATCATCATATATGGGGTCCACCATACACAGGAGCGTCATATATGGGGCCCATCATATACTGGAGCATCATATGGGGCCCATTAATGGAGCATCAAATGGGGCCCATTATATACGAATTAAGCATCATATGGGGCCCATTATATATGGCGTATTATATGGGGCCCATTATATGTTGAGCATTATAAGGGGCCCATTTTATACAGAGCATTATATGGGGTCTATTCTGTATGGAGCATTATATGGGGCCCATCCTGTATTATTATTATTATTATTATTATTATTATTAATTTATATAGCGCCATTAATTCCATGGTGCTGTACATGAGAAAGGGGTTACATATAGAGTTATAGATATCATTTACAGTAAACAAATTTACAGTGACAGACTGGTACAGAGGGGAGATGACCCTGTCCTTGCTGACTTACATTCTATGGAGCAATATCTGGGAAGCATCATACTGTATGAAACATTATACGGGATCCATTATTTATGGGGCTCATTATACTGTATGGAGCATTATATAGGGCTCACTATACTGTATGGAGCAATTCATGGGGCTCATTCTTTATGGAGAATTATATGGGGCCTATTATACTATATGGAACAATGTATGGGGCTCATTATTCTGGATGGAGCCACATATGGGGCCCATAATACTATATGGAGCAATATATGGGGCTCATTATTCTGTATGGAACACTATGTGGTGCCCATAATACTGTATGGAGCAATATATGGGGCTGATTATTCTGTATGGAGCACTATGTGGTGCCAATAAAAAATTGTATGGAGCAATATATGGGGCTCATTATTCCTTATGTAGCACTATGTGGTGCCCATAATACTGTATGGAGGACTATACTGTCTGGTTTCTGAGCTATTGTACAATTTACAATAGATAACACTCATGTAATGTAAGAAGTGAAATCTTTGGCATTGTACTATACCTATATTTCTCTGCCGTATCTGTGCATCATGTATTGTGGTATTTGTTAAAGGGGCCTACTGAGACTCTTTTGGGGCCCACGAATACATACAGCCAATGCCAGCTCCAGGTTAATTGATTATATGTTTGAGCACCACTGGTCAAAATTAATGTTAATGTGAACAGTTAAGCAAGCTGAAAATGAACTGATCTCTATAAGGACTGGAGGTAAATGTAACCTGTCACCCCTCCCCAGGCTTTTGTAACTAAAAGAACCACCTTGTGCAGCAGTAATGCTGCATTCTGACAAGGTGGCTCTTTTAGTTCAAGTCCCTGGCACTGCTGAAAGAATCGCTTTTGAAATTTGTCCCTCATACCGTGAAATCGCCAGGGGGGCAGGTCTTTCCCCCCTAATCCAGACATCTCACAGCCATCAATCAATGGGCAGCACTTTTAACACATTTTATAAGTGGTCATAAACTTGTAAATAGCTCATGAAAGAATAAAGTTACGTTAAAACCAAGCACAACATTGTTTTTCTTGTGAAATGCTCAATAAGTTTGATGTGTCACATGACCCAATTCGCATTGGAAAAATTAAAGTTGGATCCAAAATGTCCGACTTCAAAATGGCGACCATGGTCACCACCCAACTGGAAAAGTTCCCCCCCCCCCCCATATACTAATCTGCCACAAACAGGAGGTTGATATCATCAACTATTCCCATTTTAAATTAGCCCACCCTGTATATGTATATATGTACATGTATATATGTACATGTATATATATATATATATATATATATATATATATATATATATGTATATATATATATATATATATATATATATACACACACACACACACATATATATATACATATGTGTGTATGTGTGTGTGTATATATATATATATATATATATATATATATATATATATATATATATATACACACACACAATTTCATCTTTTAACCCCTTTCTGCCAGCTGACGGAATAGTACATCAGTTGGCAGTATCCCCCGCTTTGAGGAGGGCTCCGGCGGTGACAGCTGACATGTGCGTGCAATGGGCGCGAGTGGAATCGCAATAAGCCCGCGCCCATTAACTGGTTAAATGCTGCTGTCAACTCTGACAGCGGCACTTAACTAGCGCTGCCGGCCACGCGGCTGGAAGTGCTCGCACCGCTGACCCCCCTCACGTGATCGGGGGTCATCGGTGCGTTGCCATCACAACAAGAGGTCTCCTTGAGACCTCTATGACTGTTGATGGCAGATTGCTATGAGTGTCACCCTGTGGTCGGCACTCATAACAAACCTGTAATTCTGCTGCATAGAGGTTATCTGTGTACCTCTATGTAGCACAGGCGATCGAGTAGTGCATGCTTCTAGCCTCCCATCAAGGCTATTAAAGCATACCAAAATATAAAAAAATGTGTTTAAAAATATAAAACAATAAAAAAAATAAAAACGTTCAAATCACCCCCATTTCGCCCCAATCAAAATAAAAAAAAAAAAATCAAACCTACACATATTTGGTATTGCCGCGTTCAGAATCGCCCAATCTATCATTAAAAAAAGGATTAACCTGATCGCTAAATGGCGTAGCGAGAAATAAAATCAAAAAGCCCAAATTAGGTTTATTTGGTAGCCGTGACATTGCATTAAAATGAAATAACAGGCGATCAAAAGAACTTATCTGCACCAATATGGTATAATTAAAAACGTCAGCTCGGCACGCAAAATATAAGCCCTCACCCGACCCCAGATCACGAAAAATGGAGACGCTACGGTTATCGGAAAATGGTGCTTTTTTTTTTTTTAAAGCAAACTTTGGAATTGTTTTTTACCACTTAGATACAAGAGAACCTAGACATGTTTGGTGTCTATGAACTCGTAATGACCTGGAGAATCATAATGGCAGGTCAGTTTTAGCAAGCATTTAGTGAACCTGGCAAAAAAGCCAAAACAAACAAACAAGTGTGGGATTGCACTTTTTTTGCAATTTCATTGCACTTGGAATTTTTTTCCCGTTTTCTGTTACACGACATGGTAAAACCAATGGTATTGTTCAAAAGTACAACATGTCTTGCAAAAAATAAGCCCCCACATGGCCATATTGACGGAAAAATAAAAATGTTAAGGAAAAAAACTGGTGTAAAAGTTTGGGCACTCTGGTTACTACCTAGTAGCACCCCCTTTTGAAATTATCACAGGTTGTAAATGCTTTTTGTTGCCAGACAAGAGTCTTTCAATTCTTGTTTGAGGGATGTTCATCCATTTTTTCTTGGAAAATTCATCCACTTCTGAAAGATTCCTGGGTTGTCTTGCATGAACTGCTATTTTAAGGTCTAGCCAATGATTTTCAGTGTTGTTCACATCAGAAGACTGTGGGCGATTCTAAAACCTTCAGCTACCTTTTGAGGTAATCTATTGTGGATTTTGACGAGTGGTTAGGATCATTATCCATTGTAGAAGCCATTCTCTTTTCAACCTCAGCTTTTTTAACAGATGGTGTTCTGGTTGCATCAAGAATTTGTTGAAATTTCATTGAATCCATTCCCTCTACCTGTAAAATGTTACCCATGCCATTGGCTGCAACACAACTCCAAAGCAAGATTGATCTACTCCCATACTTAATGGTTGGCAAGATGTTCTTTTCCTGAAATTCTGTACCCTTTATGTTCCAAACGTACATTAGATCATTGTGGCCAAAGAGTTCTATTTTAAACTCATCGGTCCACAGGTCTTTTTCCAAAATGCATCAGGCTTGTTTAGTTGTTATTTTGCATACACTGAATTTTAAAGGGAACCTGTCACCCCGTTTTTGAAAGATGAGATATAAATAGTGTGAAATAGGGGCAGAGCTGGGCTTTACATTAGTGTCCTTTTGGTGCCTTTATTCCCCCGGGATGCTGCTGAAATACCTTTGTGAAGTGTCCGTTTTGTCCTGTCAGTCAAGTTGGTCAGGTCGAATGGGCGTTGTAAAATAGCGGTTCCTCCCCCACCTCATGCGATTCCCTGCGAAGTTTAGTTCCGCCGTTGGCGTTATGTTTAGCGCTTGCGCAGTGAATTTGCCTCCGGCGCCTGCGCATTATGTTTTGCCCATCTGTGGGCAAAGCATAATTGACATCATTGCGCATGCGCGGGCCTTCACTTTAGCCGGGGTGCCCCGGAAGTTGTCATATCGGCAAAGTGTTATTCTGGATGCCGTATCTCATCCCACACTGCGAGCGTAAGGCAGGCGAGCGATCTTGGCACAAAACTTACGCTCGCAGTGTGGGATGAGATACGGCATCCAGAATAACACTTTGCCGATATGACAACTTCCGGGGCACCCCGGCTAAAGTGAAGGCCCGCGCATGCGCAATGATGTCAATTATGCTTTGCCCACAGATGGGCAAAACATAATGCGCAGGCGCCAGAGGCAAATTCACTGCGCAGGCGCTAAGAAAAAGCGCGATCTGTGCTATTCACAGATCGCGTTTACGAAAGACAAGCCGAGAATCAGGGGGAGGAACCGCTATTTTACAACGCCCATTCGACCTGACCAACTTGACTGACAGGACAAAACGGACACTTCACAAAGGTATTTCAGCAGCATCCCGGGGGAATAAAGGCACCAAAAGGACACTAATGTAAAGCCCAGCTCTGCCCCTATTTCACACTATTTATATCTCATCTTTCAAAAACGGGGTGACAGGTTCCCTTTAAGGGGAGGATGAAGGAGAGATTTACTTCTGATGACTTCCATGAAGGCCATACTTGTGCAGGTATCTCAGTTTGCTAAATCTTTCTGAAGGTCTTTTGCAAGTGAGAGTTCTGATTTGACTCTAACAATCCTATGAGCAGATCTCACTGAAATTTTGCTTGGTCTTTCAGACCTTATCTTGACCTCTACTGTTCCTGCTAACTGGCATTTCTGGCGATTCTATCTGTAAATTTGTTCTCGATTTATAACCAAATATGTTGCGGAAATTTTCAACGACGTGTGAACATAGCCTAAGCAGTTGGGCTACCTTCTCCTGAATGTATGTGCATACACCATTTATGGCACTTAGCCTGTACTAAATTCTAGGATTTCTGGGACCTGATTTCTCTGTGCCAGCTCACAGTAATTTGCAGCAATTAGGAGAACTGCTGGGGACCTACTGTACTTAAAAATGTCAGTGGATTCCGAATTTCAGAGTAAGGTTTGTGGAAACGACTACAATACTGCAGAGGTATTTTCAAAGGGCCTTCGGACAATGCTGTTAACTACAATGGCACATCTAAGTTTTGCTTTGACATATTTTTCTTCACAATATAAACTGCAAATAATGTTAGCTATACAGCACAACAATGGCCATAACCAGATTTGTAATTCAAGAATCTTGCCTACAATATACGGCAAGTGGCACATAATGGCATTTCTTGTAGTTATTTGACAAGAAACACAAAGGGCCAGATCCATCTAGAACGGCGTGAACCACTGACGAGAAGAATCAAAAGCAACGGGCAAGTTGCGTACACCTCTGTGTGCACTTCAACACAAATCCTATTGCAGTCTCTGTTGGATTAAGATTTGTAGCATAGCAAATGCCGACGCTCGTCATGTCGCCTTCCTGCCCCAGGTCCACCGTACATAGAGCTGGGCAAAAATAGTGTGAGAATGCCAAAAGTCGCAAAATTTGAGTATAGCCTTGAATTGCGCCCAAATTATGCACCTTTACAAAGCTTTTTATCACAGACAGTAAAAGATTTGATGAATCGGACCCAAAGTGCAGAACCATATTAAGGATTTATCTTGCAGAGTTCGACCTTTTTTCCCCAAATGAAACCCAAAGGAGATTAGCCAGAGCATTGACTTTCTAGATGCTTCTTAATAAATATGATTAAAGATGATTTGATGCTTTAAGAATACATACAAAACCCAATCATGTCTACCTGCAGTATAAGCCACAGTAGGTGAAGAAGGACATTTACAAAGCACCCATGCCTCCCAATAGGGTAAGGAAACAATTGGCTGGAATGCATATTTACTCAGCCAGATGGACAGTTCAATTCCACCTGCTTAAAAAAAAAACTCTTAAATGAAGAAAACCATCTGTCATAGTAAGCTTGTTACACTGGGGTGTTCCAGGACGATGTAATGCATGTTATTGTCACAGCTAATAGACAGAAAGTGCCGGGATATACACCAAAAATGAAGAACTCGATTTGTACATGAGAAAATTACAATTTATTTTTGATTATATTTATATTGTAATTTACTTCCTACGAATCAAAAACCCATTATCAGTTAACTGAACGCAGCATAATCTGTGTCTGAGGCTTACATTTGAACAAGGGAGGAATTCTAAAGGGAGAATTGCACACATTTTCCAATTACCGAGGCTTATAATATTCAGAGAGCAATTCCACCCTGAACGAACGAAGCTGGCACAGGGTGATTGAATACAGGCCAGCTCCACAATAGGGGTTATAGGGTTACCATATGAGGCTCAGTGGACAGGATGAGGAGCAATAATGAGCCAATACTTGTGCAATTCACATAAGGTTACTGAAGGTGATTCATCAGGCAGGTATTCCGAATTTTAGATTCTACAGGAAAAGTTTGTTAGGTTTGTGAGAACTGTAAGATCTGATGTAGGTAGGATATTCGCAGTGATACATTCTAACTGTATCTAAGCCTGTCTTAGCATTGTTAATGGCCACTTAGTAGCACTGGAGAGAAACTCAAGTTACGGAGACATAGATAAACGCTCTACAAAACTATCAAGATTTAACATGAATTAGAAGACTATTCTGGTTGTAAAAAAATGACCACCAATTTTTACCCATCCACTGGATAGGTGATAACATGCAGATCAGTGAGGGTCTGAATGTTACATTTACACTAAAAATTTGGGACCATCCATTCTGGTGTTCGATGGGGGTCCCAATAATCAAACCCACGTGATCTACTAATTATCCCCTGCCCAAAGAATAAGTGAAAATCGGTGATAACTCTTTACAACTGAATCACACCTATTAGATGCTGATACAGTGCTCAGCTCTGAGGTTAGCACAGTATGGGCAACCACAGAGGACATCTAGTAGTCCACAATGTCCCTCCATAATGTGGCAGCATTTTATGGTCAGTTTTACAGCCTTAAAAGCTAGACCTCCATGAGTAAAGAAGCATCCAAAAATTGAAAGTTATGCCCTATTCATAGGATGGATAAGAACACTCTGATCCCTCGGGGTCCGACCACTGGGACTCCTAGAGAGTCGGAGAACAAGGCTGTCTTGAACGGTGTGCAGATGAGCATTGCTACTCTCGATTTAAATGAGCGATACAATTTGAGGGACTCTGGTCCAGCCGCCAGGTCAATCAATCCGCTCATCTCTGTGAAGATCGCCTTAGATGAAACAAAAAAAAAAATAGTATACAAGAATCATGCATTACTTTACGAGATATGGGGACCCTTGCATACTAAAATAGGCTGTCCGGAAAATTCTATTTAACAAAAGATCTGCAGCTTAAGTTTTGACAATACCTGGTTTCCACTAGTCTCTAGTTCCTAATCCCATCTTGCCACACGGGAAACGGTAGAAAATATTTGCTCAGCTAAGACTTGCTGCAGTTGTGACCCTTGTCTATGATTGGCTACATGGCGGATAGCTGCCATTTGTAAAACTAGGATACAGAGACCGGTTTGGACTGGGTGAACACCAGAGATGGAGCTATGGAGGATTGGCTTTAGTGTCTATTATTCCTTGTCTTATCTTTGGAACCAGCCAAAACCCCTCCCTTGAAAAATAATTTTAAACCACTGGACCACCTCTTTAATTTTACTTCTTGTCAGTAAATCATATCCGTACAAATGTACTGTGTAAAGAAACCAATTCTCTGTGTGGTCCCATGATCTGATCCATTATCACCAATCACTGTCCAAAAAAGGGCAAAAATAAACAGTACTATCTAGTGGAGTCCCCCACAACCAGCACCCCTAAATTCTGACACAAACAAGTAATATGAAGTGCACACTGATGTCACATTGAGCAACAATTCTCAGGAAGAGACATATCTGCCTGCCGGAATATTTCTAGCGTTTCACCATTTAAGCCCTATGTGTTAGCAATGCAATTTGCATACACTTTTACTCCTGTCATTGTTCGCGGGGTTTTAAGCACTGAAATGGCTTAATTGGAGATGTGTTACTTATGTGTCGAAGCCTTGATCTTTTAAAAACCTTGGTATAAGAATACAATGATTATACCACAAATCCCCGGTTACCATAGTTACACATTTCCATGCTCTGAACACAGATTTCACCTTCAGATGCTTTTTGGAAAATCATTATCTGTGTGATGTTTTATTAGACCAGAACGTGAACATATCTATCTAACAGAGCACATACAGTTGTGTGAAAAAGTGTTTGTCCCCTTCCTGATTTCCTATTGTTTTGCATGTTTGTCACACAAATGTTTCAGATGACCAAACAAATCTTAAAGGGAACCTGTCACCCCGTTTTTTGAGATTGAGCTATAAATACTGTTAAATAGGGCCTGCGCTGTGTGTTCCTATAGTGTATGTAGTGTACCCCGATTCCCCATGTATGCTGAGAAATAACTTACCAAAGTCGCCGTTTTCGCCTGTCAATCAGGCTGGTCAGGTCGGGAGGGCGTGGTGACATCGCTGGTTCTTCCTCAGCTTTACGTTGGTGGCGTAGTGGTGAAGACACAGCGCGCGATCTGCGCTGTCATCCCTTTCGTCGGTGGGGGCGGCCATCTTCCTGGGGCCGCGCGTGCGCAGATCGAGTGCTCTGCTGCACGGGGCTTCAGGAAAATGGCCGCGGGATGCCGCGCGTGCGCATTAGAGATCGCGGCGGCCATTTTCCCAAAGCCGAGTTTGCATCTCGGCTTTGGGAAAATGGCCGCCGCGATCTCTAATGCGCACGCGCGGCATCCCGCGGCCATTTTCCTGAAGCCCCGTGCAGCAGAGCACTCGATCTGCGCACGCGCGGCCCCAGGAAGATGGCCGCCCCCACCGACGAAAGGGATGACAGCGCAGATCGCGCGCTGTGTCTTCACCACTACGCCACTACGCCACCAACGTAAAGCTGAGGAAGAACCAGCGATGTCACCACGCCCTCCCGACCTGACCAGCCTGATTGACAGGCGAAAACGGCGACTTTGGTAAGTTATTTCTCAGCATACATGGGGAATCGGGGTACACTACATACACTATAGGAACACACAGCGCAGGCCCTATTTAACAGTATTTATAGCTCAATCTCAAAAAACGGGGTGACAGGTTCCCTTTAAATATTAGACAAAGATGTGTTATCACAAAAAGCAGTTTTTAAATTAAGGTCTTTATTATTAAGGGAAAAAGAAATCCAAACCTACAGGGTCCTGTGTGAAATGTGATTGCCCCCTAAACCTAATAACTAGTTGAACCTTAACAGCATCAACTACAAACAAGCACTTGAAATAACTGGCAATGAGTCACATCCCTCTGGAGGAATTTTGGCCCACTCATCATTGCAGAATTGTTGCCAGACAGGAGGACCATGGAATGACGATGTCTTTCCCACTGAGAAAAATAAAGGTGCAGAAATTTCAACTTGCTTGTAGGTAAAAAATTTGTGTATTGAAACTGATAAAAACTCTATACACAATACATTTCGGCTGTTTACAGCCCTCTTCAGGTAAATGGAGAAAATTAATTTGATCCTTCTTATATAGCCCTTTCCCAGTGTGAGAGAGTGAGGGGAGACAAAAGAGAAGGAGGAGAAGTGAATCGTAGACACATTTGCCCAATATAATGCTGCACAGACCTTGATTATGGCCCCATAAGGCTACTTTCACACTAGCGTCGTACTCGGCCCGTCGCAGTGCGTCGGGCCGACGTAGCGACGCATACTGTGGAAGCGCCGCACAACAGGGGCAGCGGATGCATTTTTCCAGCGCATCCGCTGCCCCATTGTGAGTTGCGGGGAGGTGGGGCCGGAGTTCCGGCTGCACATGAGCGGTCGGAAATGGCGGACACGACGCTCAAAAAAACGTTGCAAGCAACTTTTTTTGCTCGGACGGTCCGCCACAACACGACGTGTGGCAATGCGCCGCAATGCGTCGTTAATGTTAGTCTATGGGGAAAATACACATCCTGCAGACAACTTTGCAGGGTGCATTTTTTCCCCAAAACGACGCATTGCAACGTATCCCAAACGACGCTAGTGTGAAAGTAGCCTAAGATGCTCCATACAGACACTTAGTAACATAGTAACATAGTTAGTAAGGCCGAAAAAAGACATTTGTCCATCCAGTTCAGCCTATATTCCATCATAATAAATCCCCAGATCTACGTCCTTCTACAGAACCTAATAATTGTATGATACAATATTGTTCTGCTCCAGGAAGACATCCAGGCCTCTCTTGAACCCCTCGACTGAGTTTGCCATCACCACCTCCTCAGGCAAGCAATTCCAGATTCTCACTGCCCTAACAGTAAAGAATCCTCTTCTATGTTGGTGGAAAAACCTTCTCTCCTCCAGACGCAAAGAATGCCCCCTTGTGCCCGTCACCTTCCTTGGTATAAACAGATCCTCAGCGAGATATTTGTATTGTCCCCTTATATACTTATACATGGTTATTAGATCGCCCCTCAGTCGTCTTTTTTCTAGACTAAATAATCCTAATTTCGCTAATCTATCTGGGTATTGTAGTTCTCCCATCCCCTTTATTAATTTTGTTGCCCTCCTTTGTACTCTCTCTAGTTCCATTATATCCTTCCTGAGCACCGGTGCCCAAAACTGGACACAGTACTCCATGTGCGGTCTAACTAGGGATTTGTACAGAGGCAGTATAATGCTCTCATCATGTGTATCCAGACCTCTTTTAATGCACCCCATGATCCTGTTTGCCTTGGCAGCTGCTGCCTGGCACTGGCTGCTCCAGGTAAGTTTATCATTAACTAGGATCCCCAAGTCCTTCTCCCTGTCAGATTTACCCAGTGGTTTCCCGTTCAGTGTGTAATGGTGATATTGATTCCCTCTTCCCATGTGTATAACCTTACATTTATCATTGTTAAACCTCATCTGCCACCTTTCAGCCCAAGTTTCCAACTTATCCAAATCCATCTGTAGCAGAATACTATCTTCTCTTGTATTAACTGCTTTACATAGTTTTGTATCATCTGCAAATATCGATATTTTACTGTGTAAACCTTCTACCAGATCATTAATGAATATGTTGAAGAGAACAGGTCCCAATACTGACCCCTGCGGTACCCCACTGGTCACAGCGACCCAGTTAGAGACTATACCATTTATAACCACCCTCTGCTTTCTATCACTAAGCCAGTTACTAACCCATTTACACACATTTTCCCCCAGACCAAGCATTCTCATTTTGTGTACCAACCTCTTGTGCGGCACGGTATCAAACGCTTTGGAAAAATCGAGATATACCACGTCCAATGACTCACTGTGGTCCAGTCTATAGCTTACCTCTTCATAAAAACTGATTAGATTGGTTTGACAGGAGCGATTTCTCATAAACCCATGCTGATATGGAGTTAAACAGTTATTCTCATTGAGATAATCCAGAATAACATCCCTCAGAAACCCTTCAAATATTTTACCAACAATAGAGGTTAGACTTACTGGCCTATAATTTCCAGGTTCACTTTTAGAGCCCTTTTTGAATATTGGCACCACATTTGCTATGCGCCAGTCCTGCGGAACAGACCCTGTCGCTATAGAGTCACTAAAAATAAGAAATAATGGTTTATCTATTACATTACTTAGTTCTCTTAGTACTCGTGGGTGTATGCCATCCGGACCCGGAGATTTATCTATTTTAATCTTATTTAGCCGGTTTCGCACCTCTTCTTGGGTTAGATTGGTGACTCTTAATATAGGGTTTTCATTGTTTCTTGGGATTTCACCTAGCATTTCATTTTCCACCGTGAATACCGTGGAGAAGAAGGTGTTTAATATGTTAGCTTTTTCCTCGTCATCTACAACCATTCTTTCCTCACTATTTTTTAAGGGGCCTACATTTTCAGTTTTTATTCTTTTACTATTGATGTAGTTGAAGAACAGTTTGGGATTAGTTTTACTCTCCTTAGCAATGTGCTTCTCTGTTTCCTTTTTGGCAGCTTTAATTAGTTTTTTAGATAAAGTATTTTTCTCCCTATAGTTTTTTAGAGCTTCAATGGTGCCATCCTGCTTTAGTAGTGCAAATGCTTTCTTTTTACTGTTAATTGCCTGTCTTACTTCTTTGTTTAGCCACTTTGGGTTTTTCCTATTTCTAGTCCTTTTATTCCCACAAGGTATAAACCGCTTACACTGCCTATTTAGGATGTTCTTAAACATTTCCCATTTATTATCTGTATTCTCATTTCTGAGGATATTGTCCCAGTCTACCAGATTAAGGGCATCTCTAAGCTGTTCAAACTTTGCCTTCCTAAAGTTCAATGTTTTTGTGACTCCCTGACAAGTCCCCCTAGTGAAAGACAGGTGAAACTGCACAATATTGTGGTCGCTATTTCCTAAATGCCCAACCACCTGCAGATTTGTTATTCTGTCAGGTCTATTAGATAGTATTAGGTCTAAAAGTGCTGCTCCTCTGGTTGGATTCTGCACCAATTGTGAAAGATAATTTTTCTTGGTTATTAGCAGAAACCTGTTGCCTTTATGGGTTTCACAGGTTTCTGTTTCCCAGTTAATATCCGGGTAGTTAAAGTCCCCCATAACCAGGACCTCATTATGGGTTGCAGCTTCATCTATCTGCTTTAGAAGTAGACTTTCCATGCTTTCTGTTATATTTGGGGGTTTGTAACAGACCCCAATGAGAATTTTGTTACCATTTTTCCCTCCATGAATTTCAACCCATATGGACTCGACATCCTCATTCCCTTCGCTAATATCCTCCCTTAAAGTGGACTTTAGACAAGACTTTACATAGAGACAAACCCCTCCTCCTCTCCGATTTTTACGATCCTTTCTAAACAGACTGTAACCCTGTAAGTTAACTGCCCAGTCATAGCTTTCATCTAACCATGTCTCGGTTATTCCCACTATGTCAAAGTTAGTGTAGATATTTCTGCTTCTAGTTCTTCCATCTTGTTTGTCAGGCTTCTGGCGTTTGCGAGCATGCAGTTTAGAGGATTTTGTTTTGCCCCATATAATGCTCCACAAACGTTAATTATGGCCCCATAAAAATATTTGCGCCATATAGTGCTGCACAAACGTTGATTATGGCCCCATAAGATGCTCCATAAAGATATTTGCGTCATATAGTGCTGCACAAACGTTGATTATGGCCCCATAAGATGCTCCATAAAGATATTTGTGCCATATAATGTTTGCACTAACGTTGATTATGGCCCCATAAGATGCTCCATAAAGATATTTGCGTCATATAATGTGGCACAAACATTGATTATGGCCCCATAAGATGCTCCATAAAGATATTTGCGCCATATAATGCTGCACAAACGTTGATTATGGCCCCATAAGATTCTCCATAAAGATATTTGTGCCATATAGTGCTGCACAAACGTTGATTATGCCCTATAAGTTGCTCCATACAGACACTTGCCCCATTTGCTGTTGCTGTGCTAAAACAAAAAAAAAAATCACATACTCACCACTCCCTCTCTCAAGCCCCTGGCACTTTCAATATTCACCTGACTTTGTTCCAGCGCCGCTCCATCTTCAGCATCTTCTGCACTGACGTTCAGGCAGAGGGCGCGCACTAACCACGTCATCGCGCCCTCTGACCTGAGCGTCACTGCAGAAGACGCTGAAGACGGAGCGGCGCCGGAACGAAGAGCAGGTGAATATCGTGCAGCGCTCCCCCTCCCCATTATACTAACATGCTCCTGGGGCGGTGCAGTCCCTGGTTCCCCAGAGCCGCAGCCTCTTCCTGTATTGAGTGGTCACCGTTACCGCTCATTAGAATAATGAATATGGGAGGTGGAGCCGCATATTCATTACTGTAATGAGCGGTACCATGTGACCGCTCAGTACAGGAAGAAGCTGCCGGTGTCGGGGAAGCAGGGACCACGCTAGGAGTAGGTGAGTATAATTAGACAGCCGAGGCTCCCCCTCCCCTGCCGACCCCTGGGTATGACTCGAGTATAAGCCGAGAGGGCGACTTTCATCCCAAAAAAATGGGCTCAAAATCTCGGCTTATATTTGAGGATATAGATATAAATTTAACCCCTTTACCCCCAAGGGTGGTTTGCACGTTATGGACCGGGTCAATTTTTACAATTCTGACCACTGTCCCTTTATGAGGTTATAACTCTGGAACGCTTCAACGGATCCCGGTGATTCTGACATTGTTTTCTCGTGACATATTGTACTTCATGATAGTGGTAAAATTTCTTTGATATTACCTGCGTTTATTTGTGAAAAAAACGGAAATTTGGCGAAAATTTTGAAAATTTCGCAATTTTCCAACTTTGAATTTTTATGCAATTAAATCACAGAGATATGTCACACAAAATACTTAATAAGTAACATTTCCCACATGTCTACTTTACATCAGCACAATTTTGGAACCAAAATTTTTTTTTTGTTAGGGAGTTATAAGGGTTAAAAGTTGACCAGCAATTTCTCATTTTTACAACACCATTTTATTTTAGGGACCACATCTCATTTGAAGTCATTTTGAGGGGTCTATATGATAGAAAATACCCAAGTGTGACACCATTCTAAAAACTGCACCCCTCAAGGTTCTCAAAACCACATTCAAGAAGTTTATTAACCCTTCAGGTGCTTCACAGGAATTTTTGGAATGTTTAAATAAAAATTAACATTTAACTTTTTTTCACAAAAAATTTACTTCAGCTCCAATTTGTTTTATTTTGCCAAGGGTAACAGGAGAAAATGGACCCCAAAAGTTGTTGTACAATTTGTCCTGAGTACGCTGATACCCCATATGTGGGGGTTAACCACAGTTTGTGCGCATGGCAGAGCTCGGACGGGAAGGAGCGCCATTTGACTTTTCAATGCAAAGTTGACTGGAATTGAGATGGGACGCCATGTTGCGTTTGGAGAGCCACTGATGTGCCTAAACATTGAAACCCCCCACAAGTGACACCATTTTGGAAAGTAGACCCCCTAAGGAACTTATCTAGAGGTGTGGTGAGCACTTTGACCCACCAAGTGCTTCACAGAAGTTAATAATGCAGAACCGTAAAAATAAAAAATCATTTTTTTTCACAAACATTATCTTTTCGCCCCAAATTTTTTATTTTCCCAATGGTAAGAGAAGAAATTGGACCACAAAAGTTGTGGCACAATTTGTCCTGAGTACTCTGATACCCCATATGTGGGGGTAAACCATTGTTTGGGCGCATGGGAGAGCTCGGAAAGGGAAGGAGCGCCGTTTGACCTTTCAATGCAAAATTGACAGGAATTGAGATGAGACGCCATGTTGCGTTTGGAGAGCCACTGATGTGCCTAAACATTGAAACCCCCCACAAGTGACACCATTTTGGAAAGTAGACCCCCTAAGGAACTTATCTAGAGGTGTGGTGAGCACTTTGACCCAATAAGAGCTTCACAGAAGTTTATAATGCAGAGCCGTAAAAATAAAACAAAATTTTTTTCCCACAAAAATAATTTTTTAGCCCCCAGTTTTGTATTTTCCTGAGGGTAACAGGAGAAATTGGACCCCAAAAGTTGTTGTGCAATTTGTCCTGAGTGCGCTGATACCCTATATGTGGGGGAGAACCAGCGTTTGGGCGCATGGGAGGGCTCGGAAGGGAAGGAGAGCCATTTGGAATACAGACTTAGATGGAATGGTCTGCAGGCGTCACATTGTGTTTGCAGAGCCCCTAATGTACCTAAACAGTAGAAACCCCCCACAAGTGACCCCATATTGGAAACTAGACCCCCCAAGGAACTTATTTAGATGTGTTGTGAGAACTTTGAGCCCCCAAGTATTTCACTACAGTTTATAACGCAGAGCCGTGAAAATAAAATAAAAAATTTCCCCTCAAAATTATTTTTTAGCCCCCAGTTTTGTATTTTCTCGAGGGTAAAAGGAGAAATTGGACCCCAAAAGTTGTTGTCCAATTTGTCCTGAGTGCGTTGATACCCCATATGTGGGGTGAACCAGCGTTTGGGCGCATGGGAGGGCTCGGAAGGGAAGGAGCGCCATTTGGAATGCAGACTTAAATGGAATGGTCTGCAGGCGTCACATTGCGTTTGCAGAGCCCCTAATATACCTAAACAGTAGAAACCCCCACAAGTGACCCCATGTTGGAAACTAGACCCCCCCACGAACTTATCTAGATGTGTTGTGAGAACTTTGAACCCCAAGTGTTTCACTACAGTTTATAACGCAGAGCCGTGAAAATAAAAAATCTCTTTTTTTCCCACAAAAATTATTTTTTAGCCCCCAGTTTTGTATTTTCCCAAGGGTAACAGGAGAAATTGGACCCCAAAAGTTGTTGTCCAATTTGTCCTGAGTACGCTGATACCCCATATGTTGGGGTAAACTCCTGTTTGGGCACACGGGAGAGCTCGGAAGGGAAGGAGCACTGTTTTACTTTTTCAATGCAGAATTGGATGGAATTGAGATCGGTCGCCATGTCGCGTTTAGAGATCCCCCTGATGTGCATAAATAGTGGAAACCCCCCAATTATAACTGAAACCCTAATCCAAACACACCCCTAACCCTAATCCCAACGGTAACCCTAACCACACCTCTAACCCAGACACACCCCTAATCCTAATCCCAATCGCAAATGTAATCCAAACCCTAACCCTAACTTTAGCCCCAACCCTAACTGTAGCCTTAACCCTAACCCTAGCCCTTACCCTAGCCCCAACCCTAACCCTAACCCTAGCCCTAGCCCTAACCCTAACCCTAGTCCCAACCCTAACCCTAGCCCTAACCCTAACCCTAGCCCTAACCCTAACCCTAGCCCTAACCCTAGCCCTAACCCTAGCCCTAATCCTAGCCCTAACCCTAGCCCTAGCCCTAACCCTAGCCCTAACCCTAGCCCTAACCCTAGCCCTAGCCCTAACCCTAGCCCTAACCCTAGCCCTAACCCTAGCCCTAACCCTAACCCTAGCCCTAACCCTAATGGGAAAATGGAAATAAATACATTTTTTTCATTTACTTTTATAGCGGGTTTTTTAGCGGATTTTTATGATTGGCAGCCGTCACACACTGAAAGACGCTTTTTATTGCAAAAATATTTTTTGCGTTACCACATTTTGAGAGCTATAATTTTTCCATATTTGAGTCCACAGAGTCATGTGAGGTCTTGTTTTTTGCGGGACGAGTTGACGTTTTTATTGGTAACATTTTCGGGCACGTGACATTTTTTGATCGCTTTTTATTCCGATTTTTGTGAGGCAGAATGACCAAAAACCAGCTATTCATGAATTTCTTTTGGGGGAGGCGTTTATACCGTTCCGCGTTTGGTAAAATTGATAAAGCAGTTTTAATCTTCGGTTCAGTACGATTACAGCGACACCTCATTTATATCATTTTTTTATGTTTTGGCGCTTTTATACGATAAAAACTATTTTATAGAAAAAAATAATTATTTTTGCATCGCTTTATTCTGAGGACTATAACTTTTTTATTTTTTTGCTGTTGTCGCTGTATGGTGGCTCGTTTTTTGCGGGACAAGATGACGCTTTCAGCGGTACCATGGTTATTTATATCCGTCTTTTTGATCGCGTGTTATTCCACTTTATGTTTGGCGGTATGATAATAAAGCGTTGTTTTTTGCCTCGTTTTTTTTTTTTTTTTCTTACGGTGTTTACTGAAGGGGTTAACTAGTGGGCCAGTTTTATAGGTCGGGTCGTTACGGACGCGGAGATACTAAATATGTGTACTTTTATTGTTTTGTTTTTTTTATTTAGATAAAGAAATGTATTTATGGGAATAATATTTTTTTTTTTTTTTCATTATTTAGGATTTTTTTTTTTTTTTTTTTTATTACACACTTGGAAATTTTTTTTTTTACTTTTTTACTTTGCCCCAGGGGGGGACAATACAGATCGGTGATCTGCCAGTTTGCACAGCACTCTGACAGATCACCGATCTGTCTGAGAGCAGTGCAGCGTTACCAAGTGCCTGCTCTGAGCAGGCACTTGGTAAGCCACCTCCCTCCCTGCAGGACCCGGATCCGCGGCCATTTTGGATCCGGGACTTACTGCAGGGAGGAAGGTAGGAGACCCCCGGAGCAACGCGATCACATCGCGTTGCTGCGGGGGTCTCAGGGAAGCCCGCAGGGAGCCCCCTCCCTGCGCGATGCTTCCCTGCACCGCCGGCACATCGCGATCATCTTTGATCGCGGTGTGCCGGGGGTTAATGTGCCGGGGGCGGTCCGTGACCGCTCCTGGCACATAGTGCCGGATGTCAGCTGCGATAAGCAGCTGACACCCGGCCGCGATCGGCGGCGCTCCCCCCGTGAGCGCGGCCGATCGCGCTGGACGTAATATTCCGTCCTTGGGAATTAAGGCCCACCCCACATGGACGGAATATTACGTCCAATGGCAGAAAGGGGTTAAAAAAAAATTGAAAAAAAAGAAAAATTGATTAAGTGCACAGTAACCATGCTATTATGCTGCAGCGCAGGGGCCACGGCCGGCACCTGCCTGCAGAAGCGTTTTTTTGCTTATTTTTTCATTATGTGCTGGTATTCATTATGCAAACTAGGGGGCAGGTCAGTGAAGGATTAGTGACCTGTCAGCAGTCTGCTGTATGAATGTCTAATCAGAGCACCACATATATGAACACGGCCTTAGGGCGCGAGAATCTCATTAACACAAAACTGAAAATAAAGATTAAGAAACAACCACTACATGGATTTCATTAACCAAGGTATCATTTTATTCAGGATAACGGCATCAACCTGACACTGTGTAGGTTACTGTGCACAATCCTGCTGACAGGTTCCCTTTAAGGCTGCCGTCACACTAGCAGTATTTGGTCAGTATTTCACATCAGTATTTGTAAGCCAAAACCAGGAGTGGGACAAATAGAGGAAAAGTATAATAGGAACATATTCACCACTTCTGCATTTATCACCCACTCCTGGTTTTGGCTTACAAATACTGATGTAAAATACTGACCAAATACTGAGCGTGTGACGGCAGCCTAAGTCTCTCTTTAATATTAACTATGTAATTATGTATTGAAGTGGAGGAGTGAAAATAATGATATATTGGGGTGGGAGACGGGGGACAGAAAATGATGAATTAGAGGTAGTGGATGGAAGAGCAAATGATGAATTGAAATAGGGGGAGCGTGGAGATCAAATGAATAAAGATGGGCGGACCCCTGGATGTTCGAGTCTGCCAAGTTCAGCTGAAGAGTTAAAAAAAAAAAGTTTGGGTTCGGGTACCAGAGAAGTACCCAGACCCCATTCAGTTAAATGGGGAACCTGAAAATCCAGTGTCTGCACACTGTCATGTGCATGACAACGTGGCAAACACTACTTCTGAACACCACTAATGAATTTACCGCCGGTCAGGCTGCCACGGTTGCTACTCTGTCAAATAACAGAATGAGCCCGCAGCTGCGATCGGAGGTAATAATAATAAAGATAATAATTTTATTTCTATAGCGTCAATATATTCTTCAGCACGTTACATTTTACCGGTATAAAGTTTACCTCCGGTCACTGGCGTCAGATGATGGGACTACTGCTCCCATCAGTCAATGCATGTTGCCACTAATAACAGCAAGAGCAGATGGCAGCTGATGGGAACATTCATCTGCTGGCGCCTGTGCGCTAAATAAATAATAATTAAAAAATACCTGCATGGGTTCCCTTGTATTTTTGATAACTAACCAGGCAAAACTCACAGCTGGGGGCTGCAACCCTCAGCTGTCAGCTTCAGCAAGGCTAGTGAGATCACCAATGAGGTCACCACTGCTCACTGATGCTGCACTCCTAGAAGCTCATTCATCAGTGGTTCTCAGCCTGGACGGTTGAATATTGGCACCGCCCAGAATGAAAATCATAGATTATGGCGTGGGACAGAACATCAAACAGGTAAGGGATATTATTTTTTGTTATTTTTAAATAAAAAAGGAAGTGTGGTTTGTTTTTATTTCAAATAATATACATTATAAATAAACACAGAGGCAGAATAAAGTAACTATAGGATTAGTAATGGAGAGGCGTCTTATAGATGCCTCTCTGATACTAATCAGTGGTCTTGATGTCACCAGACAATACAAAGGTGACATCGACCCCACAAATATTAACCCCATTTGCCACCGCTACAGGGCAAGTGGGAAGAACCAGGCAAAGTGCCAGAATTGGGGCATCTAATAGATGTGCTTTTTCTGGGATGGCTGCGGGCTGCTATTTTTAGGCTGGGGAGGGCAATATCCACGGCGCCTTACCAGTCTGAGAATAGCAGCACCCAGCTGTCTGCTATAGCAACTCTGGTTGTCAAAATATTATTTATTCTTGATAACTAGCCTTGCTGATGCTGACAGCTGAGGGATTTAGCATGCAGCCGTCAGTTTTGCCTGGCTGGTTATCAAAAATACAGGGGAACCCACCCGTTTTTTTTTTTTCTTTTTAATAATTTATTTAAAGTGCAGGCGCCGGCTGTTGCCTACTCCTATCAGCTGCTCCTGCTCTCACGGTTATTAGCGGCAGCAGGAGGCAGCTGAAGGGTGCCGTAGTCCCATCAGCCAACACCAGTGACCGGAGGTAAACTTTATACCTCGCGTCACAGCTGTGGGATCAAGCTGTCATTTGACAATGTGGTAACTATGGCTGTCTGACTGGCGGTAATGATTTTACCCCCGATCACAAGCAGTGTTTGCCACACTGTCATGCACATGACAGCGCAACGAACACCCGATATCAAATTTTTCATGTCAACTGGACGCACAATTTAACAGTGACTGCAGAATGGAATCAAATTATTCTTTTTGTTCATTTATAATAATAATAATAATAATTTTTATTTATATAGCGCCAACATATTCCGCAGCGCTTTACAAATTATAGAGGGGACTTGTACAGACAATAGACATTACAGCATAACAGAAATCACAGTTCAAAACAGATACCAGGAGGAATGAGGGCCCTGCTCGCAAGCTTACAAACTATGGGGAAAAGGGGAGACACGAGAGGTGGATGGTAACAATTGCTTTAGTTATTCGGACCAGCTATAGTGTAAGGCTCAGGTGTTCATGTAAAGCTGCATGAACCAGTTAACTGCCTAAGTATGTAGCAGTACAGACACAGAGGGCTAATACTGCATAAAGTGTATGAGAACATGATGCGAGGAACCTTTTTTTTTTTTTTTTTTTTTTATTATAAATAGGCCACACAGGGATCGTTAGGTTAATGCATTGAGGCGGTAGGCCAGTCTGAACAAATGAGTTTTTAGGGCACGCTTAAAACTGTGGGGATTGGGGATTAATCGTATTAACCTAGGTAGTGCATTCCAAAGAATCGGCGCAGCACGTGTAAAGTCTTGGAGATGGGAGTGGGAGGTTCTGATTATTGAGGATGCTAACCTGAGGTCATTAGCGGAGCAGAGGGCACGGGTAGGGTGGTAGACTGATACCAGGGAGGAGATGTAGGGTGGTGCTGAGCCATGGAGTGCTTTGTGGATGAGGGTAGTAGTTTTGTACTGGATTCTGGAGTGGATGGGTAGCCAGTGTAATGACTGGCACAGGGTAGAGGCATCGGTGTAACGGTTGGTGAGGAATATGATCCTAGCTGCAGCATTCAGGACAGATTGGAGCGGGGAGAGTTTTGCAAGAGGGAGGCCGATTAGTAGAGAGTTACAATAGTCCAGACGAGAATGAATAAGTGAAACAGTCAGAGTTTTTGCAGAGTCGAAAGTAAGAAAAGGGCGAATTCTAGAAATGTTTTTGAGATGCAGGTAAGAAGAGCGAGCCAGTGATCGGATGTAGGGGGTGAATGAAAGGTCAGAATCAAGGATGACCCCAAGGCAGCGGGCATGTTGCTTTGGAGTAATGGTGGAACCGCATACGGAGATGGCAATTTTTTGGTTCATTTTTGTAAAGATCCCCCCCCGTTTTGGAGATATTAAAGGGAATCTTAAAGGGAATCTGTCACTACATTTGACATAGCTAAAATATTAATATGGACAATATAGACTTGCGCAGAAGGCACTTGATGCTTGTGTCCATAGAAGGGTGGAAGACTGCGGAGGAAAGAAAAGAATAATAAAACGCACTCGTGAGATTTATCTCAGGCGGCCAACATCACAGGAACAGAGTGACCCTGATGGGAGGCGAGATATATGGAGATGAAGTGTGGAGGCAGAGTTATCTTCCAGGCAGCATCCTCCCCGTAGCCTGAAAGAGGGCATTTACATAAAGTGATAAAAGGTGATTTCTCAGCAACAACAGATCTGATATGAGACATACAGGTGTCCCTTTTTTCAGCAGTCTATAACCTGTATGCCCATATTAATAGTTTAGAGAGATCAAATGTGGCAACAGATTCCCTGTAACAATCAAAGTATTTGGCCCCTATTTAGTTAATTTTCTTTAAGTCCATGTGGGTGCTATTGTTACTGGGGTGTGTACTACATCCCCAACATGCCCCTAGCATAGCTCAGAGCAGTGTGAAAGTTTTAATAATGCACCCTAATCTACTGGTCTAACCTCCTACATGATTCAGTGTGGTGGGTGAAGGGGCAGTAAAGCCTTATAACACCCATTTGGACTTTAGAAAAATTAACTAATTAGGGGCTAAATACTTTGCCAGTTAATATCTCCGCAATCAGAGAGGCAAAGCAAAAAATAACCTTTTATCCCATTCTGTCCACAATTAAGTTATTATTTGAACAAATGCAAATTATGTATCCACGGTTTTGAAACTAAATAAAATAATTTGTTTCCTTATGTAAAAAGTGAATCTCTTCCTGTACATTTAATCAATTGTACTTAAGTGTTTTTACATGCATATTTTTGGTTTTAGGTTTTAAAAAATAAAGTTAATAAGGGAAGTCAAAGGCTATTAAAAAAAACACACACAAAAAAACAACCTTTTAATGGAAGGAACTGACCTTTGTACTTTTCGCTTTAATTAAACTGTATTGTTTTTTTATCACATATTCAAGCTCACATTAGGTCATTGCTTATGGTAATTTTTTCATTACGACTGCAATATTCTATTGGCGATTATGAATAATAAATGTTCTATTTCAGAGTACTCAATAAAGTGCTCCCCACTCACATGAATAAATAAAAGTACAGAGAACTAATTTACCAGTATGAAAAGCATTTTCTTTTTTAGAAGATAGACACAGTATTTAAAAGCAACCCCTGTATAATGGGAATGTATAAATGCCTCATAATTTACAACTTGATAGCGATGGATGACTGTAAAGATAAGGCTTAAATGGGTTTTCTCAAGAACAAAATTAGTTTAATCAACAGATCTTAGAATAATAAGTTCCACACAACTGGATGGGTTTAAATAAAATGTTCCTGTGCGGAGATGATCTATACAGTTGACATGTGCCTGCAACAGCCGTGGGGTGAATCCGCGATCCACCTGCAGCTGCTAACTAGTTAAATAACGCTGTCAATCTCTGACATCAGCATTTAACTCGTGCTTACAGGAAGCAAATAACCAATCCTGCCCATCGGTGACCCCGTCACATGATCGCGGGTCACCGATGGGTCAGCATGACAACCAGAGGTCTGCAACAGACCTCTATGGTTGTCATTGCCTGCAAGTGAGCATTTTTACTACACATAGGTAATCTGATCACCGCACTTGGAATTGTTTTCCCATTTTCTAATACAAGACATGGTAAAACCAATGGTGTCATTCAAAAGTATAACTCGTCCCGCAAAAAGCAAGCTCTCACATGGCCATATTGATGGAAAAATATTATGTTATGGCTCTGGGAAGGAGGGGAGCGAAAAATGAAAACGCAAAACCGAAAAAAAAATTGGCTAAAAAAGCACTACAAAAAAAAATGCAGCAAAAACACAACAAGCCTTGGCTAAAAAAGAAAAAAAAAACACAACAAAAACGTTGCATGTGAATATAGCTTAAAACTACTATACACATCGCAACCCTGCCATAAAAGGATTATTTCTTCCCCAATACATTTCTTATCACAATATCTATTAGCCATTGACTTTCTCTTCTATAGTTGTTATACAACAGGCTAGGAAAGTATTTCACAAATATAGGAAGCGTTCTAGCTAAACAGGAACACTCCTGCCTGTGTTACAGGAAGATAAAATACTGACAGTCTCTCCGCTCCTTTCTGCAGCATTTGGAGCGTCACGCTATGACAGCTCGTCCTTACAGCAATTTATTTTATTTATTATGCTTTGCATATACAGTATAGCGCCATTAATTCCACATCATCGCTGTGCCCGATGGGGCTCACAATCTAGAATCCAGATTGTTATGTCTTTGGAGTGGGGGAAGGAAACCCAGACAAACACGGGGAGAACACACAGACTCCATGCAGATGTTGACCTTGGTGGGATCCGAGCCCAGGAGCCTAGTGCTGCAAGGCTGCGGTGCTAGCCACTGAGCCACCGTGGAGGCATTTCTGCAATTTCACCGCACATTGTGAAACGAGAACAATACAGCCCATGCATCTGTCCAGAATCCTAGCTTTGTATTTTTCCACGGGCAGTGGGTATTTCACTGCAGAGTCCAGATGTGTCACGCTGGGGAATTGTGGGGAGGGGTTCTGCCATTTCTAATTTACTTCACTAATGAAAGGCCATTTTAGGCAATGCTTTGTACATGTGTTGCTGTGCATTTTGCCTTCCTTTCTGTATAGTGGCAGGTACAGTTGTGCTCCCTACTACAACTCCCTTTCTAAAATATAGTAGCCTCTATAGCAGTGTTCCCCAACTGCAGTCCTCAAGGCCCACCAACCGGTCATGCTTTCAGCATTTCTTTAGTATTGGACAGCCATCACCTGGGCAATAATAAGGAAATCCTGAAAACACGATGTTGGTGGGCCTTGAGGACTGCAGTTGGGGAACACTCTACAGTTATACCTAGATATCCCTTGTACCCACCCAATGTTCCAGTACCCCTGCTTCACAGATTCCTCTCATCATCAGAACTGGTAGTATTTGGCCCACTGATCATCTGACTGCTGCAGCCAATCACTGGCCTCAGCAGTCAGAAACCATACATGAAAAGGAGGCCAGAGAGTGGTTGACTGAACATCAGTCAATGGTGGGATCCAACAGGGCGGTGGCGCGCTTTTAGGACAAATAAGGCGGATTTTAGTTATTAAAAACACTCCCAACTCTTTGCCCCATTTTACATAATCATGCAAACCCTTTAATAATCTGTGATTTTCATTGGAGGAAGCTCTGGCCACTTAAAGGGATTACCCAGTCAGCTAAAGTTATGTTGAAGCCATACTCACTTTATTGATCCTTCCCCACTTTGATTCCAAAGCTTTCCGGGTCCCCACCAGTTTTTGCTCTCTGCTCCAAAGATGATGTTCCCGACATACTGAAGGATCAGGGATCACGTCTGTGTATAGCGTCCCCAACATTGGTGGGGACCCGAGAAGTGCAATAACCGAAGGAATAATTGTAAACTTTTCTTATTTTCTAACCTTTAAAATAAAGGTTTAAATGTAGCGTTCAATGCTGCTCGCTTAAATTAAAAGGGGTGCCCATGTAAGTCCAACGTCCGAGATGTTAATAAAGGCTGAAACAAGGTAAATTTTTAGGACAGGCCAATAAAATAAAAGTCTACGTGGTAAATTATATATGGATCATGGATTCAGGAGAGCTGTCGTTCCCCTATTTTTGCGAACGTCCTGCCGTCGGACCGCACAATACAAGGAGTGGAGTGATGCCAATTTAAAATAATGAGAGCTGCGTTACAGATCACATTGCTGTCAGGAAATTCTGCCTGTTCGAATACATTTTACAGCATGAAACTATGTCCATTCCGCCTGAGCATTACATTGCCATGAAGTCACCCTTCCATACTGTCAATTGAAATCACGGCAATGAATCAGCTGTGAGAAGTCATTCTGCAATATCTACATACATCAACTGAAGTGAACAGCTGCCAGGCCAAAGCTCCCCTGGGGAATTCTAACAGCCCAATCATTTCTTGTGCCATTTGCTCATCTGCATGGGTCGATCCCAACCTAACATCATTCAAATTCATTTGTCAACTCAGGGTTTCCGCGTTTTAATTACATCACTAAAATCATTAAGTCTTGTATATAATACAAGTTATCCAACTGCTAGGAAACTAGAAGCCGCCAGTAGTATTCAGCGCAAGCATACAAAGAGGCGGCCGCGTGTTACTGCAGTGTCGGTGTGTGCGTCCTTCACACCAAGACAAGGATCCTGAAACATGTGTGTATTGACTGCACATGTGCAAAAGACAAGGAGGACATATTAACCCCTTCATGACCCAGCCTATTTTGACCTTAAAGACCTTGCCGTTTTTTGCAATTCTGACCAGTGTCCCTTCATGAGGTAATAACTCAGGAACGCTTCAATGGATCCTAGCGGTTCTGAGATTGTTTTTTCGTGACATATTGGGCTTCATGTTAGTGGTAAATTTAGGTCAATAAATTCTGTGTTTATTTGTGATAAAAACGGAAATTTGGCGAAAATTTTGAAAATTTCGCAATTTTCACATTTTGAATTTTTATTCTGTTAAACCAGAGCGTTATGTGACACAAAATAGTTAATAAATAACATTTCCCACACGTCTACTTTACATCAGCACAATTTTGGAAACAAAATTTTTTTTTGCTAGGAAGTTATAAGGGTTAAAATTTGACCAGCGATTTCTCATTTTTACAACGAAATTTACAAAACCATTTTTTTTAGGGACCACCTCACATTTGAAGTCAGTTTGAGGGGTCTATATGGCTGAAAATACCCAAAAGTGACACCATTCTAAAAACTGCACCCTTCAAGGTGCACAAAACCACATTCAAGAAGTTTATTAACCCTTCAGGTGCTTCACAGCAGCAGAAGCAACATGGAAGGAAAAAATGAACATTTAACTTTTTAGTCACAAAAATGATTTTTCAGCAACAATTTTTTTATTTTCCCAATGGTAAAAGGAGAAACTGAACCATGTACGTTGTTGTCCAATTTGTCCTGAGTACGCTGATACCTCATATGTGGGGGTAAACCACTGTTTGGGCGCACGGCAGGGCTTGGAAGGGAAGGAGCGCCATTTGACTTTTTGAATGAAAAATTGGCTGCACTCTTTAGCGGACACCATGTCACATTTGGAGAGCCCCCGTGTGCCTAAAAATTGGAGCTCCCCCACAAGTGACCCCATTTTGGAAACTAGACGCCCCAAGGAACTTATCTAGATGCATAGTGAGCCCTTTAAACCCCCAGGTGCTTCACAAATTGATCCGTAAAAATGAAAAAGTACTTTTTTTTCACAAAAAAATTCTTTTAGCCTCAATTTTTTCATTTTCACATGGACAACAGGATAAAATGGATCCTAAAATTTGTTTGGCAATTTCTCCTGAGTACACCGATACTTCACATGTGGGGGTAAACCACTGTTTGGGCACATGGTAAGGCTCGGAAGGGAAGGAGCGCCATTTGACTTTTTGAATGAAAAATTATCTCCATCGATAGCGGACACCATGTCGCGTTTGGAGAGACCCTGTGTGCTTAAACATTGGAGCTCCCCCACAAGTGACCCCATTTTGGAAACTGGACCCCCCAAGGAACTTATCTAGATGCCTAGTGAGCACTTTAAACCCTCAGGTGCTTCACAAATTGATCCGTAAAAATGAAAAAGTACTTTTTTTTTCACAAAAAATTTATTTTCGCCTCAATTTTTTCATTTTCACATGGGCAATAGGATAAAATGGATCCTAAAATTTGTTGAACAATTTCTCCCGAGTACGCCGATACCTCATATGTGGGGGTAAACCACTGTTTGGGCACATGGCAGGGCTCGGAAGGGAAGGCGCGCCTTTTAACTTTTTGAATGGAAAATTAGCTCCAATTGTTAGCGGACACCATGTCGCATTTGGAGAGCCCCTGTGTGCCTATGCAATGGAGCTCCCCCACAAGTGACCCCATTTTGGAAACTAGACCCCCCAAGGAACTTATCTAGATGCATACTGAGCACTTTAAACCCCCAGGTGCTTCACAGAAGTTTATAATGCAGAGCCATGAAAATAAAAAATAATTTTTCTTTTCTCAAAAATGATTTTTTAGCCTGGAATTTCCTATTTTGCCAATGGTAATAGGAGAAATTGGACCACAAATGTTGTTGTCCAGTTTGTCCTGAGTATGCAGATACCCCATATGTGGGGGTAAACCACTGTTTGGGCGCACGGCAGGGCTCAGAAGGGAAGGCACGCCATTTGGCTTTTTAAATGGAAAATTATCTCCAATCATTAGCGGACACCATGTCGCGTTTGGAGAGCCCCTGTGTGCCTAAACATTGGAGATCCCCCACAAATTACCCCATTTTGGAAACTAGACCCCCAAAGGAACTAATCTAGATGTGTAGTGAGCACTTTGAACCCTCAAGTGCTTCACAGAAGTTTATAACGCAGAGCCATGAAAATAAAAAAAAAAAATTATTTTCTCAAAAATGAATTTTAGCCCGCAATTTTTTATTTTCCCAAGGGTAACAGGAGAAATTTGACCCCAAAAGTTGTTGTCCAGTTTCTCTTGAGTACGCTGATACCCCATATGTGGGGGTAAACCACTGTTTAGGCACATGCTGGGGCTCGGAAGTGAAGTAGTGACGTTTTGAAATGCAGACTTTGATGGAATGCTCTGCGGGCGTCACGTTGCGTTTGCAGAGCCCCTGATGTGGCTAAACAGTAGAAACCCCCCACAAGTGACCCCATTTTGGAAACTAGACCCCGAAAGGAACTTATCTAGATGTGAGGTGAGCACTTTGAACCCCCAAGTGCTTCACAGAAGTTCATAACACAGAGCAGTGAAAATAATAAATACGTTTTCTTTCCTCAAAAATAATTTTTTAGCCCAGAATTTTTTATTTTCCCAAGGGTTACAGGAGAAATTGGACCACAAAAGTTGTTGTCCAGTTTCTCCTGAGTACGCTGATACCCCATGTGTGGGGGTAAACCACTGTTTGGGCAGACGTGGGGGCTCAGAAGGGAAGTAGTGACTTTTGAAATGCAGACTTTGATGGAATGGTCTGCGGGCGTCACATTGCGTTTGCAGAGCCCCTGGTGTGCCTAAACAGTAGAAACCCCCCACAAGTGACCCCATTTTGGAAACTAGACCCCCAAAGGAACTTATCTAGATGTGTGGTGAGCACTTTCAACCCCCAAGTGCTTTACAGAAGTTTATAACGCAGAGCCGTGAAAATAATAAATACGTTTTCTTTCCTCAAAAATAATTTTTTAGCCCAGAATTTTTTATTTTCCCAAGGGTTACAGGAGAAATTGGACCACAAAAGTTGTTGTCCAGTTTCTCCTGAGTACGCTGATACCCCATGTGTGGGGGTAAACCACTGTTTGGGCACACGTGGGGGCTCAGAAGGGAAGTAGTGACTTTTGAAATGCAGACTTTGATGGAATGGTCTGCGGGCGTCACATTGCGTTTGCAGAGCCCCTGGTGTGCCTAAACAGTAGAAACCCCCCACAAGTGACCCCATTTTGGAAACTAGACCCCCAAAGGAACTTATCTAGATGTGTGGTGAGCACTTTCAACCCCCAAGTGCTTTACAGAAGTTTATAACGCAGAGCCGTGAAAATAATAAATACGTTTTCTTTCCTCAAAAATAATTTTTTAGCCCAGAATTTTTTATTTTCCCAAGGGTTACAGGAGAGATTGGACCACAAAAGTTGTTGTCCAGTTTCTCCTGAGTACGCTGATGCCCCATGTGTGGGGGTAAACCACTGTTTGGGCACACGTGGGGGCTCAGAAGGGAAGTAGTGACTTTTGAAATGCAGACTTTGATGGAATGGTCTGCGGGCGTCACGTTGCGTTTGCAGAGCCCCTGGTGTGCCTAAACAGTAGAAACCCCCCACAAGTGACCCCATTTTGGAAACTAGACCCCCCAAGGAACTTATCTAGATATGTGGTGAGCACTTTGAACCCCCAAGTGCTTCACAGACGTTTACAACGCAGAGCCGTGAAAATAAAAAATCATTTTTCTTTCCTCAAAAATGATGTTTTAGCAAGCAATTTTTTATTTTCTCAAGGGTAACAGGAGAAATTGGACCCCAGTAATTGTTGCACAGTTTGTCCTGAGTATGCTGGTACCCCATATGTGGGGGTAAACCACTGTTTGGGCACACGTCGGGGTTCGGAAGTGAGGGAGCACCATTTGAATTTTTGAATACAAGATTGGCTGGAATCAATGGTGGCGCCATGTTGCGTTTGGAGACCCCCTGAAGTGCCTAAACAGTGGAAACCCCTCAATTCTACCTCCAACACACCCCTAACCCTTATCCCAACTGTAGCCGTAACCCTAATCACAACCCTAACCCCAACACACCCCTAACCACAACCCTAACCCCAAAACACCCCTAACCCTAACCACAACCCTAATTCCAACCCAACTCTAAGGCTATGTGCCAACGTTGCGGATTCGTATGAGATTTTTCAGCATCATTTTTGAAAAATCCGCGGGTAAAAGGCACTGCGTTTTACCTGTGGATTTACCGTGGATTTCCAGTGTTTTTTGTGCGGATTTCACCTGTGGATTCCTATTGAGGAACAGGTGTAAAACGCTGCGGAATCCGCACAAAGAATTGGCATGCTGCGGAAAATACAACGCAGCGTTCCCGCGCGGTATTTTCTGCACCATGGGCACAGCGGATTTGGTTTTCCATATGTTTACATGGTACTGTAAACCCGATGGAACACTGCTGCGGATCCGCAGCGGCCAATCCGCACCGTGTGCACATAGCCTAATTCTAAAGGTATGTGCACACGCTGCGGAAAACGCTGCGGATCCGCAGCAGTTTCCCATGAGTTTACAGTTCAATGTGAACCTATGGGAACCAAAAATCGCTGTACACATGCTGCGGAAAAACTGCACGGAAACGCAGCGGTTTACATTCCGCAGCATGTCACTTCTTTCTGCGGATTCCGCAGCGGTTTTAGAACTGCTCCAATTGAAAATCGCAGTTGTAAAACCGCAGTGAAATGCGCAGAAAAACCGCGGTAAATCCACGATAAATCGGCAGCGGTTTAGCACTGTGGATTTTTCAAATCCGCTGCGGAAAAATCCGCATAGGACCAGAATACGTGTGCACATACCGAAACCCTAACCCTAGCCCTAACCCTAACCCTACCCCTAACCCTAGCCCTAACCCTACCCCTAACCCTACCCCTAACCCTAACCCTACCCCTAACCCTAACCCTAACCCTACCCCTAACCCTACCCCTAGTTCTTACCCCAACCTTAGTGAAAAAAAAAAAAATTCTTTATTTTTTTTATTGTCCCTATCTATGGGGGTGACAAAGGGGGGGGTCATTTACTATTTTTTTTATTTTGATCACTGAGATAGGATATATCTCAGTGATCAAAATTCACTCTGGAACGAATCTGCCGGCCGGCAGATTCGGCGGGCGCACTGCACATGCGCCCGCCATTTTGGAAGATGGCGGCGCCCAGGAAAGAAGACGGACGGACCTCGGGCGGCCAGGTAAGTATAAGGGGGGGGAGATCAGGGCACGGGGGGGGCGTCGGAGCACGGGGGGGTGGATCGGATCATGGGGGGGTGGATCGGAACACGGGAGGGAGGATTGGAGCACGGGGAAGGATTGGAGCACGGGGTGAGGGATCGCTGTGCGGGGGGGGTGGATCGGAGCACGGGGGGGGTCGCTGTGTGCGGGGGGGGATCGGAGTGCGGGGGGGTTTGATTGCAGCACAGGGGGTGTGATTGGTGCACGGGGAAGCGGACAGGAGGACGGGGGAGCGGAGCACAGGACGGAGGGGAGCGGACCACAGATCGGGGGGCTGGGGGGACGATCGGAGGGGTGGGGTGGGTGCACATAAGTGTTTCCAGCCATGGCCGATGATATTGCAGCATCGGCCATGGCTGGATTGTAATATTTCACCAGTTTTTTAGGTGAAATATTACAAATCGCTCTGATTGGCAGTTTCACTTTCAACAGCCAATCAGAGCGATCGTAGCCACGAGGGGGTGAAGCCACCCCCCCTGGGCTAAACTACCACTCCCCCTGTCCCTGCAGATCGGGTGAAATGGGAGTTAACCCTTTCACCCGGCCTGCAGGGACGCGATCTTTCCATGACGCATATGCTGCGTCATGGGTCGGAATGGCACCGACTTTCATGACGCAGCGTATGCGTCAAAGGTCGGGAAGGGGTTAAAGAACTCAATATCCCTCCTGGTACAAGCTACCTTATATAATGGAAGGAACATTCTATATATTCACTCATACGTCACTATCTCGAGCGCCCTGCACTTATCCACATACACATACCTATGCATAACCATTGGGCAACTGAAACCCTTAACGACCAGGGGCATTTCTCTTTTTGTTCCCCTTCTCCCCACAGCCATTTTTTTAATTTATGTCAATTCCCTAGCAACCAGGCAACGCCCACATGTACTTATGCTGGCTAACAGATGTAAATCATTCAGCTGCGGCAAGAAAAAAACAAAATCTCCGAGCTCTAAAAAATACTCGGAGGACCCCCGAGCGTGCTCCGGAAATCTCGAGTAACGAGTATATTCGCTCATCACTATACATAACCAAAGCATTAATAATGCCTAAACATAAGTAACCTGTTTTAGCAACAATACAAAGTATTTAGAAAGATGTCATGGTCTGGTCATACCCTTCATGGAATTTCAATAAATGGAAAGCTGCAAGAAGCGGTTAAATCCAGGACTAGGAAGAATACAATTCCAGTGATTCCATTTTTGGTTGTATTTTCCTAGACAATCGTTGTTAATGGCGGACCTGAGATCTAAGGAATTATGTAAAGAGAGTTTTTCCATCACATCAGAGAGTTTGCAGCCCTGCCATGTGTAACAAAAATGCTCATCTGCTATGAGCGGGCAGAGCTCGTAGCAGTTCGGCAATGATCAGCTGGCATGTGCCGGAAAAGGAACGGCTCCGCAACGGAACCCGTACTAAATTTAGGTGAACTATGACGGATATAAACATCATGGTTCGCTAAGAGGTAAAGAATATGTCAGAGGGCATAGGAAGGGTGATAAAACATACATTCACACACATATATAAAGGAGCTTCGCACTAAATTAGAATATCAGTAATCAGGAGGATGATGGATCGCCACAAGCCATCACACAAAGAAGAACTGCTTACATTTTTGCGCCAGGAGCAGTGTGAAAGACTGGTGTAAAGCATGCCAAGACGCATGAAAGCTGTGATTAAATATCATGGTTATTCCACAAAATATTGATTTCTGAACTCTTCCTGAGTTAAAACATTAGTATTGTTGTTTCTAAATGATTATGAACTTGTTTTCTTTGCATTATTTGAGGTCTGAAAGCACTGGGTTTGTTTGTTTTTTTTTAATTTGACCATTTCTCCTTTTCAGAAAAAAAATACAAAATTTATTGCTTGGAAATTCGGAGACATGTTGTCAGAAGTTTATAGAATAAAAGGACAATTTACATTTTACTCAAAAATATACCAATAAAGAGGAAAATCAGACAAACTGAACATTTTGCAGTGGTCTCTTAATTTTTGCCAGCGCTGTATATACATATACATACATACATACAGCAATGAAAACAAATTCATTGCTTCATCACTGTAGACTGGAATAACATGTGCAGAAGTACAACCTCTGTGACAGGACTGTACTGAGAAACACAAGGCCCAGACACGGAGCATAACAAACTGTTATTGATTGTTCCAGCATTCCCCGGAGGACGTGTGAAATCATCCTAGTGATCGTCCAGGGAATAGGGGAACCTGGAACAAAACACAGAGGGGCAGCACCTAGAAGCCAAAAGCTGCCTAATTACAGGCCAAGCAGTGTACCTGATAAAATTGGATTTTACAGAAAAACTGACAACTGCAAATACCACAGTCATCCTTTGGAAATAGTCCCTACTTTATGAGAGGAAAATTAAACAGAATCTGTACACAAGTTTTTTTCTATGGAATATGAGAGCAGCATAATATAGGGGCAGAGACCCCGATTCCACCGATGAATCACTTACTGGACTGTTTGGTGTAGTTTGGATAGAATCCCTGTAGATGTAGCATTGGTCAGAATGTTGAGCTGTATATAACCCCGTCGACACCACTGATTGGCAGCTACCTGTGTACGCTGTCAGCAAGCTGCCAATCAATGTTGGGGGCGGGGTTACACAAATTAGCTGGACTTGAATGCAAGCGACACCTAGTCCTGCAATGATAATCTCCTGCTGCTAAAACACTAATTGTATTGAAACTACAGCAAGATGCTGAGCAAGTGACATCCCTGAAATCAGGCTCTCTGCCCCTACATTTTGATGCTCTCAGATTAAATACAAAAAACTTGACAGATTCCCTTCAAAAGAAAACGTGGAAATATATGCAGCACTGTTCACCAACTTCGTCCACGTTCACATTTGTAGTATTTGTTATGTTTTTTACCTCAATATTTGAAAGCCAAAACCAGGAGTGGGTGATAAATACAGACGTGGTGACATGGTTCTATTATACTTTTCCTCTGACTGTTCCTGGCTTCGGCTTACAAAAAGCGATGGAAAAAACTCACCAAATACTGGACGTGGTCTAATAGTAAATCACTGCACGGACCAGTCATAGGACAACGTCTATGGAACGCATGTAATGCACTGCTTAAGGGGTCTCCATCTTGTCTGATGGCAATTGGCTGATATGTCAAGTCAAAACGTTAGAGATGTCCCACCGTCTAGCTGTCCCTGGAAACTGATTCTATGCGCCAAGACTGTGGAGGTGCACTTAGTTAGGCCGGTTTTAGCCCGCCAACAAGCACTGACCGATTATATAAAAGTCAACTGATGCTTGTTTACACAGAAAAACGAAAACTGCTTGGAAGAGAACGATCAGTTGCCATCTACCCTGAAAGCTCCATTGGCACCTAAGAGGTAGTTACACTGCTAGATAGTCGTGAACGACTTGTGGAACAAATGCCCGTTTCACAATTATCTTGTTTCACAATTATCTTGCTGCAGATCACCGGATGGACGAGGAAAACACTTTTTCATCGGGTGAAATGATCTTTTATGCTGCATAAAAAGATCATTGTCCTGTGTGGGAACTATGGCAGCCTATGTGCGCTAGGCGATAGAGTATAGATCGCTCAGCGCGCATCGTTTCCTTTGGCCTGCCTGTGTAAACATGAATTCAAACGATCACTGATCAGTATTAGGTTACTGATCGGCAGTCACATTGTGCCGCCAATAGATCTGTGTAAATGGACCCTTACTGGGCTTCTCACTGTCATTTTTTATAAAACTTACTATTTTATCAACAGGAGATTATCACCAGAGGACTAGGAAACCTGCTGCCATTTAGCCATCCATATTCATTAGCTCTATATAACCCTGTCCTCACCCCCCGGTTGACAGCTTCCTGCCTATGCACAGTGAGCTGCCAATCAGTCAATAACTGGTAGAGCTACAGCAGATAAAATAGTGATATTATAAAATGGAAACAAGCAGTCCAGTAACTGATATATTACTGCAATCAGGGTCTCTAACCCCACATCATGCTGTACTCAGATGGGCTTGCAAAAACCTGCTGACAGATTCCCTTTAATGAAAAAGTCAATATCAGTCAATAAGTCTCATCTTAATCTAAGGACAAGACATCGGCTGCCATCTCAATAAGTATATTCCTTGCAATTCCTTCAAGTATGCTGAAGCCGACAACCTGATCTCTGCTGCCGATGTGCCAGTACTATCCCTCCTGCCACGGGGCTACACCTTGGCCATTCATTGCTTACGCTGCATGGGCACGTGCTCATTTTGCTGGTTTACGTTTTTGTACTGGTTTCAGGCCATGTGAATGGAGAATAATGTATCACATTCATTGTATTGGTTCCAGTATGTTAACAAGATTGATGCGGATTTAGGAGAGGAATCCATGCCTAAATCGTCACCGAGTCCTGAATGCGTGAACATGGTCTCCTGTGTTCCCGCTCACGCATTTCCAGCTCACTGCATAGAGTCGCTCCCCGGCATTACCATACAATGCTCCCACAAAGAAGCAGCACAATCAGAAATCAGCCGACATTGTTTCATTCAGCTGGGTGAAATGACATTGTTCCAGATACAGGAAATCATTAGGCTTGGCACAGAATTCCGCATTGATATCAGTTATTACCGCCATCATTTCTCATCCATGATAACATTGTGGGACATTCATAAAACTATTCATTTGCTTTTGTCCCTCGCAGAGCAATGGCAGAGAATACAGAATTCTGCACAATGTATGGGTGTGGATGAAAGGAGCGAGGATCGTTCAGAAAACGCAAACTTCTCAAAAGCTCTTCAACATATGGCTCATTATCTACTAGCTCAGATTGGGTGATTAAATGTGTGCAGAGGATTCTGGGTACTTGGCACAAGGCCTACACCCCTGCAGGCAATGACTGGCCGCACGTGCCATCTCTGCCTAAAGAGAGTCTTGGTACCTGGGCAGCAGTCCCGAAGAAAGGTGGGGATGGGTAGGAGAATAGAACGCTTCCTAGGCACTGCTGTAACAAAATAAGTGCTGGAGAACCTCTTACATTTTGTGGTTCTGCCACTAGGATGGAGCCCAACATTAGAATTATCACAAGCAAGTGTGAAGGAAGTCTTATTGAAGCGGCACACTGTGGGAACGGAGTCACAACCAGCTACACTTGGAAGACAGAATGATAAAAAAAGAATAAAAGAGAGGTCTCATTCACACTGCAAAGAAGTATGGATCGAGCGTGTATCTTCCCATATATTCTCTTCTAGAAGTAATACTTAGAGGGAGGTTCCACCAACCTCAGGTTCTGGCAGCACAGAACATCATGAGAAGCGATCATAAGAGGTGTGAATGCTACCGGACAGGTCTAACAACGTTCACAATACTGCAAACTGCACACAATTCTAAGAAGCCAATGCAAAAGCTGGAGACACCAAACAGTAGGAAAGTCTTCGGTATGTTCACACGTTCCTGATTTCCATCCTTTTTTTTTCAGGACTGTTTTTTAAAAAACTGCAGCTCTTGGCAGAAAACGCAGGTCCTTTTTTTGGTCCTTTTTTTGTCCTTTTTTGATGCGTTTTTTGATCCTTTTTTTATGCAGTTTTCTATGCAGTTAAAATGGCTGAAAATACCCTAACCCTACCCCTAACCCTACCCCTACCCCTAACCCTACCACTAACCCTACCCCTACCCCTATTCTAACCTTAGTGGGAAAAAAAAAAAATTCTTAATTTTTTTTTATTGTCCCTACCTATGGGGGTGACAAAGGGGGGGGGGTGTCATTTACTATTTTTTTTTATTTTGATCACTGAGATAGGTTATATCTCAGTGATCAAAATGCACTTTGGAACGAATCTGCCGGCCGGCAGATTCGGCGGGCGCACTGCGCATGTGCCCGCCATTTTGCAAGATGGCGGCGCCCAGGGAGAAGACGGCCGGACGGACACCGGGACGCCGGGTAAGTATAAGGGGGGAGATTAGGGCACGGGGGGGCATCGGAGCACTGGGGGGGGGGCATCGGAGCACGGGGCGGTGGGATTGGAGCACGGGGGGGCGGGATCGGAGCACGGGGGGGCAGCCACACTCCGCCCACGCACTTCCGCCCGATTCCCCGCACTTCCTGCTGCAGCGGTTCGGCACCACAAACCGCAGTAAAACCCGCAGATATTTTTTTCATCTGCGGGTTTTACTGCGGGTTTGACCTCACAATGGAGGTCAATGGGTGCAGAACTGCTGCGGCTCCGAAAAAAGAAGTGACATGGTACTTCTTTTTTCCCGCAGCTATTCAGCGCGGTTTTTTTTTTTATTTTCCGCATTGTGGGCACAGCAGTTCCTGTTTTCCATAGGGTACAATGTAATGTACCCTGCATGGAAAACAGCTGCGGACCCGCAGCGGGAAAATCGCGGCAATTCCGCATGAAAAAAAGGATCGTGTGAACATGGCCTTACTAATCTGTACCTGCTAAAGTTCTTCAGGTCACACTGTGGTTACAAATATGACAAAATCCAAGACTTGCTCTGGGTGTGGCGACTGTTCGCTATACCGAACAAAACCAGAGACCAGCGACTCCCTGAAAAATATGTCCACTCCTGAGGATCCTTAAGGCGGTGTTCCAGCAGAGAATGGGATTTACAGAAATCTCATGCCCTCTGCTTTTGTAACCAGCGGTGTGATTTTGGAATCTCTGGTGGGTACGCTTTAGGCTTTAGTGCACACGATGCGGATTTTGCTGAGGATCCGCAGCAGTTTCCCATGAGTTTACAGTTCAATGTAAACCTATGGGAAACCGAAAATGCTGTGCCCATGGTGCGGAAAAAAACGTGCGGAACGCAGCGGTTTACATTCCGCAGCATGTCAATTCTTTGTGCGGAATCCGCAGTGGTTTAACACCTGCTTCATAATAGGAATCCGCAGGTGTAAAACTGCAGTGAAATCCGCACAAAAACCGCGGTAAATCTGCAGTAAATCCACGATAAATCCGCCGGAAAAAAACGCAGTGTTTTTGCCCTGCGGATTTATCAAATCCGCTGCGGAAAAATCCGCAGTGGACCATTCTACGTGTGCACATACCCTTTGGTTTCCCCATAGACTTGCAAAAGATATGAAAAATCCGCAGGTAAAAAAGGCACATGCGTTTTCACAGTGGAAAAACACTAAAAACCATGTAATCCCTATATGACTTTATCAGTAAAGCTTTGGCCAAACCAAATACAGGGAGATATCAAAATCAACACAGCTTTATTTAAACCATGAATGCTCAAAAAGGGACAAATAAGTGCAGTGTCAAAAACGAAATGAGAAGACACGTAAAAAAGCGCACTCAGAAACGCATAATAGGTGCAGAAAATCTGCAGTATCAAAAATTCACCAAATCCTCCTCGTGGTTTTAAAGCCATTCCTGCAGGTGGAAACCAGTCTGGATTTATGACCTCCACTAATGCGAATATGGGATGTTACTTCCAATCAGATTGCGCTTCGCCTCCATAATGCAGACGCTAAGGGTATGTGGACACCTTGAGTGTTTGCAGTTTTTTATGCCTTCTTACCTGCATTTTTTTCTCATTATTTTTGAATGGGCGAAAAACGCTGCAAATCACCGAAAGAACTGGCATACTGCAGATCTGAAAAAAAAAAACGCTTGGATGGTTGAAATTTGCCAGGAAAAAAATGAGCAGCGTGTGCATGAGATTTCAGAAGTCTCATTTGCTTTGCCGGAATTGGAATGTGCAGCAGTTTTTAACCCCTCAAAAACCCTGAACACCTGCCAGCGGAATAATGCATCAAACAGTTTACAGCAATATTCCAACAACTTTCCCTCAGATTGTGATCACATGCATAGGCAAAGCACTGGCAAAAAAAAAAAACCACAGCAGTCTTGTCCTGTGCCGTTGTGATCTCTTCAATGATCAGTACTTAGCTTTGCATCGACACAGATTTTTCACCTCCAAAACTATACGGCCATTGCTACTGGTCAAGCTCTTCTGCGGGGGAACCGCTCATACCGTGCAAAATAAAGAGCATGCAAGAAGCAGATCAGCGTGGCACAGGACTGCGGCGGCCACAGAGCAGCCTGAAAGGAGAAAGTAATGGAGGTTAGAAGAAACAAAAATGCATTCTACGTGGAAACCACTATGTGAGCATAACTTTTAATAGAAGAGTAACCAGACTCCGTGTGGACAGCAGGACTCGCAGTTGCAGGGCGAGGAGCACCCGATGCCCTTTTCTCACGCTGACTGAGAACAGGTGTCAAAATCCCAAGAAGATCATCTTCCGCCAGACTGTACTACAAGCATCGAACAATGCCATACCGACGTGACAGAACTATAGAGGAGGGAAAAGTGCTGACAATCACTATACGGACCTGAAAAACAAGTCGTCCCGCCTGAAAGAAGCAAGTGGCTGAAGATTCCATCCATACTTCAATAATTCACCCCAGGACCACTGCTCAACGCAACTTTCCCAATCGGTGAACCCTATAGTCCGTATATATTTGTAGACATAAAATACCAGTTTTCTCCAAACTACACACCAGCATGACAACCATGTGGTAACAAAGTATACTGTGGGACACTCAATCCACTTCATTAATGAACGCAGCTATCAGGTGACATGTCAGCACTGTATGAAGGGGGAAAACACTAAACACGCTCCTACTCCATGTTTATGGCAGGATCAAAGACAGAACCCTCTAAGGTGAATAACAAGTATTCCAAATCATTGACGGAAAGTGACGACAAACACATATGACAGAGAGAGACAAGTCCACAAGTAACACGATAGTCACACGGGCAGCCGATGTGACACCATTCACCCGGGTCTCCCAGAACTGAAGTGCGTATATCCCTATAGCCCACATACTGTAGGCTAGGAAGGCCGACAAGGACAGTGTACAGCAAAGAAATAACGTTGGTTCTCATAGGACCCCATTTTATACAGAGCGCTATCAGGGATTTTACGTAACCATATTAAGCAGTCCTGGTGCAAAGGAAAAATTACACAATTTTTAGCCAATGTATGGCCCATGTACTGGAGGCCTTCGGCTTTAGAGCTTGCTCACATTATCGTATAAATCGGATGAGTGTAATGCGACAAAAAACATCTGATGGGTCCGAGAGAGATAAAAAAAATGCCATGCCATACTGATCATCAGTATGACATATGATTTTTACGGATACATTACAATTCTGTAGCAGAAAACTGTAAACTATTAATAACTGCTGAGTAAAAGCACTGATTGCACATGGATGACAAGTGAGAACAAAAATCCCCCGCTCTCCTGGATGAGATGAGGCTGGTTTTATTATATGCCAGTGTGAGTGAGGCCTTAAAGCTGCCATTCCTCACAATAAAAGGCCAAGATGGTAGCCACAATCTCAGAGGACCCTATGCCCACACGTTTAAAAAAAATCTGGGCTATGCCTCCTCAATAACTTCCGATGGGTACCAGATAGGTCAAGTTCACATGACTGAATTTTCAGCGAAAAAAGGAAATCACGCAGACAGCACTCAGCCCAATATTATAGAATGGGGCAGCGCAGATGAGCTCCGAGCCCATGCAAGTCTATGGATGCACAAAACGAAATTCCATACTGCGCCACCGTAAGGCATCTCATTTTACAGACACATTGCAATTTATTTTAACATAGGAAACTGTACTTAGCCTGGCATATTTTTATTAACCGCCGCTTAGTAAAGACAGACAGCACACAGATGGCAACCGAGAAGAAAACTGTGCGAGTTTTCTGGATGAATATTGGCTGATTTTTTTGGCCTCGCTTGTGTGAACATAGGCAGATCCACCGGAGGGCAGGACGGGCGGAGGCGGTGACACACGTCCTACAGGCTCGGTTTAGGTCAGGTGCCTTCGGGGGCTATACTCATCCCCTGACAACCTCCGCCCACCACAAGCACCACGCCGTAGACGCAGTAATTAGTGCCCTGTATGCGAGTCACAGACCGAGAGGGATCCGCTGACAGACAGCCTACACTTCTAATAATGTATACATACACGTAATAACACCCCACCCCCGTTATATGTGAGGTAGAATAACAACTTGCCATTCATTCTACCAGGACAATAAGGAGCATTTGTCACATCTGGCCATAAATACATGGAATCAATAATGAAGAGGGGAAGGTGCATCGGGATACACGGGACTGTTGGCTGACTCCTCAGAATTAAATCCAGCTGGTAAACGGTACTTAAACAGTAACAGTTGTTTCAATTTTCATTTCCTAAATCAATATTACACATGAAAAACGTATTAAAATCTGGTATTCAGTGAAGACAAATTATTACATTACTGAGATAGGAGATGGCGGCTGTTACTGACAAGATTCCATGTAGATGGGGGAGCTAGAGGCAGAGCTCCACCTAACTCCTCCGTCTACATGGAATCTTATAAGCACTAACTGCCATCTTCTATCTCAGCAATATAATGATCTGACTTCACTGAATACAGATTTTACCGCAGAATTTCGAGAATAAGTGGCTTATTTCCATGTGTAATATTGATTTATTAAATAAAAATTACACTTTAACTAAATCAAAACATTTCTAGTTAAATACCTCAGGAGAGTATCCGATGCTTAGCCAACAGACTGAAGAAGCGACGGAAGAAGCAGCTCCTTGTATCCCTCTGCCTCATCTAAATGGTAATGATGCAACTTTACTACTGAACTGTGACTGATTTGAAGCTTCAAACACAATGACATTAATATTCCAAAAGCCGGCATATTCCTTATTTCCCATTGTTTTTGCCCTCGTCTATAGCATGTTGCTAGGCAACCATCCAGGAAAGCAGTATAACCGCTGATCACTGCAAGGCATGGAAGCTTGTGTAAAGACTTGAGTGGGGTACCTGCAATAGTTTAAGCCTTCAATAAAGCACAGAACACATGAGCTGTCATTGTGCAAAACCCCGGCGAAAAGAGAACTGTAACCGTGAATCTGTCAAATCCGCCAACTGCACAGCATTCAACACATTCTGCTTCCCGGAAGAATAAGAGCACAAAATCAGATATATTATACTGCTGGAACAAAGGCTTATAATACAGCGACACAGCCTCTGGGTGCTACAAAATCGCCAGTGTATCAAATACTTAATTTCCCCACTGTATACAAACACACAGATGTATTTGGTATTTTAGTTATTTATCAAACATATTCAAGATGCAATCAATCAATATAGCCAATATGAGTTTAAACTGCATACTCTCAGCTTTAATTTGAGTGGACTCACATTTTAATTGGAGTTAGGAATTACAGCTTTTTAATATGTAGCTTCCTCTCTTTTGAAGGACCAAAGGTCTGGGCTGCATGGGCTATTCCCTCATTAATCCATCATCAACTAACCATGTAAAAGGTCTGGAGTGGATTCCAGGTGTGGCATTTACATTTGAAGTCTGTGCCCTCAACATGCAGTCAAAGGAGCTTTGAATGGAAGTGAAACAGACCATCATTAGGCTCAAAGGAAAAAAAAGGAAAAATCCATCAGAGAGATAGCAGAAATGTTAGGAGTAGCAAAATCAACACCTTTTGAAATCTGTTGCTGTGACCCCACAACATGCGGTCAAAGGAACTCTAAAAGTACCTTCACACATAACGATATCGTTAACGATATCATTGCTTTTTGTGACGTAGCAACGATATCGTTAAGGAAATCGTTCTGTGTGACAGCGACCAACGATCAGGCCCCTGCTGGGAGATCGTTGGTCGCTGAGGAAAGTCCAGAACTTTATTTCGTCGCTGGACTCCCTGCAGACATCGCTGGATCGGCGTGTGTGACACCGATCCAGCGATGTCTTCACTGGTAACCAGGGTAAACATCAGGTTACTAAGCGCAGGGCCGCGCTTAGTAACCCGATGTTTACCCTGGTTACCAGCGTAAAAGTAAAAAAAACAAACACTACATACTTACCTACCGCTGTCTGTCCCCGGCGCTCAGCTTCTCTGCACTCCTCCTGTACTGGCTGTGAGTGTCGGTCAGCCGGAAAGCAGAGCGGTGACGTCACCGCTCTGCTTTCCGGCCGCTGTGCTCACAGTCAGTACAGGAGGAGTGCAGAGAAGCTGAGCGCCGGGGACAGACAGCTGAATGTAAGTATGTAGTGTTTGTTTTTTTAACGTTTACGCTGGTAACCAGGGTAAACATCGGGTTACTAAGCGCGGCCCTGCGCTTAGTAACCCGATGTTTACCCTGGTTACCGGGGACCTCGGGATCGTTGGTCGCTGGAGAGCTGTCTGTGTGACAGCTCTCCAGCGACCAAACAGCGACGCTGCAGCGATCGACATCGTTGTCGGTATCGCTGCAGCGTCGCTGAGTGTGAAGGTACCTTAAATGGAAGTGAAACAGACCAACAAAGGCAAGATACCATCAATGATATCGTCACTATGAGCTCAAACTGCATACTCTTGGCTTTGATTTGAAGGGATTCACATTCTAATTGGAGTAAGGGTACCGTCACACAGTGGCATTTTGATCGCTACGACGGCACGATCCGTGACGCTCAAGCATCGTAACAATATCGCTCCAGCGTCGTAGACTGCTGTCACACTTTGCAATCTACAACGCTGGAGCGATAATTTCATGACGTATGTGCGATGTAGAAGCCGTTGGTTGCTATGCGCACATCGTATACAATATCGTGCACACCTTTGTTACACCATGCGATCATGCCGCCACAGCGGGACACTAGACAACGAAAGAAAGTTTCAAACGATCTGCTACGACGTACGATTCTCAGCGGGGTCCCTGATCGCAGGAGCGTGTCAGACACAGCGAGATCGCTGGAACGTCACGGATATATCGCTGGAACGTCACGGATCGTGCCGTCGTAGCGATCAAAATGCCACTGTGTGACGGTACCCTAAGTGTTTAGGAATTACAGCTCTTTAATATGTATCTCTCTTTCGATGGATCAAAGGTCTTTAACCCCTTTGACCCGAAGCCTGTGACCAGTGTCACTTTATGAGGTCATTACTCTGGAACGCTTCAATGGATCCCACTGATTTTGAGATTGTTTCTCCTGACATATAGTACTTTATGATAGTGGTAAAATTTCTTTGATATGAATTGCGTTTATTTGTGGAAAAAAAAACAAAAACAGAAATCTGGCGAAAATTTCGCAATTGTCAACATTTTAATTTTTATGCCCTTAAATCGGAGTCATATCGCACAAAACAGTTAATAAATAACATTTTCCACATGTCTACAATTTTATTTTGTTAGGAGGTTATAAGGGTTAAAAGTTGACCAATGATTACTCATCTTAACAACAAAATTTGAAGTGACTGAGGGGCCTATATGACAGAAAGTACTCAAAAGTGACTCAATTCTAAAAGCTGCACCCCTCAAGGTACAAAACCACATTCAAGAAGTTTATTAACCCTTCAGGTGCTTCACAGGAATTTGGGGAATGTGGAAGGAAAAAAGAAACATTTACTTCTCTTCCATAAAAAATTCCCTTTAGACCTATTTTTTTCACGTTTGCAAGGGTAATTGGACCATACAATTTGTTGTGCCCCCAAGAAACTTTTTAACACCTTTCACTCCCTCCTCAGGCCAAAAGTACAAGACTCTATCACAGACATTTGTGCTGATGACCTGGCTTCCCACTTTATAGAGAAAATAGACAATATCCGTCAGGAAATCCGCTCCCAAACACCAAATGCAATGACTCCCATCCCTCCCTGCATCTCCCCTGGCTCACTCTCCACATTCGATCCCATCACAGAAGAAGTCTCCAAGCTCCTCTCCTCTTCTCGTCCAACTACATGCACCACCCACCCCATTCCCGCACACCTCCTCCAGTCTCTCTCTCCAGTCGTCACAACTCACCTAACTACAATTTTTAATCTCTCACTCTCCTCTGGCATTTTCCCCTCCTCCTTCAAACACTCTATCATTACTCCGTTACTCAAAAAACCTACCCTCGATCCATCCTGCACAAACAACTACAGACCGGTCTCCAATCTCCCCTTCATCTCAAAACTCTTGGAGCGCCTGATCTACTCCCGCCTTACCCGTTACCTCTCCACTCATTCCCTCCTAGACCCTTCACAGTCCGGTTTCCGCCCCCTACATTCGACAGAAACTGCACTCATCAAGGTGACCAAATGACCTTCTGACAGCAACGGTGACCACTCTCTGCTCATTCTCCTCGATTTTTCTGCAGCTTTCGACACTATTGACCACCCTCTCCTACTCTATAGGCTCCAGTCACTAGGCATTAAGGACACTGCTCTCTCCTGTTATACTGCTACCTTTCTGACCGCTCCCTTCAGTGTTCTGTTCTCTGGCTCCACTTCGTCTCCTCTTCCTCTAGCTGTCAGGGTACCTCAGGGCTCAGTCCTTGGCCCCCTTCTCTTCTCCCTCTACACAGCCCCATTTGGACAGACCATCAGCAAATTTGGCTTTCAGTACCATCTTTATGCTGATGACACACAACTATACACGTCATACCGACCTTACTCCCGCTGTACTATAGAACGCCAGTGACTGTCTGTCCGCAGTCTCCAACATCATGTCTCCTCTCTATCTGAAACTCAACCTCTCCAAAACTGAACTTCTTCTGCCCCCGCCTTCTACTAACCTCTTTAAATCTGACATTTCCCTTTCTGTGGGTGGCACCATAATAACACCCCGGCAGCAGGCACGCTGTCTGCATGTTATGTTTGACTCCAATCTCGCCTTCACCTCCCACATACAATCTCTTGCACGCTTGTGCAGATTACACTTAAAGAACATCTCTAGAATCCGCCCTTTTCTCACCATGGAGACAACAAAAACCCTCACTGTTGCCCTGATCCACTCCCGCCTGGACTACTGCAACGCTCTATTAATTGGCCTCCCCCTCACTTGACTTTCCCCTCTCCAGTCCATCCTTAATGCGACAGCCAGGGGTGTCCATCTGACTAATTGTTACTCAGATGCATCCGCTCTTCGCCAGTCATTACACTGGCTGCCCATTCATTACAGGATACAATTCAAAGTACTTGTTCTCACCCACAAAGCTCTCCACAGTGCGGCACCGACATACATCTCCTCCCTCATTTCGGTCTATCGGACTAACCGACCGCTGCGCTCTGCAAATGACTTTCGGCTAACCTCTACACTAATCCGTACCTCCTACTCCCGACTCAAAGAATTCTCCCGCGCTGCGCCAATCCTCTGGAATACTCTACCCCAAGATATTAGGACCATCCACAACTTGCATAGTTTTAGGCGCTCACTCAAAACACATTTGTTCAGAGCGGCCTACCATGTTAACTAATCAAAGTCATTTCATGTTTGTGTGTATAGCCCCTTCACCATCTCCATCTATCCCTCCCCTCCCCCCCCCCCCCCCCCGAAGATGGCTGGACCATCATTGTAAATACATCATTGTAAATACACACCTGTACTTTCTATCTCCCCCACCTCATTGTAGATTGTAAGCTCTCACGAGCAGGGTCGTCTTGTTTTGCTTTATTGTATTGTTAACGTTGTTACCTATGACTGTTGTGTTTGAAACTGTTAAACTGTAAAGCGCTGCGGAATATGTTGGTGCTATATAAATAAAGATTATTATTATTAATATTATTATTACAAAGTAACATAGTAACATAGTTAGTAAGGCCGAAAAAAGACATTTGTCCATCCAGTTCAGCCTATATTCCATCATAATAAATCCCCAGATCTACGTCCTTCTACAGAACCTAATAATTGTATGATACAATATTGTTCTGCTCCAGGAAGACATCCAGGCCTCTCTTGAACCCCTCGACTGAGTTCGCCATCACCACCTCCTCAGGCAAGCAATTCCAGATTCTCACTGCCCTAACAGTAAAGAATCCTCTTCTATGTTGGTGGAAAAACCTTCTCTCCTCCAGACGCAAAGAATGCCCCCTTGTGCCCGTCACCTTCCTTGGTATAAACAGATCCTCAGCGAGATATTTGTATTGTCCCCTTATATACTTATACATGGTTATTAGATCGCCCCTCAGTCGTCTTTTTTCTAGACTAAATAATCCTAATTTCGCTAATCTATCTGGGTATTGTAGTTCTCCCATCCCCTTTATTAATTTTGTTGCCCTCCTCTGTACTCTCTCTAGTTCCATTATATCCTTCCTGAGCACCGGTGCCCAAAACTGGACACAGTACTTCATGTGCGGTCTAACTAGGGATTTGTACAGAGGCAGTATAATGCTCTCATCATGTGTATCCAGACCTCTTTTAATGCACCCCATGATCCTGTTTGCCTTGGCAGCTGCTGCCTGGCACTGGCTGCTCCAGGTAAGTTTATCATTAACTAGGATCCCCAAGTCCTTCTCCCTGTCAGATTTACCCAGTGGTTTCCCATTCAGTGTGTAATGGTGATATTGATTCCTTCTTCCCATGTGTATAACCTTACATTTATCATTGTTAAACCTCATCTGCCACCTTTCAGCCCAAGTTTCCAACTTATCCAGATCCATCTGTAGCAGAATACTATCTTCTCTTGTATTAACTGCTTTACATAGTTTTGTATCATCTGCAAATATCGATATTTTACTGTGTAAACCTTCTACCAGATCATTAATGAATATGTTGAAGAGAACAGGTCCCAATACTGACCCCTGCGGTACCCCACTGGTCACAGCGACCCAGTTAGAGACTATACCATTTATAACCACCCTCTGCTTTCTATCACTAAGCCAGTTACTAACCCATTTACACACATTTTCCCCCAGACCAAGCATTCTCATTTTGTGTACCAACCTCTTGTGCGGCACGGTATCAAACGCTTTGGAAAAATCGAGATATACCACGTCCAATGACTCACCGTGGTCCAGCCTATAGCTTACCTCTTCATAAAAACTGATTAGATTGGTTTGACAGGAGCGATTTCTCTTAAACCCATGCTGATATGGAGTTAAAGAGTTATTCTCATTGAGATAATCCAGAATAACATCCCTCAGAAACCCTTCAAATATTTTACCAACAATAGAGGTTAGACTTACTGGCCCATAATTTCCAGGTTCACTTTTAGAGCCCTTTTTGAATATTGGCACCACATTTGCTATGCGCCAGTCCTGCAGACAGGGAACAGACCCTGTCGCTATAGAGTCCCTAAAAATAAGAAATAATGGTTTATCTATTACATTACTTAGTTCTCTTAGTACTCGTGGGTGTATGCCATCCGGACCTGGAGATTTATCTATTTTAATCTTATTTAGCCGGTTTCGCACCTCTTCTTGGGTTAGATTGGTGACCCTTAATATAGGGTTTTCATTGTTTCTTGGGATTTCACCTAGCATTTCATTTTCCACCGTGAATACCGTGGAGAAGAAGGTGTTTAATATGTTAGCTTTTTCCTCGTCATCTACAACCATTCTTTCCTCACTATTTTTTAAGGGGCCTACATTTTCAGTTTTTATTCTTTTACTATTGATATAGTTGAAGAACAGTTTGGGATTAGTTTTACTCTCATTAGCAATGTGCTTCTCTGTTTCCTTTTTGGCAGCTTTAATTAATTTTTTAGATAAAGTATTTTTCTCCCTATAGTTTTTTTAGAGCTTCAATGGTGCCATCCTGCTTTAGTAGTGCAAATGCTTTCTTTTTACTGTTAATTGCCTGTCTTACTTCTTTGTTTAGCCACATTGGGTTTTTCCTATTTCTAGTCCTTTTATTCCCACAAGGTATAAACCGCTTACACTGCTTATTTAGGATGTTCTTAAACATTTCCCATTCATTATCTGTATTCTTATTTCTGAGGATTATTGTCCCAGTCTACCAGATTAAGGGCATCTCTAAGCTGGTCAAACTTTGCCTTCCTAAAGTTCAGTGTTTTTGTGACTCCCTGACAAGTCCCCTTAGTGAAAGACAGGTGAAACTGCACAATATTGTGGTCGCTATTTCCTAGATGCCCAACCACCTGCAGATTTGTTATTCTGTCAGGTCTATTAGATAGTATTAGGTCTAAAAGTGCTGCTCCTCTGGTTGGATTCTGCACCAATTGTGAAAGATAATTTTTCTTGGTTATTAGCAGAAACCTGTTGCCTTTATGGGTTTCACAGGTTTCTGTTTCCCAGTTAATATCCGGGTAGTTAAAGTCCCCCATAACCAGGACTTCATTATGGGTTGCAGCTTCATCTATCTGCTTTAGAAGTAGACTTTCCATGGTTTCTGTTATATTTGGGGGTTTGTAACAGACCCCAATGAGAATTTTGTTACCATTTTTCCCTCCATGAATTTCGACCCATATGGACTCGACATCCTCATTTCCTTCGCTAATATCCTCCCTTAAAGTGGACTTTAGACAAGACTTTACATAGAGACAAACCCCTCCTCCGCTCCGATTTTTACGATCCTTTCTAAACAGACTGTAACCCTGTAAGTTAACTGCCCAGTCATAGCTTTCATCTAACCATGTCTCGGTTATTCCCACTATGTCAAAGTTACCTGTAGATATTTCTGCTTCTAGTTCTTCCATCTTGTTTGTCAGGCTTCTGGCGTTTGCGAGCATGCAGTTTAGAGGATTTTGTTTTGTTCCAATCTCCTCGCTGTGGAAGATTGGAAGATTGTGCAATTTCTCCTGAGTGCGCAGATACCTAATATGTGGAGGAAAACAACTGTTTGGGCACATGGCAGGGCTTGGAAGGAAATGAGCGCCATTTGACTTTTTTAATTTAAAATTTGATGGAAAAATTAGCGGTTGCCATGTTGCGTTTGGAGAGCCCCTGATGTGCCTAAACAGTGGTAACCCCCAACAACATTTTGGAAACTAGACCCCTTAGGGAACTCATCTAGATGGGTATTGAGCACCTTGATCCCACACAGGTGCTTCACAGAAGTTTACAACGTAGAGCCGCAGAAATTTAAAAAAACAAAAAAAAAAAAACATTTTTCCCAAATAAATCTTTTTTTTTTTGCCCAATATTTTGCATTTTCATAAGGGTAACAGGAGAAATTGCTCACTACAATTTGTTGTGCAATTTCTCCTGAGTTCACCGATACCCCATATGTGGTTGACAACTACTTTTGAGGCACAGTGCAAAGCTCAGAAGGGAAGTAGCTCCATATTACAGTGCAGATTTTGCTGCACTTGTTGGAGGGTGCCATGTTACATTGGCTGAGCCCCTGAGGTGCCAGAACAGCAGAACCCCCCATAAGTGACCCTATTATACCAAATAAACCTCTTAATGAATTAATCTAGGGGTGCAGTGATTATATTGACACCACAGGTGTGTCACAGACTTTTATACCACTGGGCAGTGAAGAAAAAATAATTTACATTTTTACCACCAAGATTGTGTGTTAGTTCCAAGTTTTACATTTTTACACTGGGAAATGGGTAAAAATGGCACAAAAAGTTGTCCCACAATTTCTGCTGAATGTAGAAATACCCCAAATGTGGCTGTGCAGTACTACTTAGCCATATGGAGAGACTCGGGAGGGACGGAGAGCGATTTGCCTCCTGGAGCTCAGATTTTCGTAGACTAGTTTGCGGATTCCATACAGAGAGCCCCTGAGTGCTAGAAAAGCAGAATCCCTTCTCAAGTGACCAAATTTTTTAAAATTATACCCCTTAGGGAATTTATATACAGGTGTAGTCACGATTTTGACTCCATGGGTGTTTTCCAGAAACAGGCAGCAGTGGACGTTGCAGTGCCATTGTAGTGACCAGTACATTATGCCCAGCTCATGCTTCTGGAGATACGCACCTGTAAATTTTGCAGGCTCTCATCACTACAGAGATGCCAAACATGTGGGCGCTATATGTGGTTTAGACACACTGGGGCTCAGAAGGGAGGGGGGATAGGCATTTGGATTTGGGAGTGGAGAATTTGATGAATTTCTTTTGGGGGCGAGGAGCCATTTCGCTTTTCCAGAGCCTTGGTGCTACCAGTAACGTGGAAGTCCCCTATATTTCCGTTGATGACCGACCTGCGTGGGGGCTTGCTTCTTTGTCGATTAAGCTGAAGCTTTTATTGGGAACATTTTACATAACATTTATCTGGCACTCTACGCTGGCCACTTACATAAGGTTTCCATCTAAATTTCCGAGTGGCATGACACATGAAGCCCCCAATGGATCCATTCACTAAGTTGAGGCAGAACGGTTACTCTAGACTCAAAAAGTGCACAAAACTGTGGCAGACAGCACTTCTATGCAATCCTAAAAAGACGGACACTGCTGGATCACAGGTCACAAGGTGTCCACAGTGCCTCCATCTGCCTCATTATAGGGAATCTTCCACCAGAGGAAGAATATGAATAACATATTTCAGGGATTTACACGGAAACCCCGGCAGAATGCTGTAGATCAGCCCTAAATGAAGTGGCCGTATCTTACATCGGCCAAAACTGCTGACAGGTTCCCTTTAACTAGTGGGACAGTTTCATAGAACGAGTCGCTATGGATTTTTGAAAAAATATTTTTACACTTTTTAATATTCTTTTTTTTACTTTTTACATAGTCCCATCCTGGAATATCACTGTATAGTATCAGATTGCTAATCTGATACTCTGCACTGCAGAGTAGGACATCAGAATCTGACAGGCAGCGAAGGAGGCATGTCAGTACCTGCTTCCAGCAGGCGCTCACAAGCCATCTTCACTGCAGGACCCTGAATGACCCTGCGGCAATCTTGCAGCCGGGGGTCTCCATGGAGACCATCAGGACATGATCGCATCTATACCGCTGTCACTATGCCACTTTCAGGTGCTAGCACCGATCGTGGGTGTTGCTGCGGGGATTCAGCCCTCACATACAGCTGACACCCGCACCCGATCGCTGTGATGCTCAGCATGAGGCCGCGCGATCCGTGTGCCGTACCTGTACTGCTGTTTGCGGGAACGCAGCTCCTGCAGACCAGTACATGTACGACGCATGCTGAGAAGGGGTTAATGGGCTGCATGGGGTATTCCTTCATTAATATATCATCAACTAAGCAGATAAAAGGTCTGGAGCTGTTTCCAGGTGTGGCATTTATATTTGAAATCTGTGCCCCCAAAATGCAGTCAAAGGAGCTCTGAATGGAAGTGAAACAGATCCATCATTAGGCTCAAAGGAAAAAAAAAGGAAAAAATCCATCAGAGAGATAGCAGAAATGTTAGGAGTAGTAAAATCAACAGTTCAGTACATACTGCAAAAAAAAAAAAAAACATTGGTGAGCTTGGGAACGCAAAAAGGCCTGGACGTCCACAGAAGACAACACCCACACCAGATCTCACAGTTTGCACTAATGAGGGGCAGTACCCCGAAACACAGTGTCTGTGAATGGAGATTATGGTTTGGCTTTTATCCTAAGTAATGTTGGAAGGCTTGTTAAAGGGTCGATAATGACTGTTAGGATTGCTACTTCTAAGGGTATGTGCACACGTCAGGATTTCTTGCAGAAATTTCCTGAAGAAAACCAGAAATTTTCTGCAAGAAATCCGCATATTTTTTTTGAGTTTTTTTCCCGTTTTTTAGCATTTTGCAAGCGAAATTAGCTTGCAGAATGCTAAAGTTTTCCAAGCGATCTGTAGCATCACTTGGAAAACTGACTGACAGGTTGGTCACACTTGTCAAACATAGTCTTTGACAAGTGTGACCAACATTTTACTATAGATGCTGCCTATGCAGCATCAATAGTAAAAGATAGAATGTTTAAAAATAATTAAAAAAAAATTTAAAAAATGGTTATACTTACCTGCAGACAGCCGATCTCAACAGCAGTGTCCGTTCCTATAGATGGTGTGTGTGCAGGACCTTCGATGACGTCACGGTCACGTGAGCGGTCACGCGACCAATCACAAGACGGCGACGTCATCGCAGGTCCTTCACACAGAGCATCTATGGGAACGGAAGAGAGAGCATGCACCGATGAGAGGCGGGAGGACTCCGGGGCCATCAGAGGGTGAGTATATCACTATTTTTTATTTTAATTCTTTTTTTTTACCAATTATATGGTGCCCAGTCCGTGGAGGAGAGTCTCCTCTCCTCCACCCTGGGTACCAACCGCACATAATCTGCTTACTTCCCGCATGGTGTGCACAGCCCCATGCGGAAAGTAAGCAGATCAATGCATTCCTAGGTGTGCGGAATCCCCGCAATTCCGCAAATTTAATGAACATGTTGCTTTTTTTTCTGCAATGCGATTTTTTTCGCGGAAAAAAATGCAACATTTGCACTAGAAATGCGGAATACACTGTAAATAATAGGAGGCATATTGTTCTGTCTCCGCCATCTAATATTGTTACCCTGATTATTTGCTTGCATAATTGCAGTTTCCTCAGTATACAGTATTGATATATTCATGCCTTTATTCATCTGTGATGCTTTGGCTCCCTCTAGCGGTCAGAGTTATGTTGGCAGTTCAATCTTGTTTTTGTATTATCCATGTCTGATTCTCCTCCTCCTTTGCAATGCATTATGGTAGCTCAGCCTCCATTTCCCTCCATTTTTCCTTTCACTTTCTTCAGTTTGCCTTCAAGGAAAGACGCTTCACTTCATCCCCCTTGCGATTGCATTGCCGGTATGTCTTTATGCTTCCTATAGATATTCCTGCTCTATATTAGCTTAGTTTAACCAGTTGTACTCCCAGTTTACTCACTAGCTTTCTAAATGTTATGCATAATGTATATCATGTGTATTATGTATCTGTTCTATGCCATGCACTGATTCTATCTATATCATTGTTCACAGTTTCACCGCATCAATATACCACTACGTTTAATAAAGCACAGACTCAACCACAGTCTCCTTATTGGACCCCGGTATAGCGGTTTAGCTGACTGTATAGCTACGTATGAGCCTGCCTCAGCTAGTGAGGACAGAACAGTGAAACGGCAGCCATCCAACTAGTGGGATTCAAGTCACCGGCTACTCAGAGACTAAATACAGCTACAGCAATCTCTGCACAGCCAAGCACTTTCCCAAGACACCATGTCTCACAAATCGCATAGGACAAGATCTGTTACTTCCGTCTCCTCAAAGACAACATCCATCAGCAGCGCTGTCGCCATTGCCCGCGCAAATGCTCAAGCTGCCAAAATACGAGCGAGCTTTGCTGACCAAGAGATGCAACTTAAATTAGAAAAAGCACGCATAGATGAAGAGAGAGCCGATCAAGAGAGAAGGTCGCGCTTAGAGAGAGCCGATCAAAAGAGAAGGTCGCAGTTAGAGAAGGCACGTGTGGATGCCGCCTTAGAAAGCCTAGCAGCAAAAAGGGAAGCTGCCACAGCCCTCGCCGAAGCAGAATCGCTAGAAGCCGCGCAAAATCCCAAGCTGCATAGCCAAAGCAGTACGTCGAGTCTGGAGTTTCCACTGCAAGACTCACCACAACGCACATCTCAGTATGTTAATGACCTTCCTGATCCAAACTATAACCCTGAACCAGTACCAAAACCAGAATACGACACCTCCAGCGAAGTGAGCGAGAGTCGTCACGAGGCTCAGGACAGAAACAAACTCGAAAATGTGAGGCAAAACAACTCTGCTAATGACTACCTTGCCCCTCATCAGGTAACCAACGTGGATCACCCTGCTGACGCACCGTACATCAGGCCGAAGCAATACGACACCGGCTGGCGCCACCATGAGGACACTAACAGGTACGAACGCACCTCACATCACTATCAGGGCGACCCATCACCAGTATACTCTGCTGACAAGCGGTTCACGACAGAATTTGCCAAGTTCTTCACACGACGTGAACTGGTTGCCAAGGGACTCATGAAATTCACTGACCGAGCTGAAGGTTACAGAGCTTGGAAAGCTTCCTTCCAAAATGTCATTAGAGACTTGGGGCTACAACACAGGGAAGAGATAGACCTGTTAGTCAAATACCTGGGAGAAGAGTCAGTCAAACACGCAGTAAGGATCACAGACATTAATATAAACCGCCCTGAGACTGGCCTCAAAGAGATCTGGAAAAGGCTGGATGAGTGTTAAGGCTCAGCAGAAGTAATAGAAAGAGCCTTGTTCAAAAGAATCGATGACTTTCCTAAAATATCTAACAAAGGTCTCCAGAAACTTAGAGAGCTAAGCGACCTGCTAAAGGAAGTCCAAGTTGCCAAATACGAGGACGACCTACAGGGACTTGCATTTCTCGACACAGCCAGAGGTGTTAACCCTATAGTCCAGAAGTTGCCCTACAATCTACAGGAGAGGTGGCTCACACATGGTTCCACGTACAAATACAAACACAGCGTTCCATTCCCTCCCTTCTCCGTTTTTGTAGACTTCATACACCAACAAGCAAGAATTAGAAACGATCCCAGCTTTGACTTTGCAATACCATATGCCACACCATCACCACCTGCAAATCCACGCAGAACATCTGTGGAAGTACACAAGACTTATGTTTCTTCTCCAGGTTCTAATTACAGGTCTGCTGGCTGCTCCCAATCAGAGACAAAGGTGCAGGACCCTGACAAGCAGTGCCTACTTCATCAGAAGCCTCATCCTCTCCTGAAATGCAGAGCCTTCAGAGGAAAATCTATGCCAGATCGCAGAAGCTTCCTGAAAGAAAACGGTATCTGCTACAAGTGCTGCTCGTCCACAGCTCATCTCGCCAAGGATTGCAAGGTCAGTGTAAAATGCACAGAATCTGGCACCACAGATCATAACACCGCTGTACACCCTGGCCCAGCTCCATGGAGTACACAAAACACGCCAGCTGACAGTGAGCATGGCGGGGAGGAAAGGAACACTGATACAGCTACGCCAGAGATCACTTCACAATGCACCGAGGTCTGCAAAGGGACAATAGACAGTAGGTCCTGTTCAAAAATATGCCTCGTCAAAGTATACCCGAAGGGCCATAGAGACCAAGCTGTAAGACTGTATGCTATCTTGGATGATCAAAGTAATCGATCCTTAGCTAGGTCAACGTTCTTTGACCTATTCAACATCAAAGGGCCAAGCACTCCCTACTCCTTAAAGACATGTGCAGGTACTGTGACAACAGCAGGCAGGAAAGCTACTGACTACCAGATCGAGTCTTTAGACGGACAATTCTGCCTACCACTACCTACGATCATCGAATGTAACCAGATCCCAGACAACAGATCTGAAATCCCTACACCAGATGTAGCAATCCATCACGCTCACTTAAAACAAATAGCACACCTCATACCGGAACTCGACCATCAGGCCCAGATAATTCTGCTGTTGGGGAGAGATATCCTACAGGTTCATAAAGTGAGACGTCATATCAACGGACTCCACAATGCTCCCTATGCCCAAAGGCTAGACCTAGGATGGGTCATAATTGGCAACGTATGCTTGGGACGCATGCACGCCCCATCTTCTGTGACAAGCATGCTGACAAATACATTGGAGAAAGGACGTCCATCTCTGTTTCAACCTTGTAACAATGAGTTCCATGTCAGGGAACTGCCACACAGCATCCAACTACCTGATCATTTAATAGACTTTACTCACGACAGCAGTATAGTGTCGGGAAGCTATGAGGATCAGTTAGGGGGCACAGTCTTCCAGAGAACTAAGCAGGACAACCAAGTGGCAATGTCGGTAGAGGACAAGTTGTTCTTAGAGGTAATGGACAAGGGACTCGTTAAAGATGAGACCAACAGCTGGGTCGAACCTCTTCCCTTCAAAACCCACAGACCACGTCTACCGAACAACAGAAATCAGGCATTACAACGTTTCTCCTCTCTCATTCGTAATCTGCAAAAGAAACCAGAGATGAAAGATCACTTTTTCTCCTTCATGTCAAAGATTTTTGAAAACCGTCACGCAGAACTAGCTCCCACTCTCAAAGTCTCTGAAGAATGCTGGTTCCTACCCATGTTCGGAGTATACCACCCTAAGAAACCAGGCCAGATCAGAGTCGTGTTTGATTCCAATGCTAAATTTAATGATGTCTCCCTGAATGACATTCTGCTGACAGGACCAGACCTCAATAACAAACTACTGGGTGTACTTATGCGCTTCCGTAAGGATTCCATTGCCTTCATCGCTGACATCCAGCAAATGTTCCATTGTTTCCTTGTGAGAGAGAGAGACAGGAACTTCCTAAGATTCTTCTGGTACAGAGACAATGATCCTACTAAAGAAGTCACAGAGTATCGCATGAGAGTGCACATCTTTGGCAACAGTCCTTCACCTGCAGTCGCCATTTACGGACTCAAAAGGTCAGCTCAGGAAGGAGAAGCAGAATACGGAGCAGATGTCAGACAATTCATAGAAAAGGACTTTTATGTCGACGACTGTCTAAAAGCCATGCCTTCAAATGAGACTGCCATCAGTCTTCTCAGGAGAGCTCAGGACATGCTTGCCTGCTCGAACCTTAGGCTTCATAAAATAGCCTCAAACAGCCAAGAACTCATGGAAGCGTTCCCTTCTCAAGACCTATGTAATGGTCTCAGAGACCTGGACCTGGGGTCAGACCCCGCACCAATGCAACGCAGCCTCGGGCTTCTCTGGAATCTACAATCAGACACTTTCACCTTGCAGGTCAGCCAGGAAGAAAGGCCTTTCACACGTAGAGGCGTCCTGTCTACCATCAACAGTCTGTACGACCCCTTGGGTTTCGCAGCTCCTGTTACTATACAAGGCAAGGCCCTACTAAGAGACTTAACTAGGGAAACATCTGACTGGGATGCACCTCTGCCACCTGATAAGTGGATCCAGTGGGAAGAGTGGAAGAACTCGTTAGCGGCACTCTCCAACTTGCATATGCCAAGACCATACACCCCTGTGCCATCTACTGAGATACAGAGCCAAAGACTGTACGTATTTGCAGATGCTTCTATCAAAGCAATTGCCGCTGTTGCCTACCTCAAAACTGTAGACTCCAAATGTCAGTGCCACATTGGTTTCGTCATGGGAAAGGCCAAACTCGCACCACAACCAGAGCACACTATACCCAGGTTAGAGCTTTGTGCCGCAGTCTTAGCCGTTGAGTTAGCGGAGTTCATCGCATCCGAAATGGATATCGACCTGACACAGGCCAAGTTCTACTCAGACAGCAAAGTAGTCCTGGGATATATCCACAACGAAACCAGGCGATTCTACGTTTATGTCAATAACAGAGTGCTACGAATCAGGAGATCAGTTCACCCACAGCAGTGGCATTACATACCCACAGACCAGAATCCCGCAGATCATGCAACTAGAGCAGTTGACGCAAGTCGACTAGGAAGCACAACGTGGCTCTCTGGACCAAAACTATTGTACATTGAGGAATGTTTTCCAGACACCTTTGAACTAGTAGGAGAGGACTCAGATGCTGAAATCCGCCCTCAGGTGTCTACACTACATACAATGACCTCTGTTATCCAGCTTGGATCTTGCAGGTTCGACAGATTCTCAAGTTGGAAGTCACTTACTCGAGCCATTACCTGCCTGACTCATATAGCTCGCTCATTCGGGACCACCAGAACTCGTGACATGGAAAAATCTAAAGGAGCAGCGAGGCTTACCCACGAAAGCCTAATCACCTTCATGGCTGAAGCTGCAGCTATAATCAATGCAAGACCCCTGGTTCCAGTTCCTAACGACCCTGAGGAGCCCTTGTTATTGACTCCAGCTACTTTACTTACCCAGAAAACAGGACTGTCCAGTGCCCCTCCAGGAGGATTTGACGCGAAGGACCTCTACAAGCGCCAATGGAGACAGGTACAAAGTCTTGCAAATACTTTCTGGGACAGGTGGCGCAAACAATATTTGTCTACCCTGCAGCCACGGACGAAGTGGCAATCTACTAAACCTAATCTGAACATAGGTGACCTTGTTCTTGTGAAAGACTGTCAGATTCACCGGAACCAGTGGCCACTTGGTCTAGTTACCGCAACGTTCCCGAGCAAGGACGGCAACGTCCGCAAAGTTGAGCTAAGGATGACCAAAGGGAATGAACCTAAGACATTTTCCAGACCGGTATCTGAACTGGTCCTATTGTTGCCTTCGGAAGAAAGGAGTAGTGACATCCGTTGATGCCAGACGGGGAGTGTTCTGTCTCCGCCATCTAATATTGTTACCCTGATTATTTGCTTGCATAATTGCAGTTTCCTCAGTATACAGTATTGATATATTCATGCCTTTATTCATTTGTGATGCTTTGGCTCCCTCTAGCGGTCAGAGTTATGTTGGCAGTTCAATCTTGTTTTTGTATTATCCATGTCTGATTCTCCTCCTCCTTTGCAATGCATTATGGTAGCTCAGCCTCCATTTCCCTCCATTTTTCCTTTCACTTTCTTCAGTTTGCCTTCAAGGAAAGACGCTTCACTTCATCCCCCTTGCGATTGCATTGCCGGTATGTCTTTATGCTTCCTATAGATATTCCTGCTCTATATTAGCTTAGTTTAACCAGTTGTACTCCCAGTTTACTCACTAGCTTTCTAAATGTTATGCATAATGTATATCATGTGTATTATGTATCTGTTCTATGCCATGCACTGATTCTATGTATATCATTGTTCACAGTTTCACCGCATCAATATACCACTACGTTTAATAAAGCACAGACTCAACCACAGTCTCCTTATTGGACCCCGGTATAGCGGTTTAGCTGACTGTATAGCTACGTATGAGCCTGCCTCAGCTAGTGAGGACAGAACACATATGTAAGCTTTTTTTCACGTTTTTATCACGTTTTTATAGCGAAAAAACACGAAACAAACGCGAAAAATACTGAACATGTGCACATGGCCTAATAGGTGGCACTAGGGTTCTAGTCTTCTTCCTCTCTGAAGAGACTATTTGCATACAGAAGACAACAGTGGTGGATAATTGCAGAATCCTTTAGACTATGAAGAAAAATTCTTCACAACATCTCAATGAGAATAACTGTTTAACTCCATATCAGCATGGGTTTATGAGAAATCGCTCCTGTCAAACCAATCTAATCAGTTTTTATGAAGAGGTAAGCTATAGGCTGGACCACGGTGAGTCATTGGACGTGGTATATCTCGATTTTTCCAAAGCGTTTGATACCGTGCCGCACAAGAGGTTGGTACACAAAATGAGAATGCTTGGTCTGGGGGAAAATGTGTGTAAATGGGTTAGTAACTGGCTTAGTGATAGAAAGCAGAGGGTGGCTATAAATGGTATAGTCTCTAACTGGGTCGCTGTGACCAGTGGGGTACCGCAGGGGTCGGTATTGGGACCTGTTCTCTTCAACATATTCATTAATGATCTGGTAGAAGGTTTACACAGTAAAATATCGATATTTGCAGATGATACAAAACTATGTAAAGCAGTTAATACAAGAGAAGATAGTATTCTGCTATAGATGGATCTGGATAAGTTGGAAACTTGGGCTGAAAGGTGGCAGATGAGGTTTAACAATGGTAAATGTAAGGTTATACACATGGGAAGAAGGAATCAATATCACCATTACACACTGAATGGGAAACCACTGGGTAAATCTGACAGGGAGAAGGACTTGGGGATCCTAGTTAATGATAAACTTACCTGGAGCAGCCAGGCAGCAGCTGCCAAGGCAAACAGGATCATGGGGTGCATTAAAAGAGGTCTGGATACACATGATGAGAGCATTATACTGCCTCTGTACAAATCCCTAGTTAGACCGCACATGGAGTACTGTGTCCAGTTTTGGGCACCGGTGCTCAGGAAGGATATAATGGAACTAGAGAGAGTACAAAGGAGGGCAACAAAATTAATAAAGGGGATGGGAGAACTACAATACCCAGATAGATTAGCGAAATTAGGATTATTTAGTCTAGAAAAAAGATGACTGAGGGGCGATCTAATAACCATGTATAAGTATATAAGGGGACAATACAAATATCTCGCTGAGGATCTGTTTATACCAAGGAAGGTGACGGGCACAAGGGGGCATTCTTTGCGTCTGGAGGAGAGAAGGTTTTTCCACCAACATAGAAGAGGATTCTTTACTGTTAGGGCAGTGAGAATCTGGAATTGCTTGCCTGAGGAGGTGGTGATGGCGAACTCAGTCGAGGGGTTCAAGAGAGGCCTGGATGTCTTCCTGGAGCAGAACAATATTGTATCATACAATTATTAGGTTCTGTAGAAGGACGTAGATCTGGGGATTTATTATGATGGAATATAGGCTGAACTGGATGGACAAATGTCTTTTTTCGGCCTTACTAACTATGTTACTATGTAACATCCACCTAAGTGAGTAACACTCTCGAAGAGCACACACACACACACACACACAGTAACTACGAAACCTTGGACTTCGTAACAAACCACATACTATTCCTCATGGTAGCGATCCGCACAGGCCTCAGCATGCAATCTGTCTGTCTTGTACTGGGAGGTACATTGTAAACCGCACTTTTAATAAAACCTTCTCAGCCGGTTCCCAATTATCCCAATTCCAGACATAGATGGGTGGTCTGGGAGCATGCCCTAATCTTCCCCAGCATGGCATCTTGGTCTTTCATCAAGATTTGAATCCAATCAAAAAGCGCAGAGAATTGGTGTTTCCTATACTGCACACATTTCCTGCACTGACACTATATACATATATATATATATATATATATATATATATATATATATATATATATATATATATATATATATATATATATATATATATTATATTGCCCAGCCACGCAGTATATTGCCCAGCCACGTAGTATATTGCCCAGCCACGTAGTATATTGCCCAGCCACGTAGTATATTGCCCAGCCACGTAGTATATTGCCCAGCCACGTAGTATATTGCCCAGCCACGTAGTATATTGCCCAGCCACGTAGTATATTGCCCAGCCACGTAGTATATTGCCCAGCCACGTAGTATATTGCCCAGCCACGTAGTATACAGCACAGAGCCACGTAGTATACAGCACAGAGCCACGTAGTATATTGCCCAGTTACGTAGTATATTGCCCAGCCACGTATGTCACAGGTTAAAAAATAAAAAATAAACATATACTCACCTTCCGATCCGAGGGCCCCTTGTAGTTCTGTCGCCTGTGTGCGGTGCACACGGCAGCTTCCGGTCCCAGGGTGAGATGACGCGCGGTCACATGACCGTGATGTCATCGCAGGTCCTTCTCGCGCAGGACCTGTGATGACGTCGCGATCACATGACCGTGACGTCATGGCAGGTCCTTGTTGCATATCATCCTTACCACCTGCCGCTTGCATGGAGCGGTCAACGGAGCGTCGCGAAAGGTGAGTATATAATGATTTTTTATTTTTTTTTATTATTTTTAACATTAGATCTCTGCATAGGCAGCATCAATAGTAAAAACTTGGTCACACAGGGTTAATAGCGGCGGTAACGGAGTGAGTTACCCGCGGCATAACGCGGTCCGTTACTGCTGGCATTAACCCTGTGTGAGCGATGACTGCGGGGAGTATGGAGCGGGCGCCGGGCGCTGACTGCAGGGGAGTAGGGAGGGACAAATCGGACTGTGCCCGTCGCGGATTGTCGCGGCAGCCATGACAGGCAGCTGGCGAGACCAATCAGCGACTTGGATTCCATGACAGACAGAGGCCGCGACCAATGAATATCCGTGACAGACAGAAAGACAGACAGACAGAAAGACGGAAGTGACCCTTAGACAATTATATAGTAGATACTAGATGGTAGCCCGATTCTAACGCATCGGGTATTTTAGAATATGTATGTATGTATGTATGTATGTATGTATATAGCAGCTACATAGTATATATCATAGGCCAGGTAGTATATAGGAGCCATGTAGTATATAGCAGACAAATACTATGTGACCTGTGCTATATACTATGTGGCTGCTATATACAAACATACATACATATTGTAGAATACCCGATGCGTTAATACAGGCCATGCAATATATAAGTGGCCACGCAGTATATAACACAGCCCAAACAGTATATAACACAGCCCACGCAGGTCCGTTACCGCTGGCATTAACCCTGTGTTAGCGGTGACCTGAGGGGAGTATGCGGGCGCCGGGCACTGACTGCGGGGAGTAGGAAGGGACTAATCGGACTGTGCCGTCGCTGATTGGTCGCGGCAGCCATGACAGGCAGCTGGCGAGACCAGTCAGCGACGCGGGATTTCCGTTACGAAAGTTGAGGACAGAAAGACGGACGTACCCCTTAGACAATTAAATATATAGATACGGTACATAAACACTCACATACAACACTATATTCTAATGAGAACTCCTGGCACTGCAGTAGTTTTGTGGTATGCAGTCCTTTAGGTCAAGGCGCAGAAAAGGGCAATTTTGTGATACTAGTACCATGTCTTCTCAATATGTATGCATTTACAAATATACCTGCAAATCTGGTCAGATTTCTGGTACTTAAAGAACATCACTGCTGATTGAGGGTGTTTTTCTTTTTTTAATGGAAACAGCCAGGCATCATGCAGTCCAATAGATGCACAGTTCTCCTTAAAGGTATGTTCACACTAGGTCGTCTTCCAGTTTTAAAGGTTTTCTTGTGGCGTCTTTTTCCAAGAAACATGAAAAAAAGGCCCTGGCTTTTTCTGAGCATTATTTTAGCTATTCCATTATTCCGTTGACAAGTTTTGGAAAACGCCTGAAGAATGAACATGTCCCTTCTTTTAAATGCTTGGCACCCTTTGAAAGCCTAAAGCGTTTAAATGGAATCAGTAATCTAAAAGCGGCATGATATAGGAGCAGAGACCCTGATTCCAGCAATGTGTCATCTACTGAGTTGCTTGCCGCAGTTTTGATTAAATCAGCTTTCTTTGCTGCAGATCTACCAGTTCTCTGAATCCTGATCTCTGTATAACCCCATCCCCAATTGTCAGCTTTCTGTGTACACTGTGCATAGGCCGAAAAACCTGGTGACAAATTCCTTTCGAAAAAAGCTCAAGAGCATGACCATACGGACAGCAAGTCGTTTTTGAACAGGACTATGTTCATTCTTTTGAGCATTTTTAGCATCTTTCTTGCTGTGTTTTCACTGCACAAAAAGAGCTGCAGGAAATAGATACAGTGTGTACATGAACTTACGGTAATTAAGGACAATACAAAGGAAGCAGTAGATGGAAAATAATGAAATATCATGGACTCGCCCTTAGTAGTACTAGTGCAGGGTCAATGAAGCTCCTCGATCGTGCTCGGTTGACAAAGGCTGCAGCCAATCAGTGGTCCGTAGCCCACTGTAATCAGCAGTGAATGGTCCAAGGCCACTGATTGGCTGTATATGGGCTGTGACATCTGCACCAATGTAAGCAGACAATGAGTGGGGATCATCGCAGACGAGGCACTGGAATGACCAGGAGTAACGGGATGAATATATTTAATTATTTTACAAGTATTGTTGCCTGGATACAGCTTTTTCATCATGATCATGGAAAACCCCTTTAATCAATATATTCTAAAGTAGAAAGCGGCAGTCTGAATGTGAACAAGCAGGCAAGGCGGATTGTAGGAGCAAGGCCATGTACATAGTGTGCCCTACTACTATCGTCACCACAGAGAGCAACGTTCTGCATCAAATACACAATTTTCTAGTATACAGAAAGTAATGAATTAATTTGAGTGCAATTTAGTTCCTAATTCCATACAGACACCGCACAGTGTGAGATGAGCAGAGAACGGAGAAAACACCTGTGTCATTTAGAAACCCCCAGCTTCCTCGGGATAACCTGTCATCTATCCACAGGAATAATCACCATCCATTCCATCAGCAGGAGTTACTGATGACATGGAAGTAAAGAGCCTGAAAAGCAGAAAAAAAAATGTTCTCCACATGAGGGGCGAATCACTGCTCTCCAATTTCTGGATTTTTGGCTACAGGCATAAAGTGTGAGCAAAAGAAAAAAACAAGGACTAGGAAACAGGAGAATTACTGAGACACTTGTGGATCCGTAGGCATTTCCACCATGCCTAACATCACATAAAAGTACTGCTTTCTATATCATTCGTGGGTTCCATTCCTTCATACACAGATTTCCTAGATAATACGAGCAGGTCTCATTGATTCCAGAACATATGGTGCTAACACTAGGAGAACAACTTCTAGAATGGAGGCACTCCATAATCTGGCATCTACTATATAATTGTCTAAGGTGCACTTCTGTCTTTCTGTCTGTCTGTCTTTGTCTTTCTGTCACGGATATTCATTGGTCGCGGCCTCTGTCTGTCATGGAAATTCAAGTCGCTGATTGGTCGCGGCAAAACAGCCACGACCAATCAGCGACGGGCACAGTCCGGAAGAAAATGGCCGCTCCTTACTCCCTGCAGTCAGTGCTCGGCGCCCGCATACTCCCCTCCAGTCACCACTCACACAGAGTTAACGCCGGCGGTAACGGACCCCGTTATGCCGCGGGTAACGCACTCCGTAACCGCTGCTATTAACCCTGTGTGTCCCAAGCTTTTTACTATTGATGCTGCCTATGCGGCATCAATATTAAAAAAATGTAATGATAAAAATAATAAAAAAACAAAAAAACCTGCTATTCTCATCCTCCGTATTCCGCCGAGCCGCTCACGCCGGCTGCCATCTTCCGTTCCCGGCAATGCATTGCGGAATTACCCAGAAGACTTAGCGGTCTCGCGAGATCGCTAAGTCATCTGGGTAATTTCGAAATGCATCCTGGGAACGGAAGATGGCGGCAGCCGTGCACATATTGCCAGAGGGGTAAGTATACAACTATTTTTTATTTTAATTATTTTTTTAACAGGGATATGGTGCCCACACTGCTGTATACTACGTGGGCTGTGTTAGATACCGCATGGCTGCTATATACTACATAGGCAGTTATATACTGCGTGGGCTGTGCTATATATTACGTGGACACTGTTATATACTGTGTGAGAAGTGTTAAATACTCCGTGGGCTGTGCTATATACTGCGTGGGCAGTGTTATATACTACGTGGCTGCTATATACTGCGTGGGCTGTGTTATATACTACGTGGCTGCTGTATACTGCGTGGGCTGTGCTATATATTACGTGCCCAGTGTTATATACTGCGTGGCCTGTGTTATATACTACGTCGCCTGTGTTATATACTGCGTGGCTACTATATACAGCGTGGGCTGTGTTATATAGTAAGTGGCTGTGTTATATACTGCGTGGCCACTGTTATATATTGTGTGGCCTGTATTAACGCATCGGGTATTCTACAATATGTATGTACAGTATATAGCAGCCACATAGTATATAGCACAGGTCACGTAGTATTTGTCTGCTATATACTACATGGCTCCTATATACTACGTGGCCTGTGCTATATACTATGTGGCTGCTATATACATACATAAATACATATTCTAGAATACCCGATGCGTTAGAATCGGGCCACCATCTAATAGTATATATCCACCTTGTAAAATCAGTGACACATACAGTATAGGCTCGTACCTTTCCAAAGAAGCAATCCAGAACATATGCAACCCAACCAAAACAATGGCGCCCTTGCCCAATTTAGAGAAATGGGAATTCTAAAATCAGATTTCCCCTTTCAGAAAAATCCATTTCAACTCAGAGTTCCCATCATCCATACCCCTAAACTAAAAGTGGGCAATACCTTTATGAAACTGGTTTTGAACCAAACCTTAAGGTTTAAGCTTAAACTTTGTACATGCATAAAATCTATGAATGGTACCATAGTTTCAAGGGCGAAAGGAGACTCAGGTCCATTAAGTTATGAAACACCCAGCCCATTTTAAACCTCAAACACCAAGTGCTGTAAATTTACGGGCGCTTCGTCTTGGTCTTTGACCTTGCGCTATTGCAAATTTACTGCATGATAGTTAAAGCTTCTAAAAATCGAACAAAAGCAAGTCAGCTCTCCATCTGTGACCCAGAGATAAGACAGGAGTGGTTTATTATCGCTTCTGCCTTTAACTTTGCTGGCTACATAGCAGTCACTGAGCACAATGTAGTGTAAGGAGGCATAGCATAGCCCTAGCAGACCCAAAGATCTACTTGTCACTTATTTCACAGTAGTGTGCCATTTTCCCCTGTAACTGGCACTCCTATTAGTCCCCCAACTACAATGTAAAAAAAATTATACTTGAAGTAAAAAAAAAAAATGCCAGAGATCTCTGAAAGTTTCATGGGGAACAATTTTTTTCTTTCTCATGTAAAAAACACATTTACCAACCAGCTGTCATTTACCCATTGATGCACATTGCTCAGAGCACATAGGCTGCCACTGGTAACACAGGTCAATGCCCACTGAGAGCGATGATCTTGATGAACAAGCGCTCTGTTCGATCATCAAATGATCAGCAGCCTGTTTAGGGATCATTCACACATCAGTTTATCATGTACAAGTTGTATCTGTGAATTTTTTTTTGTTTTGATTTAAGGATAGCACTCATACATACCTATGAAAGTCTATGGGGGTGTGCACGTTTGTGATTTTTTGCAGACTGTTCTTAAGAACACTCGTTCATGATAAACTTTCAGTGTAAATGCAACTTTAGCCGTTTCCTAGCCATTGCTTATACAAGAGACCTTTCATATTATTGAATAATCTAGTTGCCTGCTTTTGAACCCCAGTAACTTTGCATTAACCTCCAAAACTGGACCCCATATTCAAGTTGTGGCCTTACAAGTGATTGTAGGAGTAATAGTACATTGGGACCATGGGATTCACAGGGTAAAGAGATACACAGTACCTGAATGACAAAGTTTTAGGTGAATTCAATTGGCCAATTGTGGTGATGCCAGAGCGTGAAGAGCTATGGATGAGAAAAGTGAAAGCCGTTTGACACAGGATAGCTTGATGTCAGTGCGGACATATAAACTTAATTATGGTGCCAAGTTTCATTGCAGCTACGGCATCACCGGTGGCAGTGCGCCATAATTGTGTCTGTAGCAAACACGAGGGGCAGATTGATTCCTGAGCCACAAGTTGGAGTAGGATTTGTTCCCAGGGTTACAAGAGACTGAATGTTGCATTGGTTTGTGTCCCTGTGGCTGTTTAGTTTGGGTCAGTATTGACGCGGCCAGGCCGTACACCGGCGGCCCGTCCGTACACCCGCGGCCAGTCCGTACACCCGCGGCCAGTCCGTACAACCGCGGCCAGTCCGTACAACCGCGGCCAGTCCGTACAACCGCGGCCAGTCCGTACAACCGCGGCCAGTCCGTACAACCGCGGCCAGTCCGTACACCCGCGGCCAGTCCGTACACCCGCGGCCAGCCCGTACAACCGCGGCCAGCCCGTACACCCGCGGCCAGTCCGTACACCCGCGGCCAGTCCGTACACCCGCGGCCAGTCCGTACACCCGCGGCCAGTCCGTACACCCGCGGCCAGTCCGTACAACCGCGGCCAGCCCGTACACCCGCGGCCAGTCCGTACACCCGCGGCCAGCCCGTACAACCGCGGCCAGCCCGTACACCCGCGGCCAGTCCGTACACCCGCGGCCAGTCCGTACACCCGCGGCCAGTCCGTACACCCGCGGCCAGTCCGTACAACCGCGGCCAGTCCGTACACCCGCGGCCAGTCCGTACAACCGCGGCCAGTCCGTACACCCGCGGCCAGTCCGTACAACCGCGGCCAGTCCGTACAACCGCGGCCAGTCCGTACAACCGCGGCCAGTCCGTACACCCGCGGCCAGTCCGTACAACCGCGGCCAGTCCGTACACCCGCGGCCAGTCCGTACACCCGCGGCCAGTCCGTACACCCGCGGCCAGTCCGTACACCCGCGGCCAGTCCGTACACCCGCGGCCAGTCCGTACAACCGCGGCCAGTCCGTACAACCGCGGCCAGTCCGTACACCCGCGGCCAGTCCGTACACCCGCGGCCAGTCCGTACACCCGCGGCCAGTCCGTACACCCGCGGCCAGTCCGTACACCCGCGGCCAGTCCGTACACCCGCGGCCAGTCCATACACCCGCGGCCAGTCCGTACACCGCGGCCAGTCCGTACACCATGGCCCATACTCACACTGCGATTTACCGATGTGTGAAGTCACTGATAAGTGAGTAGTATGAAAATAACAGGAACCACACACTAAAGGCTATCTGTAACACTTCAAACACAATGAACAGAGATAGAAGGGGTCAACTGAAGATGACAGTGGCTTCATCGATGACGTAAAATCGCGGATCTTTTCTCGCTTCCCGTGTAACAACATGTAAATGTCATAAATACAACCATTAATAAGGAGTTTATTTTTGGCTTACACAGTAGGATTGTCCTTAATGATGTTCATAGAAAAGTAATTCGAGATCAGCAGCTTCTTTTACCAAACCAAACACTGGTTCACTATTCAGGCCTTGGCTCCTGGATGCCGCATACAAGCTTATAATAAATGTCCAGCTGCTCTGCACTTGTACTTTACAAATAGCAGGCATGTAAATATCCCTGCGATAACAACCATGTAAAACAAGAGCCAATATTGAACCTGAAGACAAAGCGTTCTTCTATTGTAAAATTATCCCAGCCTGCTTCTGACAATGAAAACATATGGCAAACGCACGATATCGCAGCCATCCACTATCGTATATCACTTACAATATAAAAGAATAGCAATAGATACCGTCAAAGGTATGTTTCCAAAGATACATTAAATAGTTTCAATATTGGTTTATTTTTACTAAATTGGGACTTTTTATGCCAAAATATGTCATAAGTATTACCAGCAAATACCATTTGCATTATTATAGTAACCATATACATATTTTCAAAGAGAATCTGTAACCAGAAACTTGCCACCCCATCCGAGAGCAGCATGATGTAGGGACAGAGACCCTGATTATTGCAATGTATACTGGGCTGCTTGCTGTAGTTTTGATGATATCACTATTTTATCTGCTGCAGATCTACTAGTTCTCTGAATACTAAGCTCTATTTAACCCCGCCCACACCACTGATTGGCAGCTCTACACTGTGCATAGGCAGAAAGCTTTCAATCAGTGGTGGAGGCAGGGTTATACAAAGCTCATGAATATGGAGGACTACATGGCAGCATGTTTACTAGTCATATAGTTATAATCTGATGATAAAACAGGGATTTTATAAAAAAAAAAATACAGAAAGCAGCTCAGTACGTAGTGTATCGCTGGAATCAGGATTTCTATTACGCTGCTCACAGATTAGGTGACAGGAAAACCTGGTGACAGAATCCCTTTAAATGCCCACTAATTTAATTCAAGATTAAGAAATACAGGAGCGGCTGTTCATAAGGCATAAAGCGAATGAGAGATTGAGAGCAAGAAAGAAAGGGCAAGAGAAACACAGAAACATATCTATAAAGAGAAGGAGAAAGACAAAGACCACAACAAAAATATCAGAAGTTGAAAATTAAACATTTTTGCATTTTACATGAAAAAAATTGGTCATTTAGAAACTGATGGCAGCAACACATCACAACAAAGTTGGGACAAAGTTAACGAAAGTTAGGAAAAGTAAGTCGTAAGAATGAAAAACAGCTGGAGGGTCACTTTACAACTACGTCACATGACTGTGTATCAAAGAACATGTTAGAGAGGCAGAGTCTCTAAGAAGCAAAGATGGTCAGAGGTTCACCAATCTGACCAACTGCATCTAAAAATTGTGGAACAATGTAAGAAAAGTGTCCTTCCAAGTAACATTGTAAACACTTTAAATATCCCACCATTTTCATTACACAAGGTCAACAAAAGATTCAGATAGTCTGGAGAAATCCAGGAACAAGGGACAATGATGATTGTCAATATTGGATGCTTGTGATCTTCAGGCCCTCAGGGAGCACGGCATTAAAAACAGGCACAATTTGGTCACGCAAATCACTGTATGGGCTCAGGAATACTTCCAGAAATCATTCTCTGAGAACATGCAATCCATAAATGCAAGCTAGAGCGCTATTATGCACAGAAGCGCTAGATAGCAACACAATCCAGATACGCACCATCTGCTTTTGTTCAAAGCCAATTTAAAATGGACTGAGGCAAAAAGGAAAATGGTTCTGTGAGCAGGTGAGGCAAATTTTATAATTCTTTATGGAAACCATAGATGTCGTGTAATGTGAACTTAATATGAGAAGGACGGTGGCTAGCATATATGTATCGCTTGCTCACCGAGCCCCACTCCATACAGCCAACCAATTCCAGCCCTGTGCTGATGAGGGCCTAAAGCCCGAAACACGTGTCCACAGGTAGGAATTGGTTGGCTGTGTAAATTTAGAAACTAATCCGCAGCATTGCACGCTTGGCGGTTCCAAGCGCTGTGGATTAGACAGGGGTGGAAAGAGATGATTTGCATAGCTCCGCCTACTGCAAAGGATTCTGGGTAAACCTGCTATTCTTTGTATTATGCTGCTTGCAAGTACTTTCCGTTTCAGGAAAGCATCCACTATAAATACTGAGCATTATAGAGGTTTTAGGACAACAGGTGCTCCCATACAGAGAACGTCTATTTCATGGAAGGCCTTGCACAAGTCAGCAAGACAATGATACTGCATACTGGTACACAATGATACATCCTGATACATAATGATACACATACTTCATCCATCACAAGAACATGTCTTTGCAGAATAAGGCTGTGTGCACAAGTTGCAAATTTGGTGTGTTTTTGTCTGTTTTTTCCTGCACAGATTAAATTCTCTGTGTGTGTTTTTGACCTGCATTTTTCACCATTCAATTCACTCCAATCAATCAAAAACACGCCAAAAAAGAGCTTTTGCAGCTGCGTTTTAACTGCCAAGAGATGCAGAAATGGTGCAGAAATTTATTCAACATGTGCACATACCCTTATCAGTATTATATTGTTCACCTTTAGACTATTCCGTTGGTCTGGAATACATTTTGTTGGTATATAACTCTTAAAAAACTTGTTCGAAATTTATTGGTATTATATTGCTCATCCATAGAGTATTACATCTTCTCGGGTATATTTAGTTGCTATACAAGCCTCAAAAAACTTGTTCAAAATTTAGAGTGTGTGCACATGTTGCAGAATTTGTGCATCTTTGTTGCGGCAAAAACCTACCAAAAACGTGCGCTTTTGCAGCTGCGTTTTTCCTGCCAAGGAGATGCAGAAATGGTGCAGAACTTTTACTCAACGTGTGCACATACCCGAAGAGTTCGGGTGATGAACTAGCCGCCTACAGTCCAGACCTTTCACCAATAAAAAACACTTGATGCATTACTAAAAAAGAAATCTGGTAAAGAAGACACTAGAACGGTTGAGAACACTTAGTCAGAAAACAGGAATTGGATAACAGGCCTTTCCTAAAACTCCAATAATTGGTCTCCTCACTTCCCAGGCATTTACAGACTATGGTTGAGATGGCCCTACTCAACTTTTTTTAAGACGTGTTGCTGCCACCAATTTCTAAAGGAGTTCATTTTTTAAAGTGGAACGATGTCTAATGTTCACCTTCTGATCTATGTTCTGTTGTGAAAAAAATATATAATTATAACTGTAAGGCTACTTTAACACTAGCGTCATTTGGCCTCCGTCGTAATGCGTTGTTTTGAAGAAAAAACGTATCCTGCAAAGTTGCCTGCAGGATGCGTTTTTTCTCCATAGACTTTCATTAGCGATGCATTGCGACGACATGTTGCATCCGTTGTGCGACGGATGCAATTTGTTTTTGCAGTTCGTCGGGACAACTTTTTTTGTCCGTCAGGTCCGCTTTTTCCGACCGCACATGTGCGGCCGGAACTCCTCCCCCTCCTCCCCGGACCTTACAATGGGGCAGCGGATGCGTTGATAAACTGCATTCGCTGCCCCGTTGTGATTTTATTTCACAGTATGCGTCTCTGCGACGGGCCCGTACCGACGCTAGTGTGAAAGTAGCCTTACACAAGCAGGTGGAACACGTGGTTTCACGAACCAACTGTGCCACAGGGTCGAGTTTACCTAGGAGGGGCGTAGCTAAGTGGCTATCCGGTGGAGCTCCTGATGGTGGAGTCAGGCTTGGCTACAGGTAGTCGCCAGATTCCACTCTTAGGTAGACCTCTGGTACTGCAGCTGCTGACCCCCGACATGGATAGGACTAGGGCTCCATTCAGACTACTAAGCTCTGGATCCTCTAAGAACAGTTACTGATGCGGAGTATCAGACAGGGCTGATTGCAAAATTGGCTATAGCAGTCCGGACATGCAGGGTACTCTGATAGACATGCGTTCAGACACAAAGGTGTTGAATACTGATTCAGGCACAGGTTGCACCAGAACTTCGGGTTCGAGGCTGGCCAGACCAGGACAAGGCGACCTCACAACTTCACTAGGAAACCACCTCAATTACTAATGATGAACTGTGTTGCTTTGCACCTCCCTATTGAGAATGGTGCCTTTAAACAAGATGCTTCCCAGCTACTGGCTGGGAAGCATCTTGCAGGTGAACTCATATACTAAATGCGTACTAGCTACTGGCTGGAGGTATTTTACTATTTGCGCATGCTGCCCCTTTAAGAGCAGAAGAATGCGCGCGTACTAAATGTGCTGCCAGGACTCAGAACAGGAAGAAAGCAGGGAGCCCTGCAGGGGACCATACGGCGTGGCCGGGGCGGTGAGTAAGCCGGCGTCCATTCATGGAGGGTTCACAATAACAGGTTTCCAAATCATTACATTCTTGTTTTCATTACATTTTACGCAGCCTCAAAACTTTTTTTGGAAGTGGGGTTGCATGTCAGACATGGGTTTCTTTGTTCTTGGGGTGTGGTCTAAATCACAATCTTGTGGGCCATAATTGCACACGCTCAAATGGAGGCAAAACTTTGTGAAACAGTAGACCTAAGTAAGTCAAACACAAAAGTGGCTGGTGTTGTTATACATTGGGTACATGTTTAGACTGTCTAATAGTTACTGCACATGTAATATTGTCTAGGCTTAGCTTGTACTTTCTAAAAGATAGATAGACGGCTTTTAGTAAATCAGCCCCAATAGGTTCGCTCATCGGTACATCCAGAAAATAGAAGGCGGGCAGGTTTGTAAGTGCACTATTAGCAGCACTCGCAAGCTTCTCAAGCTCCAGGGCTTGCATTATTAATGTCTTCAGCACTTTCCAGACGGAGCGCTCTCTCACTACATTTCCTGTGACCATAGCTTCTTTCCCTAAAGCATTTGCCAGCATTAATCTCATTTTATGAATAAAATCTATGCTGCTGATTAAAAAAAGAAACCTTACCTGTTTTTTTTTCTTACAGTCACAGTGCCTGCATCCTGAGATTTTATATCCATATTCCTCACTAATGGCAGCTACAGTATTTATGTATCACAACTACTATGACCATGTTTTCTAAACTATGGACATGTAACGTCTATTATCCCATCACACAGAATTCTTTATCAAATCCACAACTCTGCATGCCCAGAAATGCTGGAAAATTGGAGGGCAATGTGTTTATGAAAGACTCTTGTGCTATGTTCCCACGATGCGCTTTTGGGCAAGTTTTTCATGTTGCTGATTTTCTGCACTTAAAGGGAACCTGTCGCCTGAAATAACAGCGTTCTGATGCTGCCCGCTGCCTGCACGCAGCCGAATGCAGCGGGAAGAAAATTATCTTTATTCTCCAGCCAGCATTCAGGATTCAGTCATGGAGGAAAGGGCTTTGACCATACAGAGCGTCCGCTTACTGACACTGGCTCTACATTGCAGCCGGCTGTCAGTCAGGGCTGGGGGTGCAGTTACAGTGGCCACTCTGTATTCTCAGAGCGGTGACTGAACTGACACCGCCCAATGACTGACAGCCGGCACCAATGTAGAGCCAGTATCTGTCAGGGAAGGAGGCGCGGTTACAGCGCGCACAGAACAATAACATAGTAACATAGTTATTAAGGTTGAAGGAAGACTTTAAGTCCATCTAGTTCAACCCATAGCCTAACTTAACATGTTGATCCAGAGGAAGGCAAAAAAAAACCCATGTGGCAAATAGTAAGCTCCACTTTGGGGGAAAAAATTCCTTCCCGACTCCACATACGGCAATCAGACTAGTTCCCTGGATCAACGCCCTATCAAGGAATCTAGTGTATATACCCTGCAACATTATACTTTTCAAGAAAGCCATCCAGTCCCCTCTTAAATTTTAGTAATGAATCACTCATTACAACATCATATGGCAGAGAGTTCCATAGTCTCACTGCTCTTACAGTAAAGAACCCGCGTCTGTTATTATGCCTAAACCTTCTTTCCTCCAGACGTAGAGGATGCCCTCTTGTCCCTGTTTCAGGTCTATGATTAAAAAGATCATCAGAAAGGTCTTTGTACTGTCCCCTCATATATTTATACATTAAAATAAGATCACCACTTAGTCTTCGTTTTTCCAAACTAAATAGCCCCAAGTGTAATAACCTATCTTGGTATTGCAGACCCCCCAATCCTCTAATAACCTTGGTCGCTCTTCTCTACACCCGCTCTAGTTCAGCTATGTCTTTCTTATACACCGGAGACCAGAACTGTGCACAGTATTCTAAGTGTGGTCGAACTAGTGACTTGTATAGAGGTAAAATTATGTTCTCCTCATGAGCATCTATGCCTCTTTTAATGCATCCCATTATTTTATTTGCTTTTGTAGCAGCTGCCTGACACTGGCCACTGAATATGAGTTTGTCATCCACCCATACACCCAGGTCTTTTTCATTGACGGTTTTGCCCAGAGTTTTAGAATTAAGCGCATAGTTATACATCTTATTACTTCTACCCAAGTGCATGACCTTACATTTATCCCCATTAAAGCTCATTTGCCATTTATCAGCCCAAGCTTCTAGTTTACATAAATCATCCTGTAATATAAAATTGTCCTCCTCTGTATTGATCACCCTGCAGAGTTCAGTGTCATCTGAATATATTGAAATTCTGCTCTGAATGCCCCCTACAAGGTCATTAATAAAAATGTGAAAAAGAAGAGGGCCCAATTCTGACCCCTATGGTACCCCACTGCTAACCGTGAACCAGTCCAAGTGTGCTCCATTAATAACCACCCTTTGTTTCCTATCCCTGAGCCGGCTCTTAACCCACTTACACATATTTACCCCTATCCCCATTATTCTAATTTTATGTATCAACCTGACTGAACCAGCGCCGCCCAATGAATGACAGACGGCCGCAACGTAGAGCCAGTATCAGCCAGGGCCAGAGGCGCGGTGACTGAACTGGTGCCGCCCAATGACTGACAGCCGGCACCAATGTAGAGCCAGTATCTGTCAGGGAAGGAAACGCGGTTACAGCGGCCACAGAGCAGTGACTGAACTGGCGCCGCCCAATGACTGACAGCCGGCCACAACGAAGAGCCAGTATCAGTCAGGCCAGAGGCGCTGTGACTGAACCGGCGCCGCCCGATGACCGACAGCCAACCGTAATGTAGAGCCAGTATCAGTCAGGGACAGAGGTGCGGTTACAGCGGCCACAGAGCGGTGACTGAACCAGCACGCCGCGACTCCCATGACCGAATACTGAATGCTGGCATGGAGAATAAAAATATTTTCCCACCTGCTGCTCTCGGCATCATAACGCTGTTAAACTGCTATTTAACCCCATATCTACATGTTAACCGCATTACTTCTGGTTACAGGTTCCTTTTAAGTAAATTAGGTGACTTGCGATTATGAGTGATGTTTTTTTTTTTACATGCGTTTTTGACACAGTCTCTTTATGATATGTCATGTTAGAAATAAAGCAACTTTGTTTAGAATACATGCGTCTTTAGTACGTTCTGAAGTGGAAACGAATATGCGTTCTTTACTTATGTATTTTCCACATATAATGTAAATTCTATGGAGAAAATATGCACATATAAATCCGCGTATTCACAAAAGAAATGAACATGTTGCGGACTTGTAACATGAACCACAGGGTCAGTTTATGCAACAATATAAAATATAGATTTCTATAATTCTCATCCCATCCCACTTTACTGGAACTGTAAAACTATGCGTTATGCGTTTAACCAAAAACTTACCAAAGACACAAAGCCTTACATTGGGCCTCACACACCTAAAAACCTTGAGCATCATTTCTACAAGCGGTCACTGCCAATATTTCATGGGGTTGTCCACTATTGGGACAACAACTTCTAAAACTAAAATGTCCAGCCCTGATAAAATAAACCTATATTCACCTCCCGTGCCTGCTCCGTTCCAGCGGTGTCGGCACTCACGGTCCCAGGGCTGTCATGCGGTGAAATGACATGTTATTCCCAATGCCCAGTCAGCGCTGGCATCACTGTCTCCACCTCCTGTCGAAATGAACATGAAGAGGAAGTCAGATCAGCTGTAACCCGGACCTCATGTTCAGTTTGTCTAAAGGCGGAGACAGTGATGCCAGCGCTGACTGGGCACCGCGAATAACATGTCATTTCACCGCATGACAGCCCCGGGACCGTGAGTTCCGACACCGCTGGAACGGAGCAGGAACAGGAGGGGAGTATAGGTTTATTCATTCCATCGTGGTCGAACATTTAGTTTAAGAAGAGGTTGTCCTAGCAGTGGATAACTCCAATAAGAATGGTGTAAGATGGAAAAGAATGTGCGCCAGATTTAAAAAACATTTAGACGATAATTTTTTTCTCTTTCACTGTGAGCATTTTTTCAATATCTGAACAGGACGCCATAAAAATCACCTGAAAGTTGTGCTATTCTGAAATATTGTCCACTAGTAAATAACAAGTCAGAAGTTGGGCACATAATAGAAGGGGGTTTCCAAGGGGTGCAATGTGACACATTGGCATCGTGCTATTTTACATATTATGTATCGAAGAAGTTTACTCTGTATATTTTGCACTGACAGGCCTGGCATAACTATCACACTTGCTGCAATATTTATTTCACTGCTCTGAATGTCACTGCTGCCCTTTATGGAAATGTTGTTTGAATTAATATTTATTAAACTATTGTGGGAGTTCAACTTTAAAAGGGATTGTCCGATCTTCGTAGAAAAGTCTGTAGTCACTGTATATGATTGAAGACTGCAAAATCTTGACCATGTGCTAGGTGTACAATGATATTTTCTGGTATTCCGGGTGTGGGTGGACGGTCTCATTACATGTATGGTAGGGAAAATACGGTAAATATTTGATACACTGACGATTTTGCAAGTTTTCCCACCTACAAAGAATGGAGAGGTCCATAATTTTTATTGTAGGTACACTTCAACTGTGAGAGACAGAATCCTACAGTATTTCTAAATGCTCTTTTTCGGTGATTGCTTTGTATCTCCGTTCATACTGCACCCACACACACAAATAATACACCATTTGAAAGGTAAACTTGCCCCCTTCAGCAAGAAAATAGCCAAACAAACCACACATACACAATGTGCTCAGAAAATACACTTTAAACATTAATTTTCATAAACCTACAGTAAAGAAAAATGACCTGCAGGTGGCACCACACTACCCCAAAGCATACTCCCACAAAGCTGAAACAAATCCTAACATTTGCCTTGGGGGCTTTCCAGCTTGCTGAACTCCTTGCCCAGCCGATTTCAGGCAGGTTCATATAAAATATTTGCTACATATGTGGAAGTGGAATAAAAGTAAAACTTTACCTGTTTAAGACCTCAGCTTTAAAACTGAAGATATAAGTGAATGCAGCCTAAAAGGGACCGGACAGCTGCTGAACCATCAGATTTTCCGTGTTATTGGAAAGTCATTGAAAAGTCTATCTTCCTTCTAAGGTTGCAGCTTATTGGTGACCTGGAGTCACCTCTGGTTCCAAGGAAAAAACTGCAGCATTGACATAACTCAGACTGTACATTGTTTCCAGATGGGAGAGATTGGTGGAAACAACCTTGCAAAAAATTTTTTTTAAAATCCAACCGTAGGGAAAAAAAAGGTAAAATAATCTGCAGATATTACTGACAATCTGGATGATCCAAATGAGGCATGTGAGAAGGTTATGTGATCAGATGAGATCAATATAGTACTGTTTGGTATCAACTTCTCTCGTCGTGTTTGGTAGAAGAAAAAGGATGAGTACAACCACAAGAACACCATCTCAATTATGAAGCATGGTGGGAGAAACATCATACTTTGGGGGTGATTTTGCAAAAGGGACAGGACGACTGCACTGTATTGAAGGGAGGATGGATGGGGTCATGTATCGCGAGATTTTGGCCAACAACCACTTTCCCTCAGTAAGAGCATTGAAGATGGGTTGTGGCTGGATGTTCCAGCATGACAATGACCCGAAACACACAGCCAGGACAACTTTGGAGTGGCTCCATAAGAAGTATTTTGAGGTCCTGGAGTAGCCTAGCCAGTCTCCAGACCTGAACCCAATAGAAAAGCTTTAGAGGGGGCGGAAACTCAATATTGCCCAGCGACTGCCCCGAAACCTGAAATATCTGGAGAAGATCTGTATGGAGGAGTGGGCCAAAATCCCTGCTGCAGTGTGTGTAAACTTGGTCAAGAACTACAGGAAACATCTAACCTCTGTTTTTTTATTATGTATTTCTCACATGTAAAGCGCTATGGAATAAATGGCAGTATAATAATAAATAATAATGAAAATAATAATAATAGCAACTGCAAACAAAAGTTTCTGCACCAAAAGTTCTGCTTTTCCATTGTATCAAATACTTATTTTATGCAATAAAATGAAAATTAACTACGGTATTTAAAAATCATACAATGTGATTTTCTGTAATTTTTTTTTTTTAAATTTAGTCTCTCCCAGTTGAAGTGTGCCTACGATAAAAATTACAGATCTCTCCATCCACTGTTGGTAGGAAAACTTTCAAAATCTGCAGTGTACGAAATACTTATGTTCCTCACTATATGCGATTTGCATGCTCGTGGTCACATGCCGACTAGTCTTACTTAGCTTCTCTCAGTAGAAATGAATTGAGAAAAGCACAGGGTTCTAATCAGCATGTGACTGCAATTATGCAAATAGCATACATACGGTAATGCAATTGTCCACCCGCACGACGAATAAACAGGAACTGTGATCCCTTAAAAGGTTCCTCTACGGTAATATATAACCTAAGGAGCACACTGCTTCCCAGCTTTTCGGCTTTTTGCTTGCCAGGGTTATGGAGTGGTTGTTCCTGTCTGCATGACAGTTTAGACCACAGCTGGGAAATCTTTTTTTTTTTTTTTTTTTTTTTTCAGCCAAGGGCACCTTCTCCACCCACAAGGTATGTCCTGACGATGGCACTGGTGTCTGTTAGGTGTCGAGTTCCCGCCTCTGCACAGGGGGAATCTCGAACCACCTCCGCTGCGGTCTCCCATTCTTCTTCAGCCACAGTGGAGCCTGCTCAGTAGAGACGTCGGTCCCAGCGTCTGGCTCAGGCTGATACTGGACGACTGGTTACTATTGTTCTTCCAGGCTCAGCCTTTATAGCCAGTACTGGTCAGCGGCGAGCAGACGTCTCTAGGACTAAGTCCTGCTTTTCCCCTTCTGAGCATGCCCAGGGTAAGACCTCTCCTTGGAGGTTGGGGGGTCACATGCTCAGATAATGCAGCAGCTCCCATTGGTCTTCTAGGAAGGTCCTGAAGTTGCTCAAGTACTGTGTGGTCCTCTAGGATGGTCCTGAAGTTGCTGCAGCTATTAAAGGTTCGCATGGCCGCACGGCCATGCGCTAGTATCAAACCAATGTCTATGAGCTCAGCGCCAGTGTGGTCATGTCTGGATGCAGTTAGGGTTTGGCTGAAATAAGCCCCTAGAATACCGGCACCTCCGGTGAGGAGTTTGTATGAGTGTATTCAGGGCCTTGGCTGAAATAAGCCGCTAGAATACCGGCACCTCCGGTGAGGAGTTGTTTGTCTGTTTCCTCTGACTGCATGACCACAGTTTGCCAGCAGCAGGTTCCTCTTCTGCACGGTGGACCCCAGATTGCGAACGCACCGAATAAAATATATATATATATATATATATATATATATATATATATATATATATATATATATATATATATATATATATATATACACACACACACACACACACACATACACTCGGTGCGTTCCGCCTACCCTAACAGGTGTCAGGTCGTAATGTTTCATTGTATGCGCCTCATCGTTCAATAATGTACACGGCGTGTGCATGCTCACAAAGCAAGAAGAAATTAATGGGCCTGTGAAATACAGCTGCCGGCCCAAGCACTGCGGTCCCCAGGAATTTGCATGGGGGCAGAGTAAAAGGTCATCAAGGGCCATAAACGTCTTGCGGGTCTGAGGTTCCCCTCCTCTGGTTTAGACCATGGCATCAATGTACCGTCAGAAATGCGCAGTTGCACTAAAGCTGGATGGATCTGGAGCTAACAGTACACTAAATAAATAAAATAAGCTAGAATATGGGAGCCAGAGAAATGTGATAGAGGTGAGGGTGTGACCAAATGGTCACAGCAGCTCACCAAGAAGCTTCTGCTCACTCAAAAAGGACCTCCATCCATAATGACTAGTAAGCCAATAAATATAGAGGCAGTGTCAAATATAATGAATCACAATAAATGGTCCAATATAACAATTTCTACAAATCAGTATTACCATAATGAATAATCGATAACAAAAGAAAAACATAAAGACAAATAATAAATGTGTAATACAAAAAGACTATGATAACAGCAGTATATTACATTGGGCATTTCTAATTGGGGACTGTTAACATTTCTCATTACTGACCTTACTCAATCAGAAGGTCTCCTTTGGAACTTTGCCATTTCCAACACTATACCCATTTATTTCACATATGGCTTATAGGAAACACAAGTGTCCACCCTGCCGTACATGCTTCTCTTGCCCTCTCAAAAATAAATTGAAAATGTGATGGTTTGCTCCCTTTATTCTGCACTGTAGACTTTTTCCACATAAAGTCATGATCCATTTCAATCTGATCAAACATAAATGTTATCAAACTGAACAAACTCATTTCCCGAGTAGCAGGACTTGCTTGGCTAGCTCAATTGTCCTTACAATCTCACAAAACGCTTTTTTAAAGACAGAATCATACTCTGCAACCCAACTAAAAGCTAGGGAAAACAACATTATAAAAGGAAAACTAAAACTCAGTTGAAATTTCAGCAACTAAAATGTTATATATTCACTTATAATAAGATATCGGACATCAGAATGCATTTGAATATAAGGCAAACGCTATGACAATATTGCAAAGTGTATCTCCATTCACAAACAGAATGGGCTGACTTGTGCCCCTTGGTTAATCATAAAAATGGGTCAATAACCCTATAATACTTAAGTTTTCTGAAAATGAAAATATGGAAGAATATAACCCATCTAACCAATCCTAAAACTAAAAACTCCTAAACATACAGTTACTTTTAGCCAATAGTGATGAGCGACCATGCTCGGGTGCTGAGTGTCCTCGGCGTGCTCGAAAAATATGTTCGAGTCCCCGCGGCTGCATGTCTCCAGGCCGTTCAACAGCCACAACACATGCAGGGATTTCCTGTTTGATAGCCGCAACACATGCAGGGATAGCCTATCGAACAGTGGCGAGACGTGCAGCCGCAGGGACTCAAACATATTTTTCGAGCACATTCGCTCATCACTAATAGCCAAATACCATACGCTTCAGACACTTAACACAAATCACAGGTTGCCAAACACAATTTGACAGCTAATGTAATCACAGAATCCTCCACTGATTTTTGGCTCTTTTTGTATATAGAAAAATATACTGCTGATTTTCAAGCGGAAAATTTGCACCATACAGTCATGGCTAAATGCAGAATAAAATCGTTCTGGTGACTTCCGAACTTAGACCTGAGCCTGCATTGTGGTTTCCATCTAAACTATAGAACAGTGAGGTTCAGGTGAAACCCTTGGGGAAGCCTTTTCCCAGGAAGAGGCAGATAGTCCCTTTCTACTCCTCTACTCCATCCATTGTGTTGGTATCTGGCCGTAAACAACGCTTTACAAAAAAACAAAAAAAGACACTGCAGGAAAAGGAGCTAGACAGGATAGAAAATTACACAAATGCCTCATTATTGTAAGTTTCATCTGAACCCCCTAGAATTAGACTGCAATGACCACTAATTGTGTGATCTTAAAACGAAAATGGGACACCACTGTCCCGTGCCGAATACTTGATTAAAGCACATTTAGAACTAAAAACTATTCTTACTGCTTGCACTCTGCATGCCTGCCATGAAAAATACTCAGCCAAGTTTCTAAATATCGGAGAACAAACGCTGCCACTATTGCACCTTTACTATTTCATACCACGGAAGGTGCATGGGAGGTTTATTAGGTTTCATTCGGAAATCAGTGATTTTTTTGGGTGCGTATGACTGGTCCGATTTTTATCATTGTTTATTCGTGAGACAGTTTTTACCGTCAGGTTTTTATTAGTGATTTTCTCATATGAAATAAAATTGCAAAGCTTCTCCTACCAATTAAAATGTTAAAAACGGACAGTGCGCTCACTGTATGTGGATGGCAACTGTGTGCTGTCAGTGATTTTTCTCGGACCTGTAGACCTGCATTGCCTTCATGACTTGGATCAAAAACAGACCTGTTTTATTTTTGTGTTTTTTTTTACAGATTGCACGATCCACAAAAATTCATGTAAACAGCTCTATAGATTAAAAAACATGCAAAGAACGCGTATATTAAAAACGGATGTGTGGCTGAGGCCTAGTGCTACATTTTGAGGGATGCCGTTATCAGTCAGCGCTGATTTAACTTCCATCTTCCATTTAACATTCATGAATTCGATGCTGTACGCGTGTGTAGGAGGCAGGGAGAAGGTGAAAGGTTGAGGGGATTTTCTCTTTTTTATGCAATGCTGCTAGTTTCCATGGACACAGGAAGAAAAACGATCTTTTCTAACCAGAATAAAAGGACTCGTATTTTGAATACATGAAGCATTTTTCACAAAGAATGTCAGGAACAACTAAAAAAGACATAAAAATAATAATCCTGAGAATAGGAGAAATTTGCTCCCAAAATGTAGCTTCCAATTACTGAAGACAACCTGTGTGTGGCGATGGAGACGTCCCCTCCCGTCGCGCCCCGATCTTTCATTAGGTACGCACTATCTCCAGCTATGTAATCTTACAATTACAGCTTTCTCATGTTAGCAGCAGCCTGCGCACAGCATTACAATTACCAAGATTACTGTGCGAGCGCTGCTTATTACCATCTCGTTGTATTGTTTTACATGACCCCCACGCGTTCTATGGGCACGCGCGAGAGCTAAAACTGGGGCCACATTAGCGCTTTTCACTGCTTACTGTAATACCTTCTATAATCAAGGGCCAAATCGACACGGCGTGTGTCTGCTGAATGATAGAATGCGACAGCTCAAAAAGAAAAAAAGGAATATGCAATTTCCAACATCTAACCCACAACGCAGCTATTATTGGCCCAGCGGAAAAAGAAAACGATGCGCGTTAGCATTGTGCCGGGAGGTTTGTGGGAGTTGTCACGAGCTGATGCCCATTAGCTAATAGCACCTAGCCCAGGCAGCTTTCGTGTGAGCCCACACATTCCACAGGCGCATTTCCAGCAGAACTGAAGAAGATGAAGCAGGACATTCAAAATTCATCTCTTCATAGAAGACCTCTTTTAGGGAATAATTCATCCAAAAATTACTTATTATTCTGTGCTAAATTAACTTAAATATATATATATATATTTTTTTTTTTTTTAATTTTGGCAACTTTTTTTTCCCTCTTAACATCAGTATTGAAAAAAAATTGAAAAAAAAAATTAATGCTGCTATACAAATAATAATTAAAAAAAAATAGCAACCTTATCTTATGTATTTAAACATCCAACACGCATGTACAAAAGTTACTGTGAAGGGAGGATGAAGAGGTGAGCTGTGACATAACCTATTGTGAATGGAGGATCCCCCTGTTATCTATCGAGGGTCTAGTTTGGCTTCTTATCCTAAGTCATGTGACAAGACTCACTAGAGGGTTTATATTGCTACATCCAATAAGTGGTGCTAGAGTTCAAGTCCACTTCCTCTCTGAAGAGGCCATTTGCTGCTTTGATGTCATTGTAAGGGTATGTTCACACGTTCAGGATTTCCATCCTTTTTTTTTCCTGACTGTTTTTTAAAAAACTGCAGCTCTTGGCAGAAAACGCAGGTCCTTTTTTTGGTCCTTTTTTGGTCCGTTTTTGATGCGTTTTTTGATGCGTTTTTTTGATGCAGTTATCTAGCCAGAGTCTGTGTGTTTTCTAGGAATTTTTTTAGGGTTAAAATGGCTGAAAATACCCTAACCCTACCCCTACCCCTACCCCTAACCCTACCCCTAACCCTACCCCTAACCCTACCCCTAACCCTACCCCTACCCCTAACCCTACCCCTAACCCTAACCCTAACCCTACCCCTAACCCTACCCCTAACCCTAACCCTACCCCTAACCCTACCCCTAACCCTACCCCTAACCCTACTCCTAACCCTACCCCTAACCCTACTCCTACCCCTATTCTAACCTTAGTGAAAAAAAAAAAAAAAAATTCTTTATTTTTTTTATTGTCCCTACCTATGGGGGTGACAAAGGGGGGGGGTGTCATTTACTATTTTTTTATTTTGATCACTGAGATAGGTTATATCTCAGTGATCAAAATGCACTTTGGAACGAATCTGCCGGCCGGCAGATTCGGCGGGCGCACTGCGCATGCGCCCGCCATTTTGCAAGATGGCGGCGCCCAGGGAGAAGACGGCCGGACGGACACCGGGACGCCGGGTGAGTATAAGGGGGGGAGATTAGGGCACGGGGGGGGCATCAGAGCACTGGGGGGGGCATCGGAGCACGGGGGGGCGGGATCGGAACACGGGTGGGGCAGCCACACTCCGCCCACGCACTTCCGCCCGCTCCCCGCACTTCCTGCTGCAGCGGTTCTGCACATCAAACCGCAGTAAAACCCGCAGATATATTTTTGATCTGCGGGTTTTACTGCGGTTTGGACCTCACAATGGAGGTCTATGGGTGCAGAACCGCTGCGGCTCCGGAAAAAGAATTGACATGCTCCTTCTTTTTTCCGGGAGCTATTCAGCGCGTCTTTTTTTTTACAATTTCCGGACCATGTGCACAGTGTGTCCTGTTTTCCATAGGGTACAGTGTACTGTACCCTGCATGGAAAACAGCTGCGGAACCGCAGCGGCAAAACCGCCGCGGTTCCGCGGTAAAAAACGCACTGTGTGAACATGGCCTAATATTACCACTGATGATGATGATGATGATGATGATGATGAGTCGGCTGAAAACTCTTTCTGAAAGAACAAGAAATATGAGTCCCTAATATAGTCCCTGTGGCCAGTGTGAAAAGTGCAAGATTACTAATTTTGTTTTTAACACAGATTGCGATATGAAAAAAAAAATGTAACACAAAAACCTGATTTAAACATTATGTCATTTTCTGATGACACATTCATTTTAACCCCTTAATAACTAAGCCAATTTTGACCTTAATGACAAAGACAAATTTTACAATTCTGACCAGTGTCTATTTATGAGGTAATAACTCTGGAACGCTTCAATGGATCCCACTGATCCTGAGAATGTTTTTCATGACCTATTGTATTTCATGATAGTGGTAAAATTTCTTCGATATGAGGCTGCAGTCACACTAGCAGTATTTGGTCAGTATTTTACATCAGTATTTGTAAGCCAAAACCAGGAGTGGAACAATTAGAGGAAAAGTATAATAGAAACATATGCACCACTTCTGCATTTAACACCCACTCCTGGTTTTAGCTTACACATACTGATGTAAAATACTGACCAAATACTGCTCGTGTGACAGCAGCCTGACTCGTATTTATTTATGAAAAAGAAAAACTGAAATTTGGCAATTTGCGAACACCAAATTTTAATGCCTTTAAATCAGAGTAATATTGCACAAAATAATAAACAACATTTCCCACATGTCTACTTTACGTCAGAACAATTTTGGAAACATAATTTTTTTTGTTAGGAAGTTATAAGGGTTAATAGTTGACCAGCGATTTCTCACTTTTTCAACAAAATTTACAATACCATTTTTTTAGGGACCACCTCACACTTGAAGTCATTTTGAGGGGCCTATATCACAGAAAATACCCAAAAGTGACACCATTCTAAATACTGCACCCCTCAAGGTGCGCAAAACCACATTCAAGAAGTTTATTGTGGTTTATATGTGGTTATTAGTGGAGCACACTCGGACTGGGTCGCGGTTAGCAGTGGGGTACCACAGGGGTCAGTATTGGGCCCTCTTCTTTTTAACATTTATTAACCCCTTTCTGACCTCGGGCGGGATAGTACGTCCGAGGTCAGATCCCCTGCTTTGATGCAGGGCTCCGCTGTGAGCCCGCATCAAAGCCGGGACATGTCAGCTGTTTTGAACAGCTGACATGTGCCCGTAATAGGCGCGGGCAGAATCGCAATCTGCCAGCACCTATTAACTAGTTAAATGCCGCTGTCAAACGCAGACAGCGGCATTTAACTACCGCTTCCGGCTGGGCGGCCGGAAATGACGTGATCGCCGACCCCCGTCACATGATCGGGGGTCGGCGATGCGTCTCCATTGTAACCATAGAGGTCCTTGAGACCTCTATGGTTACTGATCGCCGGTGGCTGTGAGCGCCACCCTGTGGTCGGCGCTCACAGCACACCTCCATTTCTGCTACATAGCAGCGATCAGCAGATCACTGCTATGTAGCAGAGGCGATCGCATTGTGCCTGCCTCTAGCCTCCCATGGAGGCTATTGAAGCATGGCCAAAGTAAAAAAAAAGAAAGTTAAAAAAAATGTGAAAAAAATAAAAAAAAATAAAAGTTTAAATCACCCCCCTTTTGCCCCAATCAAAATAAATCAATAAAAAAAAATCAATATTTGGTATCGCTGCGCTCAGAATCGCCCGATCTATCAATTAAAAAAAAGCATTAACCTGATCGCTAAACGGTGTAGCGAGAAAAAAATTCGAAACGCCAGAATTACGTTTTTTTATGTAGCCGCGACATTGCATTAAAATGCAATAACGGGCGATCAAAAGAACGTATCTGCACCAAAATGCTATCATTAAAAACGTCATCTTGGCACGGAAAAAATAAGCCCTCAACCGACCCCAGATCACGAAAAATGGAGAGGTCCTACGAGTATCGGAAAATGGCACAATTTTTTTTTTTTTTTTTTTTAGCAAAGTTTGGAATTTTTTTTCACCACTTAGTTAAAAAATAACCTAGACATGTTAGGTGTCTATGAACTCGTAGTGACCTGGAGAATCATAATGGCAGCATTTAGTGAACCTAGCAAAAAAGCCAAACAAAAAACAAGTGTGGGATTGCACTTTTTTTGCAATTTCACCGCACTTGGAATTTTTTTCCCGTTTTCTAGTACACGACATGCTAAAACCAATGATGTCGTTCAAAAATACAGCTCGTCCCGCAAAAAATAAGCCCTCACATGGCCAAATGACGGAAAAATAAAAAAGTTATGGCTCTGGGAAGGAGGGGAGTGAAAAACGAACACGGAAAAACGAAAAATCCCAAGGTCATGAAGGGGTTAATGACCTTGTAGGGGGCATACAGAGCAGAATTGTTTTACGCTGTGTGTGACGCCGGCCTAACACAACCCCAAACCTATCCCCAACTGCAAAAAATGGAAAAAAAATATATATTTTTCATTTTTAAATTTTTATCTAACTTAGGGGGTGACAAAAAGGGGGATTTGATTTACTTTTTTTTTTTCTTTTAATCACTGTGATAGGGCAGGGATTGGATCAGAAGAGCTCAGGGATTTTGGAGGTATCAAGATGCTAGTGGGCATAATTTCTCTCTCTTAATAATAATAATAATTTTTATTTATATAGCGCCAACATATTCCGCAGCGCTTTACAAATTATAGAGGGGACTTGCACAGACAATAGACATTACAGCATAACAGGAATACAGTTCAAAACAGATACCAGGAGGAATGAGGGCTCTGCTCGCAAGCTTACAGACTATGAGGAAAAGGGGAGACACGAGAGGTGGATGGTAACAAATGCTTTAGTTATTCGGACCAGCCATAGTGTAAGGCTGGGGTGTTCATGTAAAGCTGCATGAACCAGTTAACTGCCTAAGTATGTAACAGTACAGACACAGAGGGCTATTAACTGCATAAAGTGAATGAAGATTTTTTTTTTTTTTTTTTTTTTAAGATAGGCCACACAGGGATCCTTACATTAATGCATTGAGGCGGTAGGCCAGTCTGAACAAATGAGTTTTTAGGGCACGCTTAAAACTGTGGGTATTGGGGATTAATCGTATTAACCTAGGTAGTGCATTCCAAAGAATCGGCGCAGCACGTGTAAAGTCTTGGAGACGGGAGTGGGAGGTTCTGATTATTGAGGATGCTAACCTGAGGTCATTAGCAGAGCGGAGGGCACGGGTAGGGTGGTAGACCGAGACCAGAGAGGAGATATAGGGTGGTGCTGAGCCATGGAGTGCTTTGTGGATGAGGGTAGTAGTTTTGTACTGGATTCTGGAGTGGATGGGTAACCAGTGTAATGACTGGCACAAGGTAGAGGCATCGGTGTAACGGTTGGTGAGGAATATGATCCTGGCAGCAGCATTCAGGACAGATTGGAGCGGGGAGAGTTTGGTAAGAGGGAGGCCGATCTCTTCTGACTGGATACACACGTCAGGGAAGAGAAAAATCATTGTAACAGCGGGCACACTTTTCTTTTTTTGTGATCGCTGTTATTCAGTGAATAACGGCTATCACATGATCGTGGACCGGAAAATCCGGCCCTGATCATTTCTCCAGGATATCAGCAGAGACCCCGGATATTTTCCGACTCCAGTCTACAGTCTTATTTGCGATCACCGTTTTAAAACAGCAATGAGCGAATAAGCAGCTGCTGTTTTAATGCATATTGGGGGTCGTTAAGGGGTTAATATGGACAGGAGGCAATCCAAGAAGACATAAGTGCAGCAAAGCTCATAAATGTGCAGTTAGCAAAGCTTTCCAAAACAGCATCCAATATGCAATCCACAGTGAATGAGGCCACGAAGTGTACACTATGGATTGTATATCTTTATTTTTAATACTTGAGTTGTCTGGTCTTCTGATAAAAGTCTGCAGTCACTCTATGTCATTGTAGACTTCTAAGTGGTGGCGAGAGCAGGCGGACACATGACCGCAAGTAGGCAATGTGCATACTCCAAGCCACATTCTGACTAGACATACTCAGCCTAGATTGATTCACTTGCATTGAGCGAGGCCAAGCACATCTAGTCAGAATGTGACGAGTAGTATACTTGCGGTCAACTGACTGCCCACTCTCACTACCAATACTATAGAATCCTGACAGTGTGCGGTGTGGAAGACCGAATAAATCTCTGGTGGAATATAAACTACCAGATGAAACTTTTAAATAAGGCAGACTACTTTCCAGATAACGGTAGGCTGTCAATGGATAACCCAAACGGTAATTTGTAATCATACGTTCATCTAAATAATGATAGTCTAAAATTAATCAAAATAGACCATTAAATGAACTACACTACTAACAAAAAGTTACTTGTTTTTCGAGCAACATGAACCTAAGATGCACTCTAACCTTTTTAGGTGATCTTAATGTGACCTTCTCGAAACTTTTGAACATACTGTTCAATGTCTGGATCTGGATACACATGATGAGAGCATTATACTGCCTCTGTACAAATCCCTAGTTAGACCGCACATGGAGTACTGTGTCCAGTTTTGGGCACCGGTGCTCAGGAAGGATATAATGGAACTAGAGAGAGTACAAAGGAGGGCAACAAAATTAATAAAGGGGATGGGAGAACTACAATACCCAGATAGATTAGCGAAATTAGGATTATTTAGTCTAGAAAAAAGACGACTGAGGGGCGATCTAATAACCATGTATAAGTATATAAGGGGACAATACAAATATCTCGCTGAGGATCTGTTTATACCAAGGAAGGTGACGGGCACAAGGGGGCATTCTTTGCGTCTGGAGGAGAGAAGGTTTTTCCACCAACATAGAAGAGGATTCTTTACTGTTAGGGCAGTGAGAATCTGGAATTGCTTGCCTGAGGAGGTGGTGATGGCGAACTCAGTCGAGGGGTTCAAGAGAGGCCTGGATGTCTTCCTGGAGCAGAACAATATTGTATCATACAATTATTAGGTTCTGTAGAAGGACGTAGATCTGGGTATTTATTATGATGGAATATAGGCTGAACTGGATGGACAAATGTCTTTTTTCGGCCTTACTAACTATGTTACTATGTTAATGTTTCAGTACTTTTTGCACAACTTGCTGCTCCCTAAAGAGGACCTTAATGGCAAAATTCACAACAGGCGGTTGATCCATGAATCGGCCAATAAATTTCGGGGTTTAATTAGAATTAGTATTTAAACAGCCCTCCAGTCTAGTTTGTTTTAGTGCTGTACAACCTTTGGAAAGCAATAAAAACCTGACTTGTTTGGACGAAAACTGTATTGCCTGTGTAAACGCTACCTACGGCCTAATGCTTACCAGAGAGAGTGAATCCCTACAATATATATACCACCTCAATGGGGTAAAGCTGCTCTAGAGAACGATAAACGTTGGTAAACCTGTGAGATTAATTTACAGATGACAGCTTTAATGCAAGGCAACTCCAAATACAAACTACCTATTGCTAGTGCAATTTGCAAACCATTTTGTTGCCAATGCCATTCTGTATACTTTTACAATACTCTCTACCTGGCATCAATTGAAAATTACTATTCACAAAACTCAATTTATACAAATAATAGGATAAAATAGCTATAATTTACTTATTTTAATAATATTATTAATAACGATATACCACAATACAGTCATAAATTGGCATCCAGAAACTAACAAAACTTAACAAAATTAAAATACACTGTAATTTACTAATGCATAAATCATTTTTCTGGCACACAACATACACAGGAAACAAAAGCAATGCAAATCCACTGCCAATAGCTTCCATGCCAGTGAACAAGAAAACTCTTCTGCTCTTCTATGTAGATGCACCTCAGAAAGCACATGAAAAAACAGCAGATTTGAAACTCAGTGCTATTTGATTACTACTGACTATTCTAGGAATAAATGTTCGCATTCAGACACTGCAACCGCTTAGTAGCCTGCAGATTACGGTATACAGACCAGATCCATGCACAGAGTATAAAATGAAATGCCCATTGCGCGGCTGGAGCTCCCTATTCACAAAGAATATCATATGTGGCCCATATGGCACAACGTTTATACTGTAAGAGACTGAGCATGTTGGTTTAGCAGAAAAGAAGCTGTGGTGAAGCCAGGAAATTGAACACATGTGCATATCCAAAATGATCAGTAAATTATCATACAGATTAAAGTCCAAGAGCTACCTGAGCTCAGAGTAAATGGTCACTATTTTCAGGCAAACAAGGTATACACTAAATAAAGAATTAATACACTGCTTTACCTAGTGTGTACTCATTTCTTTCTGGGTTATAAGCAGCATTACAGCCCACGGCTACATTCATCACTTTTCGAGTCACTAATGGAAATGGCCAACAAGTTTGCAATTACACAAATACATGCCTATATTTTAGAGGATCTGTTAGGATTTCCATCACACAGACAGCTCTCCAGCGACCAACGATGCCGAAGTCCCCGGGTAACCAGGGTAAACATTGGGTTAGTAAGCGCAGGGCCGCGCTTAGTAACCCAATGTTTACCCTGGTTACCATTATAAATGTAAAAAAAAAAAAAAACACTACATACTTACATTCCGGTGTCTGTCGCGTCCCCCGGCGTCAGCTTCCCTGCACTGTGTAAGCGCCGGCCGTAAAGCAGAGCGGTGACGTCACCGCAGTGCTCTGTTTTACGGCCAGCCGGCGCTGACACAGTGCAGGGAAGCTGACACCGGGGGACGCGACAGACACCGGAATGTAAGTATGTAGTGTTTTTTTTTTTACATTTACAATGGTAACCAGGGTAAATATCGGGTTACTAAGCGCGGCCCTGCGCTTAGTAACCCGATGTTTACCCTGGTTACAAGTGAACGAAATAAAGTTCTGGCCTTCTAGCTCCGACCAGCAATGTCACAGCAGGATCCTGATCGCTGCTGCGTGTCAAACACGATATCGCTATCCAGGACGCTGCAACGTCACGGATCGCTATCGTTATCGTTCTAAAGTTGCTCAGTGTGAAGGTACCTTTAGAATCTGCCGGTACCAGTGGCCTGTTCAAAAGTCAGTGACATTTACGTGGTAAAAATACACTTTTTAATTCGGTCATGCCACTTTGCATTAATTCCAGAAAATCACCTGAAGGGTTAATAAACGACCTGACTGCAAATTTTTGTCGAGGTGTGCTGTTTTTAAAATGTTAACACTTTTGGGGGTTTTCCAATATATAGGACCCCTAAAGTCACTTCAAACATGGACAGGTCCCTAAAAAACTAATTTTGCTAATTTACATGAAAAATTACTGCTACATTTTTAAACCTCCTAAAATACTAACAAAATAAAATAACATTTTACAAATGGGGCTGATGAAAAGCCGACATGAAGGAAATGTTATTTATTAATGTTTTGCTATTATATGACTATCTGGATTAAAGGGATAACCATTCAAAGTTTGAAAATTGCTAATTTTTTTTTTACATTTTTGTCAAATCTTTGATATTTTTTATAACACAAAACATATCAACCTAAATTAACCATTATCATAAAGTATAATGTGCCACGAAAAAACAGTCTCAAAATCATTGAAATTTGTAGAAGCGTTCCAGAGTTATTAGCACATAAAGTGACACTGGTCAGATTTTTAAAATTTGTCTCGGTCTCTAAGGGGTTAAAACAACATCTTTTTAAAAGCCCAGCTCCCCCACAGATCTAAGACAATACCTCCCATGACTGTCCAGCGTAGTATGCTAATCGGCACTGTCCGGGAATCTCTGGACTTTGCCTGGCACCTTGCTTATCCCAGCAACTGACGTCTTCACCCCTTGACTTCAGCCACAAAGTCTGTTCAGTGGCCCACACCTGCACAGTATAGGAGCTGCGCAGGCACAACAGACGGACAGCGATTGCAAAGCCAAAGAGTCGCAGGACACAGTCTCATAGACGGCCAGCGGACCGGACAAGGCCGAATAGCTACAGTGCGGGAAAATTCTAAAAGACATTTTCTTATGTACGGTATGTGGGGCAGTTCTGATCTTATGAAGCTGTTGCAGGAGTGCTATTAAAGTTGATGATTATAGCTTATGTACAGAAAATATGGTGATAGGTTCCCGTTATTTTTTTCCTGCCCTTTGGTTCCTGATAATGAGGCAAATGATCACTGAAGTTTCCAGATGTAAGCCCCCGGCATTCAATTTTCTCACTGGGCTTCACCGTGTCAAATTGAGTTTTTGTAGTTGTGAAAACCATTCACATATAGCTATACTATTGTTCAGTTTAACCCATAAAAACGATACTTAATCCTAATATAAGCTTAAGATATTTGTGATCCGAGGAGTGGAACCCCACGCGTATCGACACAGGATGTCTTCCTCAGGGGTAGTTTGTCACTCCCACTATGGATTGTATCGTGTGCATAGCGGCATCCACTCTGCTTACTGCTAATTATTGTTCTTTGATTTGCGATCTAGCTAGTAATTATTTACTGTAATTGACTTCTGCACTCTTGCTGCCTTTATACTACTTTGCATGGACATATGTTTTGAGGACTTTGTACATTGAACACAGTGTGCTTATGGGATATGAGATACATCTGCATCTTTGCTGGCATTATAATAGCATGCATAAATGCATGTTTTGAGGACCGTGTGCTTATTGGATATTTTATACATCTTTTTCCCTTCCTCTTTCTTGTGCTTGACGTTGTTACATTTTCTCATATTGTCTATAATTTAGCAATATTGCACTTTGTTGTCCATGTTTACAGGTTTTGCCCCAATTTATATATGCCCTACAATCCATTTCTGGGACCGCTAACAAACAAATCATAGGCTGTTTTGGTGTCTGCTTCTTGTGGGCCATAATTGGCTCTTCTTTTTAAAGGAAATCTGTCACCCCAAAATTCGCCTATAAGCTAAGGCCACCAGTATCAGGGGCTTATCTACAGCATTCTGTAATGCTGTAGATAAGCCCCCAATGTATCCTGAAAGATGAGAAAAACAAGTTAGATTATACTCACCCAGGGGCGGTCCCGCTGCGGTCCTGTCTGAGTCCAGCGATCCCATCTTCATACGATGTCGTCCTCTTCCTTGCTTCTGTCGCGGCTCCTGTGCAGGCATAGTTCTCTGTCCCGCTGAGGGCAGAGCAAAGTACTGCAGTGCGCAGGCACCGGGAAAGATCATAGAGGCCCTGCGCCTGCGCACTGCAGTACTTTGCTCTGAGCAGGAACCGCGGCAAGAAGAAAAGAAGAGGATGTCATCATATGAAGATGGGAGGCTCTGGACCCGGACTGCGACGCCCATCGGACCGGACCGCATCGGGACCACCCCTGGGTGAGTATAATCTAACTTGTTTTTCTTCTCTTTCAGGATACATCGGGGGCTTATCTACAGCATCACAGAATGCTGTAGATAAGCCCCTGATGCCGGTGGCCTTAGCCTATAGGAAAATGTGGGGGTTTAATCTGTTTTTCTCATATGTTGTCCTTGATGCTGTAATAAAATTTCTTATATTTTTGGGTGATCACTGTTTCTGCATACCTCTTTCTCTTGTCCTTTTGTACCAGTGAGATATGTAATGACAAAGCCTGCTCTCCTGATCTCACTGAAACGCGCGTAGGGGAACGCAGGACATCTGATTCTTGGTAATGAATGGCATTTATATTTTTAGCTTTACTTGTCTATTATGCAGACACACTTTGATATTAAGTCAGCTCTAACAGCATTTATGTAGCAAGAGTCTATAACAACAGCCTCTTGTATATTTTTGATTGCACTTTGCGCTTTATTATTGTAATAGGAGGCTGTATAGTTTGGATTAGGTATTGCGGGCATACATTTACTTTGCCCCCAGCTAGATTGCCACAATATATTATGGTCCTGGATAGATACTAATACCCTTGATGGTATATTTTGTGCATTTAATACCATTGTATAGTCATGAACATATATTAAGTGTTCCACTTGTATCCTATCCTTTTGGCTCAGCTTGGGTTTTTTAACTACTGATTATTGAATATTAATGAATTTTCCAATAAAATTTATATATTGTATAATATTTTTGGTATGGTCGTAACATATTTATATTTGCTGACCTATGGTCCCATATTTTGTTATACTTAGCAATTTGTTCAAATATCTGCTTCTCTCTAACATAGTATAGCAGGGAGATCTAAAACTGGAAAATAGATGTTAACAGCTCATTTAAATATTAAGAAAAACATAGATCTCTCTGGAATAAGACATTGGAATACAGATATCAAGGTATCATTTTATTCAGCTTTCTATGACCTGCATGCCCATATAGATGGCTCAGGAGGGTCGATCCTACTGACAGATTCACTTTAAAAGGGCAATGCACACAAAATATACACCTACAACATACTGTACAATAATGTTTCCAATCTGTTCAACAGCTTAGCCTAGGCTTAGTGTAGGCTGCAACAGGAGCTATGTCTCAACAATTAGCATTTGAGCCAGGAATCATATATGCACTTTATATTGTTGATTATTTAGCAATCTCCATCGAGTACAACTAGAATTACTATTACAACCACTGCACACTTGCAAACTTAGGACAGAAGTTGCATCAGAAGTCTATGTAGGTAATGTAATATCGTGACCAAGTCATGTAACTGGAGCTAGACACTTTCTTATGATAGGGAAAGTGGACAAGATAGTCCAGACACATTTGTAAAAAAAAAATTTTTATAAAAAAAAAAAAGGGTGAAATAAGTAGATATTGGTGCTCAGTGGTAGAAAACAGCATAGATCATAGAATACCACGGCACTCCAGTTAATTGATATGTAGTTTAATGGAAGTACTGCATCACATACCTCTCTGTTTCTCTCCACTAGCCGTGAACAAGGTCTATGGAGCGAAACGTTGGCATTACTACTTGCAGACAATTTTTTTATGCAGTTTTGCGTCCATTAACCCCTTCATGACCTTGGGATTTTCCGTTTTTCCGTGTTCGTTTTTCGCTCCCCTGCTTCCCAGAGCCATAATTTTTTTATTTCTCTGTCAATTTGGCCATGTGAGGGCTTATTTTTTGCGGGACAAGTTGTACTTTTGAACGACATCATTGGTTTTACCATGTCGTGCACTAGAAAATGGGAAAAAAATTCCAAGTGCGGTGAAATTGCAAAAAAAAAGTGCAATCCCATGCGTGTTTTTGTTTGACCCCCGATCATGTGACGGGGGTCAGCGATGTGAACATTTCAAGCTGGATGGTCGGAAGCGGTAGTTAAATGCCGCTGTCAGCATTTGACAGCGGCATTTAACTAGTTAATAGCGGCGGGTGGATCGCGATTACACTCGCCGCTATTGAGCGTACATGTCAGCTGTACAAAACAGCTGACATGTCGCGGCTTTGATGTGGGCTCACCGTCAGAAGCCACATCAAAGCAGGGGATCTGACCTCGGACGTACTATCCCGTCCAAAGTCAGAAAGGGGTTAAACTCCACATCAATTCATTTGGAGTGCCGTGGTATTTATGATTTAATAATAAGAAATGAGACAGAAACACGATTGAACACATGAAGAAGAGAGGTGCAAAAAGCCATGGAAAGTCATGACACCAACTAAAATCTTATCAGTAATTAGAAAGCAATCCTCCCCCTTAGTGAAAAATAATATAACCTGGTTATACTGATGGCCTATAAAAAAGTTGTCATTATGAAGGTGCCACACAAGAAACATCTTATGATGGGTAAAACAAGTGAGCTGTCTCAAGACCTTTGCAACCTTATTTTAAAAAAAACAAACATACTGATGGCATTTGTTATAGAAGAATTTCTAAACTAATGAAGGCTCTGGTGAGCACTGTTGGGACGGTAATGAAGTGGAAAAAACATCATTACATCATAAACTGGCCATGACCAGGTGCTCCCTGCAAGATTACAGACAGTTGGGTGAAAATAATTATCAGAAAAGTTATCCAAGAGCAAAGGGCCACCTGTGGAGAGCTACAGAAAGACCTGGAATAAGCAGGGACAATTGTTTCAAAGAAAACTATAAGTAGTGCACTCAACATCCATGGTTTGTATGTACGTTCATCATGCAAGACTCCACTGCTGAGCAAAAAGCATGTTCAAGTGCGTTTAAAGTTTGGTCAACAACATTTAGACAAGCCTATGAAATACTGGGTGAATCTAGTTTGGTCAGATGAGACCAAAATTGAACTCTTTGCATGCCATAATATATACCATGTTAAAACACCATACCAACAGTGAAGTTTGTGGTTGGGAACATTACGGTGTGGCGTTGTTTTTAGCCCGTGGCACTGGCAAAGTTCATGTGAAGGAAGAATGAATGGATAATTGTACCGAGCGACAATCTTGTAAAAATTATGTAGAAAGAAAAAAACAAAGCTACTAGAACATCACAGTCAATCACATGACCTTAAACCAACAGACAGTTTATGGAAGGAACCTAAGATTAGCGTTCATAGAAGGAACCTTCAGGATCTGAAGAGTGTTTGTGTGCAAGAATGAGCCAAAAATCACACCTGAGCAATGCACGTTGCATGCTACTAGTTTCTCCATACATGAAGCGTCATCACCAACAAAGGCTTTTGTACAAAGTATTAAATACATTTCAGTCAGCGTGTTCAATACTTTTTCCCTGTCTCATTTCTCATTATTACACAACTTAATTTATGGACAGCTATGATTTGAGTTATTTGCCTGTGTGGATTGGATGGGTTGTTACTCATGTCTGGTGAGAATCTCATGTGAATAGCACCTTTACAAATGTATTTACTTAGAAAATTGGTGACATGTCCAATACTTATAACCAGTATTTTCTTAGAAATTTATGGAACAGAACTTCAATAAATGCCAGCTATCTAAAATATGCAGACACATATCAATCAAGAGAATCCCTTTGTGTATGGCCTGAAGCGATTAGGACAGCAGCACTGCACTGCAGCAGCCAAATTCCCAGGTGCTGTTCTGCAGAGGCTGTGGCAGTATAAAGGCCTGTATTCTTTTCTATGAGGAGACTGTCACAATGACTGTCAGCAGATCAATATGACTTGGGCTTTAATGTAAACATATGATTAAATACATGGAAGAAGGCTGCACGGCTTGTGGATACTGCTGCTGCACATAAAGTCTGGTGATCAGATTGAAATGGCGCATTAACCCCTTCAGAAAGGGGTTACTTTTTATTTCTGGGTTTTCATTTTTTCCTCCCCCTCTTCACAGAGCCTTACCACTTATTTTTCTTCCACATATACATATGAGAGCTTGTTTTTTGCGGGACGAGTTGTACTTTTGAATGACGTTCACCAGTTTTCTACGTTCACCAGTTTTCTGGGAAACGGGACCAAAAATTCAAGTGGACAGAAATTCTGAAAAAAATGCAATTCTGAAATTGTTTCTTGTAAATTGCTTTTTACAGTGTACATTTTGTGGAAAGAATCACCTTGCAGTATGATTCTGCACATTAGGGCACATACTCACATGCGAGCAATACATGCAGCCGCACGCTCCGCTCCTCTGTGCCGGGTGCAGCGCCGGGTATTGACGTGCGAGACTCATCCGAGTTTCTTGCATGTGAGTATGAGCCCTTAGTATGATTATGGCAATGCCAAACATGTCCAAGTTTTTTTTATTATTATAGTGGTAAAAAAAAAAATTGAAGTTTGCAAAAAAAATGTTTTTGGGTTATGTCGCCATTTTCCAAGATCCATTTTTATTTTTATTTCAATGAAGATGTGTGATTCATTTTTTTTTTTGTGGAACGAGACAACATTTTTATTGATAGCATATTAGGATAGATATGATGTTTTGGTGTCACTTGTCACAGCATTTTTGTGGAATTGCAGTAACTAACAAAACTTTTAAAAAAATTCAAAAATGTTAAAACTAAGTTAATCAACCCCTTTCTGACCTCGGACGGGATAGTACATCCCAGGTCAGAACCCCCACTTTGATGTGAGCTGCGGCGGTGAGCCCGCATCAGAGCCGGGACATGTCAGCTGTCTGACGATCCACCCGCCGCTATTAACTAGTTAAATGCCACTGTCAAACGCTGACAACTGCATTTAACTAGCACTTCCGGCCATTGGCCCGGAAATGCGCGCCTCGCTGATCCCAGTCACGTGATCGGGGGTCAGCGATGTGTCGACATGACAACCCGAGGTCTTTTGAAGACCGCTATCGTTGTTGATGCCAGATTGCTGTGAGCGCCACCCTGTGGTCGGCGGTCATAGCAATGCAACAATTCTACTACATAGGAGCAATCTATATATCGCTCCTATGTAGCAGAGCTGATCAGGCTATGCCCGCTTCTAGCCTCCCATGGAGGCTATTGAAGCATGGCAAAAGTGAAAAAAAAAAAAAGAATATGAAAAAAATATATATATATTAAATCACCCCACTTTCTCTCCATTCAAACTAAAACAAAAAAAAATTAAATATACACATATTTGGTATCGCCACATTTAGAATCGCCCGATCAATAAAAAAAAAGATTAACCTGATCGCTAAATGGTGTAGCGAGAAAAAATTTGAAATGCCAGAATTACGTTTTTTTTCTGTCGCCGTGACATTGCATTAAAATGCAATAACAGGCGATAAAAAGAACGTATCTGCACTAAAATGGTGTCATTAAATACGACAGCTCAGCACGCAAAAAATAAGCCCTCAACCGACCATAGATCACAAAAAATGGAGAAGCTACGGGTATCGTATTTTTTTTTTTTTTTTTTTTTTTTTTAGCAAAGTTTGGATTTTTTTTTTATTACTTAGATAAAAAATAACCTAGACATGTTTAGTGTCTATGGACTCGTAATGACCTGGAAAATCAAAATGGCAGGTCAGTTTTAGCATTTAGTGAACCTAGCAAATGCCAAACAAAAAACAAATGTGGGATTGTACTTTTTTTGCAATTTCACTGCACTTGAATTTTTTCCCCGTTTTCTAGTACATGACATGCTAAAACCAATGATGTCGTTCAAAAGTACAGCTCATCCCGCAAAAAATAAGCCCTCACATGGCCATAATGACGGAAAAATTAAAAAAGTTATGGCTCTGGGAAGGAAGCGAGCGAAAAACGAAAATGCAAAACCGAAAAAAGCTGGGGTCATGAAGGGGTTAATTATAGATTTTGACATATCGGACTTTTATGAACACAGTGATCCCACATGTGTTTTTTTTTATATATCTTTGTTTTTAAATAATGGAAAAAGAACTTGTATGCTTCTTATTTTTTCTTTTTTTTTTTTTACTTTTTTAAACTTTTTTCTTTGTTAGTCCCCTCAAGGGACTTGAAGCTACGAACTTCTGAACACTTGTGCTATACACAGCGATGCCATAGCATATAGTAAAAATCATGGTCTCCACCGGCAGGGTTTCCAAGGAGGTCTGCAATGACAAGCACAGGAGTCTTAAGCAGTGACCCGACTGTCAAAGCAACCCATCGGCGACCCATGATCAAGTCATAGGATCATCAATGAATGAATGGAATGACGCACACCCATGCTGGCAAGTGTTAATTAACGCTGTCAGAGTTTGGCAGCAGCATTTAACAGGTTAACAAGCTCCACCCACAACAGCGAGAAGCAGGTGCCGGCCACAATACACACAGCCTTGACCTGTAGGGTCCGTGCACCCACTTCAGACTTGCTCCGTACATGCAGATGTTGTGATGGCGCTAAAGAAGGTTATTTATGGGAGCCTATAAAAAGGTTAAATCAGTGTATGCAGAGCACCTGTTGTACAGGCTCCCCAATCAGAGTTTGAGGGGTGCTGAATGGCACTTTAACAAAAGACTACATCCAGATATGTTAAATGTGTTTTTGCACAAATCCAACGCCAAAATCAGTTTGTAGTAAGCATCATAAGAATGTGAATAGGAGTTTCCGCAACCCTTGGAACAATTATTGAAAATTGCCAACAATACAAAATAAGGAATCCAAGAGAATAAGTTAATAATTTCATCATATTCCACAGGGAAAAACTGGCAAGTTAGACAAAAGTGCTTAACGTACCTATCTGACTGGGTTCTTCAACTAAAGAGTCAGTCCAGAGGATGGATACAACTGGCAGGCGATACTATCAGAGGCTCCCACTATGGCCATTGTCACACTTGTGATTGTTGTGCGCGAGTCTCTCGCATCAATACCAGGCGCTGCCGCCAGCACTCGGGACCGGAGTTTGTGACTGCATATAATTCCATGCAGCCGCACGCTCCGGTTCCAAGCGCCGGCGGCAATATTGATGCGCGAGTTTCTCGCATCACACTCTCAAGTGTGACCCCGGCCTATCGTGAAATGTACCGGTGACTGAAAAAAGATATTATTGATAGTGTCCCATTCATCAGTCACTGCAGCCAATCACTGGAGAACATTGGAACATAGGTTCATTTGTTATGTTCTAATAATCCCTGGCTTTGGCCAATTTTGTTTTGAAAGCTGGACATCCCTTCAAGCAGAAGTGTCATTAAATTGTGAATATACAGCCCAGTTGACATTTTCAAAACGGTTTTGCGGAAGAGGGTGGTTGGATCACAACGGCATGTCCATATCTTGGACATAAGCGAGTGTGAAGTCACCTTGATGCCAATTACTTCTTAACCCTAGCTTATTAGAAGACATGCCAGATGTCTGCACACATGTCAAAGGCAGATTTATGGGAATACTTGTTCAGGCATGGCCAGCTTTTATGTTTGTTTTAAGGCGAATTCCATACAGTATGTAAGACAATTTCTTCAGATAAGTTTCGGTGCGAGGACCTCCGCTTACCATACAGCATACACATCACTTGGTACCTAGCAGGGTATGACTGCATTCTTCGGCTTTAGCAGTCATCCAACATGCCAGACACTATATTATCTAGTGAGATGGAAGGGTGAATGATAATGAAGTCTCAGGAATAATAATATTTAGCTCAGAGCAAATGGATGAGTATGCATGACCCATCTATTACTTCCACTACTGGGGAGATTTACACGTTCTCCGTGTTTATACAGCCTTCTGTCAGGGATAGTTCTTCGTCACTAGAATAATGACCATGTAGAATTAATTGGCTCAAGGTGTCAGGCAGAACAAGTAGCAGGCATTTTCTCTCAGCATATACTAATATATGATCAAAGAGGCATGCGGCTGCCTTGTACGTAAGCTAATAAGAGCGGGATTTTTAATAGCACAAAGGACAAGAAATTGGTTCATTTATGAAGGACAACAATTGAGTTATTTTTGCTTAAAGTAGAGAAAAGTTAATCAAAAGATGGAAATCACTGCAGCAGATTTTACCAAATAGAAATATATAAAGACCCTTAGGCTGAGTTCTCAGAAGCCTGTGCCAACATAAAGTTGTGTAAATGAGGCCCTAATAAACTGGGCATGTAAATGAGATTTCAGACATCACTTAATGTCCTTCTGGTTGGCAAAGCCAAACGATTAAGAGATAAATTGATCACTGCCATATTCTGTGACCAGGTCTGGATTTCCATGGTCATTTCTTTTGGAATTAAGGACTTTCAAATGACAGATCAAAAACAAATCAAACATGGCAGGTCATCTTTTTGGAGGCCTTGAGGAAGTGTCTGTTCATGTGAAATGGAGTTGGCAATTGGGAGAGCTGATTGTCTGGCACAGATTAGATTTAAATCGGAATAAAGCGCATGTTATTTGCCCAAGTTCAAGTTTTTTCATTGTTATTTGGATTACATTTTTGATACCTGGGTACGATTAGCACGTCGAACTCATTAGGTAAAAAAGAGGTGGCAACAGAAAATCGTCTTAATCAAGCTTTTTAGCTAGCACTAGTGTAAGGTCAGCTTTAATCTTATACGTCATTAGTTATATGAATTTAAAAAAAACCATGGTTATGTGTTAAGCCAGCACGGTGGCTCAGTGGTTAGCACTTACTTTGAAGCACTGGGGTTCTGTCCCAGGAAAGACAACATCTCCCCGTGTTTGTGTGACTTTCCTCCGGTTTCCTACTATACTCCAAAGACATACTGATAGAAAAACTAGATTGTGAGCCCCAATAGCGACAGTGATAATAACGTCTGTAAATCATTCCAGAATATGATGGTGCTATATAAGCAAAGCATAATAATAATATTATATTATTATGCCTAAAATAAATATATTGTTATACAGGAGCAGTTTAGTAAAAAATATTCGTTATACTTTTCAAGATATTGGTATTCTGTGGCTTCTTGACCATCAATCTTGTTAACAATAAGTGCAATACTCTTATTTGTCACTTTTGAATGAACTTCTTAGAAATTGATGGTAAAACAGGCACTTGCAAAACACAACCACGGCCTGTACAGGCATATATTCCTCTTGATGCAGCTTTCCTTCAACATACAGTGGGGAAAATAAGTGTGTGATACAATGTCGATTTTGCAATTCTACAAAGAATGGAGAGGTTTTTAATTTTTATTGTAGGTACACTTCAACTGTTAGAAACTAAGGCTATGTACCCATGTTGCGGATTCATGTGCGGATTTTTCTGCACCCTTTTTTAAAAATCCGCAGGCAAAATGCAGTGCGGATTTCCTGCGTTTTTTGTGCAGATTTTACCTGCAGTTTTACACCTGCGGATTGCTATTGAGGAGCAGGTGTAAAACGCTGCGGAATCTGCACAAAGAATTGACATGCTGCAGAAAATACAATGCAGCGTTTCCGCGCAGTATTTTCCGCACCATGGGCACAGCGGATTTGGTTTTCCATAGGTTTACATGGTACTGTAAACCTGATGGAAAACTACTGCAAATTCAGTGGCCAATCCGCTGCGGATCCGCAGGTAAATCCGCAACGTGTGCACATAGCCTAAATCTAAAAATAAACCATAAAAAATAACTTTGCATGATTTTTACATAACAAATTGCATTTTTTTTTGCATGAAATATGTATTTGATCACCAACCAACCAGCAGGAATTTTGGCTCTCACAGATCTGTTAGTTTTTCTTTAAGAAGCCCTCCTAATCTGTACTAATTATCTATATTAATTGCCTCAATCAATCACACTCCAACCTCTCCACCATAATCAAGACCAAAGAGTTAACCAAGGACACCGGAGACAAAATTGTACACCTGCACAAGGCTGGGATGGGCTACATGACATTAGGCAAGCAGCTTGGTGAAAAGGCAACAACTGTTGGTGCAATTATTCGAAACTGGAAAAAACCCAAGATGACCATCAATCTTTCTCGGTCTGAGGCTCTATACAGAATCTCGCCTCGTGGGGTAAGGAGGATTCTGAGAAAGGTCAGGAATCAGCTCAGACCTACAAAGGAGGACCTGGTCAATGACCTGAAGAGAGCTGGGACCACAGTCTCAACCATTGCTGTTAGTAACAGACTACACCATCATGAATTACAATCCTGCAGGGCACGAAGAACAACGTCCCAACCGTGAAGCATGATGAGGGAAACACCATACTCTTGGGGGTACTTTTCTGCAAAAGGGACAGGACGGCAGCACCTTATTCAAGGGAGGGTAGAAAGGGTTATGTATCCTGAAATGTTGGCCAACAACATGCTTCCCTCAGTAAGAGCATTGAAGATGGGTCATCGCTGGGTCTTCCAGCGCGACAATGACCCGCAACACACAGTCAGGGCAACTAAGGAGTGCCTCTGTAAGAAGCATTGGCCTAACCAGTCTCCAGACCAGAACCCAATAGAAAGTCTTTGGAGGGGGCTGAAACCCAATGTTGACCAGTGAGAGCCCCGAAACCTGAAAGATATGGAGAAGTTCTGTATGGAGGAGTGGGCCAAGATCCCTGCTGCAGTGTGTGCAAACCTGGTCAAGAACTACAGGAAACATCTGTAATTGCAAACAAAGGTTTCTGTACCAAATATTAACTTCTGTTTTTCTATTGTATCAAATATTTACTCCATGCAATAAAATACAAATGAATTACGGTATATAAAAATCATACAATGTGATTTACTGATTTTTATTTTTAGATTCGGTCCCTCACAGTTGAAGTGTACCTACAATAAAAATTACAGACCTCGCCATTCTTTGTAGGTGGGAAAACTTGCAAAATCCGCAGTGTATCTAATGCTTATTCTCCCCACTGTACAGGTTTTTGTTGTTTTTTAGGGACAGGATCTCCTAGGCAGTTAGCCGATTTGTTTTCCTATAAATCACATTCAATGCGCTGTATTTATTGAAGGATACAGATTACATCCACATGTAAATCTGTGTGGAAACATGCTTTCACTAGTAATTACAGTGTCTATGACAGCCCCGTTCTCCAAACTAAAGAGACATAACAGCGGAGCCCTGCCAGATACACCCGGGCCTACCATGATAATAAGAATAAGCTGGAGCTGACTTATTCCTGGCTATGTCTCAATGTGCGCTCTAATAAAAGCCTTTATACTGCGCTACATAAACACATAAGAAAATTAAAATAATTAGAAGGACGCTACTGAAAAAGAACTAATGTCCGGATGTGAAGACAATTATAGAAACATTGCACACAAAAAGCAGAAGTCAAGGCTGTTCAATGTAAACTACACACAATCTCACACATGGCCTGGTATTGTACTTCCCCCACGCCCGCTAACTCCTGAAACAACCACAAAACAAGCCACAGCATATTCAAATATGTCTTCCAAAAAAAACAGACCTCGGTGATAAAGAAAAGCAAGCATGCACATATGAAGGGGAAAACACACACACACAAAAACACACACACAAACACACACACAAACACACTCTTAGGGTATGTTCACACGTTCAGGATTTCCATCCTTTTTTTTTCAGGACTGTTTTTTTAAAAAACTGCAGCTCTTGGCAGAAAACGCAGGTCCTTTTTTTGGTCCTTTTTTGTCCTTTTTTGATGCGTTTTTTGATCCTTTTTTTTTTATGCAGTTTTCTAACCCTAACCCTACCCCTACCCCTATTCTAACCTTAGTGAAAAAAAAAAAAATTCTTAATTTTTTTATTGTCCCTACCAATGGGGGTGACAAAGTGGGGGGGGTGTCATTTACTATTTTTTTATTTTGATCACTGAGATATAACCTATCTCAGTGATCAAAATGCACTTTGGAGCGAATCTGCCGGCCGGCAGATTCGGCGGGCGCACTGCGCATGCGCCCGCCATTTTGCAAGATGGTGGCGCCCAGGGAGAAGACGGCCGGACGGACACCGGGATGCCGGGTAAGTATAAGGGGGGGAGATTAGGGCACGGGGGGGGCATCGGAGCACTGGGGGGGGGCATCGGAGCACGGGGGGGGGCATCGGAGCACGGGGGGCGGGATCGGAGCACGGGGGGGCAGCCACACTCCGCCCACGCACTTCCGCCCGCTCCCCCGCACTTCCTGCTGCAGCGGTTCTACACATCAAATCGCAGTAAAACCCCCAGATATATTTTTGATCTGCGGGTTTTACTGCGGTTTTGACCTCACAATGGAGGTCTATGGGTGCAGAACCGCTGCGGTTCAGGAAAAAGAAGTGACATGCTCCTTCTTTTTTGCCGCAGCTATTCTGCGCGGCTTTTTAAACGAAATTCCGGATCATGTGCACAGCAGTGACTGTTTTCCATAGGGTTACATTGTTATGTACCCTGCATGGAAAACAGCTGCGGAACCGCAGCGGCAAAACCGCTGCGGTTCCGCAGTAAAAAACGCACTGTGTGAACATGGCCTTAGAAGAATTTTGATGACTGCTTGATGGGTTTTTCACCCAGAGCACATGAAACTCCAGACTGTAGTGACGGTTCGCTTTGATCATTCTTTATCCTTCATCTGATAAGCTCTTCATATGATTTCAGAAGCTTAGGTTATAGAAAGCTATTTAAAAAGAGTTGGCAAAAAAAAAGCACTAAAACTTTGAAATCAATTTGCAGCAATTGGCAAATTCGTACAATCTGGAGCATTCCCCTATATACAAACCAAATGTAGAGCCCATTGTCTGACCAGAACATGTTCCCACTGGAGGCATGACTGGGGCAATGAACACTTTACTGGCCTCTGTAATGGGTACAGAGGAAGGACTGACTCTTAAAATAAATGCAAAGCTAAAAACTCACTGTATTCCAGGAAAAAAATACATTTATTAACATTGCTATGCCTGTAGACATGTATTCTGTATGGCTTCTTAAGAAAAAATAAGACATACGATCTGAAAACCCAAAAATTATTAGCCCAATTATGCTTCTATATTATTTCAAAACGCTCTTTTTCGGTGATTGCTTTGTATCTCCGTTCATACTGCACCCACACACACAAATGATACACCATTTGAAATGTAAACTTGCCCACTTCAGCAAGAAAATAGCCAAACAAACCAAACATCCACGATGTGATCACAAAATACACTTTAAACATTAATTTTCATAAATCTGCAGTAAGGAAAAATGACCTGCAGGTGGCACCACACTACCCCAAAGCACACTACCACAAAGCTGAAACAAATCCTAACATTTGACTTGGGGGCTATCCAGCTTGCCGAACTCCTTGCCCAGCCGATTTCAGGCAGCTACATATAAAATATAAAATGCAAAGCAGTCATCAAAGCAAACGGCAGCTACTTTGAAGAACCTATAAGACATAATTTCAGTTGTTTCACACATTTTTGTTAAGTATAAAATTCCACATGTGTTAATTCATAGTTTTGATGCCTTCAGTGGGAATGTACAATTTTCATAGTCATGAAAATACAGAAAAATCTTTAAATGAGAAGGTGTGTCCAAACTTTTGGACATATACATACACATATATATATATATATATATATATATATATAAAAAAATTCTCAAATACATTTTTCGTAATTAGCAAATCACAATCATTTTGTCAAGCGAGGTAATCACTATAAAATGGCTACCAACTGGTTACACTGAGAGAAACCGGTCACAGAATGTTAGGACTGGAGCCTGTGCAGTACGGGGCGCCACCCTCCTTCATATATAAGAAGACATGCTCCACTATTACTACTGGAGATACCAGAGGTGCTGAGGGAAGAAGAGGCCACTCAAACCTCTGTGTGCCATGTCTTCAAGAATAACAATACCAGTATCTCCAGGTCACCTCGCTCCCATCCTAACATCCTTGGTAGGTTTTTGTCAGTCAAACAAGGCGGTGGCCATTTTAATTCTATAGTGATTACCTCCCTAGACCAAACAATTGCGATTTGCTAATTACGGTACATGTATTTAGGAATTAATTTATACTCACATTTCCTTTAGCTATTTTTTTTTTTTGATTCCCAGAGAACCCCATTAATGGGATAATGTGTCTCATTTCACATCCATATCAGTGACATAATATTGCGCACCTGACCTATTCACCATTCAAATATTAGACTCTGACATCTATAAATCAGATGTCACTGGCCCCGCTCACCTCCCTATAGAAAAGTGAGCAGAGACGGATATAATTAGGACAGGTACACAAGCCAGCAGTTATCTATAGACATCCCTCACCTTCAGATACCTAGTGAGCATAGCTGGATTACTAGATACTAGATTAGTAGATAGTGACACAACTGCCATAGGTCAGTGTGTTGACACAGACACATAAACCGCCTTGATGCTGATAGCCCATACTAAAGATATTGCACCAAACTTTAGACCTTAAAAAAAATAAGAGAAATAGAAAAAAAAAAAATATCAAAATGGAGTACTAATGCAGATTAAATCTGAAAGCAACATGAAAAAAAAAGTTAAAACACAACAACGGCCCACATTTGCAAAGTAGTTGACACTAGTTTTCAGCGTAAACTGCACCAAAAAGTTGTAAACTGTGGCACATTTCTATTAAAAACTCTCAGCTCTCTGACAGAGATTTCAAAAGGTAATTAATCTCATAAAAGGCACGCATATTAAAAAAATTGGGCAAAAATCACTCAAACTATCTTTGTTCATACCACAAATAGTAAATTTGGGTCAATGTACATCCACCAACCTGTGCAGTGGGCATTGGTTTATTATGATTCATACATCCCATCGGAGTCATTTTAGTTTACATTGAGAGACTCCACGTATTAAAGAGGTTGTCCACTACGCTAGCAACAATGTCTGATCGCTCGTGGAACTACACCCCCACAAATCAGCTGTTATCGGTGGCGGCAGCCAAGGGCCAAAAATACTCACTTGCGGAGCTGCTCCATCTGGATAGTGGCAAAGGTTTGGTACGATACACCCGCCTCTTATTTAAATCAATAGGAGGCAGATGTGTAGTACCCCGCAGCGGCCACTATTAGAAGAGGGAGCAGCTCGACAAGAGAGCACCTCTGGCCAGCCGCCTCCACCGACACGATAACAGCTAATCGGTGGGGGTGCAGGGTGTCGGACCTCGTCCAATCAGACATTGTTGACCTATCCTAAAGATAGTGGTAAAGTAGTGGACAACCTCTTTAATAGAATAAGAGTGTTGTCTGGGAAAATTGATTCAACGTAGGAAATATGATAAAACTCACTTGGTAAATTCCCAGCTAATCCAGAGATCCCATTGTTCTTTGGCAATTGGTCCGGCCATGATGAGGCGCCGACCACTCACAGGTGACTGTTGCACCAATCTTATGCCATGCATGCAGGGGTTATTGCTGAGAACAGGCTGTCAGCACATCAACATTGCAGGATAACAAAGACCAGCGTGACCATAAGACCTGTGGCACTGGAGTAGCAGGGATATACCAGGTTAGTTATTTTTTATTTTATCACAGTCTATACTTTTTTTTTTAAACCCCTTTAAATCCAAGGGACACCACATAATTAGAAACTTTATGCACAACGTACACTTCCCCCTGGTCAATAATGCCTACGTTTGTGGCCAACGAGAACATTCACAAGTGTTAACAGAAAAGCAGTAAACAAGAGGTGCCCATCACTGTGTATGTGGCTGGGCACTTTTTTTTTCTCAGCCACAACTCATTGTTACGCGAGGCATCTGCTACTTTCACGAGAGAGAGAGAGACTTGGAAAACCGGAATCGGTGGCAGGATTCATCTTTTCACATGTCCGTTTCCCATGTTTTTGTCGGTTCCGTCGCTGAGCGCTTTTTTCGCCGGACGAAAAAAAGTTCATCTGGACGTTTTCTCCGTCCGCCGGAAATGACTAAAACGGATCTGGCGCACATAAAAAACGGATCAGTTTTTTTTCAAAACTTGCCGGACTGTGCCTGAAAAAAAAAAAATCTGATGTGTAAAAGTAGCCTTAGTCAGCTCATTTATGCAGTGACTGATAGGGGTGGCTCCTATATGCAATGTACATATGACCAAGAAGAACGCCTTGGTATTGTGAACTGGGACTTGGATGCAAGTGATCATTTCCTTTACCACCTTGTTATTCCACTCTTGCTAGTTACACCTATCAACAATAGGAAAACTTTGCTGGTGCCAAAAAAAATTAAGACAAAGTTAAATAAACCATGAAAACAAGTTCTATTGACCTCCCTTAGGAACCATGATAAACAGCCTGGAGCAACTGCTGAGCAGTAAACCAATATTACACTGCCTTATTCCTCGAGGGGTTGGGTGTGCAACATATTACCGTGACTGCTCAAAGAAGGCTCCCAAGTGAAGACTATAACTCACCATAGCTGATCGGGCTACAAAAAAACAGCTTAGGCTACTAGTGCTTACAGTGCACACCAAGACTGATGAATTGTTATAGCAGGTTTCAGAACCGCACATAAGTCCATGGAGAATGAAGATCAGGGCAGGTCATGAAAAGAACAGGCTCGGAGCACATACATAGTGCACACATATATTATTGATTTCATTTGGCAGAATACAGCAATAGAAAATTGCTTTGTTCCATTTCAATCAAGAGCCCGTAGATGACCATCTGCTTCCATTGGAGACTTAAGAAACATATTGGCATAGAGAACCAAAACTAAATTCACAAGACAGAAATTATATTATATATATATATATATATATATATATATATATATATATATATATATATATATATATATACACACACACACATATACTATATAATTGTCTAAGGGTCACTTCCGTCTGTCTGTCGTTCTGTCTGTCACGGTTATTCATTCGCTGATTGGTCTCGGCAGCTGCCTGTCATGGCTGCCGCGACCAATCAGCGACGGGCACAGTCCGGAAGAAAATGGCCGCCCCCTACGCCCGGCAGTCAGTGCCCAGCGCCCGTCGCCCGCACACTCCCCTCCGTCACCGCTAACACAGGGTTAATGCCGGCGGTAACGGACCGCGTTGTGCCGCGGGTGACGCACTCCGTTACCGCCGCTATTAACCCTGTGTATCCCCAACTTTTTACTATTGATGCTGCGTATGCAGCATCAATAGTAAAACGATCTAATGTTAAAAATAATTAAAAAAAAAAACCTTATACTCGCCCTCCGCCGTCACGTCCTCTCCTCGGCATTGCAAGCGGCAGGTTCCGCTTCCAAAGATGCTATGGGAGGACCTTCCATGACATCACGGTCATGTGACTGCGACGTCATGGAAGGTCCTGCGGTCATACCAATCCTGGGACCGGACACCGCTCACAAGCGCCGGAACTACAACGGGCTCTTCGGATGGTATGTTTCTTTTCGTGACTGGGCAATATACTACGTGGCTCTGTGCTGTATACTACGTCGCTGTACAATATACTACGTCGCTGTGGAATATACTACGTGTCTGTGCTGTATACTACGTGACTGGGCAATATACTACGTCGCTGTGCAATATACCACGTGGCTCTGTGCTGTATACTACATCGCTGTGCAATATACCACGTGGCTCTGTGCTGTATATTACGTGACTGGGCAATATACTACGTGGCTGGGCAATATACTACGTGGACATGCATATTCTAGAATACCCGATGCGTTAGAATCAGGCCACCATCTAGTATATATACATACAGTACAGACCAAAAGTTTGGACACACCTCCTCATTTAAAGATTTTTCCATATTTTCATGACTATGAAAATTGTACATTCACACTGAAGGCATCAAAACTATAAATTAACACATGTGGAATTATATACTTAACAAAAAAGTGTGAAACAACTGAAAATATGTCTTATTTTGTAGGTTCTTCAAAGTAGCCACCATTTGCTTCGATGACTGCTTTGCACACTCTTGATGAGCTTCAAGAGGTAGTCACCGGGAATGGTTTTCACTTCACATGTGTGCCCTGTCAGGTTTAGTAAGTGGGATTTTTTGCCTTATAAATGGAGTTGGGACCATCAGTTGTGTTAAGCAGAAGTCTGGTGGATACACAGCTGATAGTCCTTCTGAATAGACTGTTAGTATTTGTATTATGGCAAGAGAAAAGCATCTAAGTAAAGAAAAACGAGTGGCCATCATTACTTTAAGAAATGAAGGTCAGTCCGAAAAATTGAGAAAACTTTGAAAGTGTCCCTAAGTGCAGTGGCAAAAAACACCAAGCGCTACAAAGAAACTGGCTCACATGAGGACCACCCCAGGAAAGGAAGACCAAGAGTCACCTCTGCTTCTGAGGATAAGTTTATTCGAGTCACCAGCCTCAGAAATCGCAGGTTAACAGCAGCTCAGATTAGAGACCAGATTAATGCCACACAGAGCTCTAGCAGCAGACACATCTCTACAACAACTGTTAAGAGGAGACTTTGTGCAGCAGGCCTTCATGGCAAAAGAGCTGCTAGGAAACCACTGCTAAGGACAGGCAACAAGCAGAAGAGACTTATTTGGACTAAAGAACACGAGGAATGGACATTAGACCAGTTGAAATCTGTGCTTTGGCCTGATGTATCCAAATTTGAGATCTTTGGTTCCAACCACCGTGTCTTTGTGCGACGCAGAAAAGGTGAACGGATGGACTCTACATGCCTGGTTCCCACAGTGAAGCATGGAGGAGGAGGTGTGATGGTGTGGGGGGCTTTGCTGGTGACACTGTTTGGGATTTATTCAAAATTGAAGGCATACTGAACCAGCATGGCTACCACAGCATCTTGCAGTGGCATGCTATTCCATCCGGTTTGCGTTTAGTAGGACCATGATTTATTTTTCAACAGGACAATGACCCCAAACACACCTCCAGGCTATGTAAGGGCTATTTGACCAAGAAGGAGAGTGATGGGGTGCTACGCCAGATGACCTGATGGTTTGGGGTGAGATGGACCGCAGAGTGAAGGCAAAAGGGCCAGCAAGTGCTAAGCATCTCTGGGAACTCCTTCAAGATTGTTGGAAGACCATTCCCGGTGACTACCTCTTGAAGCTCATCAAGAGAAGGCCAAGAGTGTGCAAAGCAGTCATCAAAGCAAAAGGTGGCTACTTTGAAAAACCTAGAATATAAGACATAATTTCAGTTGCTTCACACTTTTTAGTTAAGTATATAATTCCACATGTGTTAATTCATAGTCTTCATGCCTTCAGTGTGAATTTACAATTTTCATAGTCATGAAAATACGGAAAAATCTTTAAATGAGGTGTGTCCAAACTTTTGGTCTACCCAAAAATCAGATTCACTGGCTGGAGATCAACTGCGGTAAGTAATCCACATTCATTGAGTATAGATGCAGAAGATGAGGCCATATTCTTACATTTGCTCGGTGAAGGATCCATGCCAGGAACAACTAATGCAAAGGAAAGTCAGTGGTGAGGAACAAAAACATTACAAGGGATGTCACAACAATGTGGATAATTAAGTTACAATACACAAAATAAGAATAATGTCACCTCCATAGAGTGGCCAACAGAGAGCTGCAGCTGAACTGTGGTGGGATATAGACCAGTTTCACATTTGTGGTTGTGTCCGCAGCGTTTCTGACGCATAAATCCACATGTGTCTTGATTTCCATCTTTTACATTGTGGACGCACGTTCATGCGTTTGCCTGCGTTTGCCTGTGTTTGCTTATGCATGCGTCTTTTCGCGGTGTGCGGTGCGGCTAACGCACCATGTTGCAATTTTTGAGGTATCAAATTGCCATCAAATATGCGTAGGCATGCGGATGAGTGCGTTAAAAAAATGCATTACTGTCTTTGCTTACGCATGCGTTCGATGCGCTTGGGTACTTCGGACTGTGCATGTCCAGGAACTGATTTAACCCCTTAAGCCCCGAGGGTGGTTTGCACGTTAATGACCGGGCCAATTTTTACAATTCTGACCACTGTCCCTTTATGAGGTTATAACTCTGGAACGCTTCAACGGATCTTGGCGATTCTGACATTGTTTTCTCGTGACATATTGTACTTCATTTTAGTAGTAACATTTATTCGATATAACTTGCGTTTATTTGTGAAAAAAACGGAAATTTGGCGAAAATTTTGAAAATTTCGCAATTTTCCAACTTTAAATTTTTATGCCCTTAAATCACAGAGATATGTCACGCAAAATACTTAATAAGTAACATTTCCCACATGTCTCCTTTACATCAGCACAATTTTGGAACCAAAATTTTTTTTTGTTAGGGAGTTATAAGGGTTCAAAGTTGACCAGCAATTTCTCATTTTTACAACACCATTTTTTTTTAGGGACCACATCTCATTTGATGTCATTTTGAGGGGTCTATATGATAGAAAATACCCAAGTGTGACACCATTCTAAAAACTGCACCCCTCAAGGTGCTCAAAACCACATTCAAGAAGTTTATTAACCCTTCAGGGGTTTCACAGGAATTTTTGGAATGTTTAAATAAAAATGAATATTTAACTTTTTTTCACACAAAATTTATTTCAGCTCCAATTTGTTTTATTTTACCAAGGGTAACAGGATAAAATGGATGCCAAACATTGTTGTACAATCTGTACTGAGTACGCTGATACCCCATATGTGGGGGTAAACCACTGTTTGGGCGCATGGCAGAGCTCGGAAGGGAAGGAGCGCCATTTGACTTTTAAATGCAAAATTGACAGGAATTGAGATGGGACACCATGTTGCGTTTGGAGAGCCACTGATGTGCCTAAACATTGAAACCCCCCACAAGTGACACCATTTTGGAAAGTAGACACCCTAAGGAACTTATCTAGATGTGTGGTGACCACTTTGACCCACCAATTGCTTCACAGAAGTTTATAATGCAGAGCCGTAAAAATAAAAAATCATATTTTTTCACAAAAATGATCTTTTCGCCCCCAATTTTTTATTTTCCCAAGAGTAAGAGAAGAAATTGAACCTCAAAAATTGTTGGCCAATTTGTCCTGAGTACGCTGATACCCCGTATATGGGTGTAAACCATTGTTTGGGCGTATGGCAGAGCTCGGAAGGGAAGGAGCGCCATTTTACTTTTCAATGCAAAATTGACTGGAATTGAGATGGGATGCCATGTTGCGTTTGGAGAGCCCCTGATGTGCCTAAACATTGAAATCCCCACAAGTGACACCATTTTGGAAAGTAGACCCCTTAAGGAACTTATCTAGAGGTGTGGTGAGCACTTTGACCCAACAAGTGCTTCACAGAAGTTTATAATGCAGAGCCGTAAAAATAAAAAATCATATTTTTTCACAAAAATAATCTTTTCGCCACCAATTTTTTATTTTCCCAAGGGTAAGAGAAGAAATTAGACCACAAAAGTTGTTGTGCAATTTGTCCTGAGTGCGACGATACCCCATATGTGGGGGTAAACCACTGTTTGGGCGCATGGCAGAGCTCGGAAGGAAAGGAGCGCCATTTGACTTTTCAATGCAAAATTGACTGGAATTGAGATGGGACGCCATGTTGCGTTTGGAGAGCCCCTGATGTGCCTAAACATTGGAACCCCTCACAAGTGACACCATTTTGAAAAGTAGACCCCTTAAGGAACTTATCTAGATGTGTGGTGAGCACTTTGACCCAACAAGTGCTTCACAGAAGTTTATAATGCAGAGCCGTAAAAATAAAAAATCTTATTTTTTCACAAAAATGATCTTTTCGCCCCCAATTTTTTATTTTCCCAAGGGTAAGAGAAGAAATTAGACCACAAAAATTGTTGTGCAATTTGTCCTGAGTGCGACGATACCCCATATGTGGGGGTAAACCACTTTTTGGGTGCATAGCAGAGCTCGGAAGGGAAGGAGCGCCATTTGACTTTTCAATGCAAAATTGACTGGAATTAAGATGGGACGCCATGTTGGTTTGGAGAGCCCCTGATGTGCCTAAACATTAAAAACCCCCACAAGTGACACCATTTTGGAAACTAGACCCTCTAAGGAACTTATCTAGATGTGTTTTGAGAGCTTTGAACCCCCAAGTGTTTCACTACAGTTTATAACGCAGAGCTGTTAAAATAAATTTATTTTTTTTTCGCAAAAATTTTTTAGCCCCCAGTTTTGTATTTTCACAAGGGTAACATAATAAATTGGACCCCAAAAGTTGTTGTCCAATTTGTCCTGAGTACGCTGATACCCCATATGTGGGGGGGAACCACTGTTTGGGCGCATGGCAGAGCTCGGAAGGGAAGGAGCGCCATTTGGAATGCAGACTTAGATGGATTGGTCTGCAGGAGTCACGTTGCATTTGCAGAGCCCCTGATGTACCCAAACAGTACAAACCCCCCACAAGTGACCCCATATTAGAAACTAGACCTCCCATGGAACTTATCTAGATGTGTTGTGAGAACTTTGAACCCCTAAGTGTTTCACTACAGTTTATAACGCAGACCCGTGAAAATAAAAATTCTTTTTTTTTTCACAAAAATGATTTTTTAGCCCCCAGCTTTGTATTTTTACAAGGGTAACAGAATAAATTGGACCCCAAAAGTTGTTGTTCAATTTGTCCTGAGTACGCTGATACCCCATATGTGGGGGGGAACCACTGTTTGGGCTCATGGCAGAGCTCGGAAGGGAAGGAGCGCCATTTGGAATGCAGACTTAGATGGATTGGTCTGCAGGCGTCACGTTGCATTTGCAGAGCCCCTGATGTACCCAAACAGTAGAAACCACCCACAAGTGACCCCATATTGGAAACTAGACCTCCCATGGAACTTATCTAGATGTGTTGTGAAAACTTTGAACCCCCAAGTGTTTCACTACAGTTTACAACGCAGAGCCGTGAAAATAAAAATCCTTTTTTTTCCCACAAAAATGATTTTTAGCCCCCCAAATTTTTATTTTCCCAAGGATAACAAGAGAACTTGGACCCAAAAAGTTGTTGTCCAATTTGTCTCGAGTACGCTGATACCCCATATGTTGGGGTAAACCCCTGTTTGGGCGCACGGGAGAGCTCGGAAGTGAAGGAGCACTGTTTTACTTTTTCAATGCAGAATTGGCTGGAATTGAGATCGGACGCCATGTCGCGTTTGGAGAGCCCCTGATGTGTCTAAACAGTGGAAACCCCCCAATTATAAATGAAACCCTAATCCAAACGCACCACTAACCCTAATCCCAACTGTAACCCTAACCACACACCTAACCCAGACACACCCCTAATTCTAATCCCAACCCTAATCCCAACCGTAAATGTAATCCAAACCCTAACCCTAGCCCCAACCCTAGCCCTAACCCTAACCCTAACCGGAAAATGGAAATAAATACATTTTTTTTAATTTTATTATTTTTCCCTAAGGCTAGGTTCACATTGCGTTAGGGAAATCCGTTTAGCACTAGCGGATTGCGCTAACACAATGTCTTTTTAGGTGTCGTGTTTAGTGGTCGCGTTAACGTCCCCGCTCTGGAAGATCGGGGATCGGACCTCGGGCGCGCCGCGGACGCTGCAAGCAGCGTCTGAGGCGCGCCACAAAAGAATGGCACCTTGCTAGCGCGAGCCGAAAATGGCACGCTCTAGCGATGCGCTACACCTGAAAATCACATTGCTGTCAATGGTTGTGCTAACGGACCCGTTGCACGGCGTTAATTGTGACATTTTCGCCGTGCAACGCTGTCCGTTAGCGTTAACCCATTAACGCAATGTGAACCTAGCCTAACTAAGGGGGTGATGAAGGGGGGTTTGATTTACTTTTATAGCGAGTTTTTTAGCGGATTTTTATGATTGGCAGCCGTCACACACTAAAAGACGCTTTTTATAGCAAAAAAGTTTTTGCGTCTCCACATTTTGAGACCTATAATTTTTCCATATTTTGGTCCACAGAGTCATGTGAGGTCTTGTTTTTTGCGGGACGAGTTGACGTTTTTATCGGTTACATTTTCGGACACGTGACAGTTTTTGATCGCTTTTTATTCCGATTTTTTTGTGAGGCAGAATGACCAAAAACCAGCTATTCATGAATTTCTTTTGGGGGAGGCGTTTATACCGTTCCGCGTTTGGTAAAATTGATGAAGCAGTTTTATTCTTCGGGTCAGTACGATTACAGCGACACCTCATTTATATCATTTTTTTTATGTTTTGGCGCTTTTATACGATAAAAGCTATTTTATAGAAAAAATAATTATTTTGGCATCGCTTTATTCAGAGGACTATAACTTTTTTATTTTTTTGGTTATGATGCTATATGGCGGCTCGTTTTTTGCGGGACAAGATGACGTTTTCAGAGGTAACATGGTTATTTATATCCGTCTTTTTGATCGCGTGTTATTCCACTCTTTGTTCAGCGTTATGATAATAAAGCGTTGTTTTTTGGCTCGTTTTTTTTTTTTTTTTCTTACGGTGTTCACTGAAGGGGTTAACTAGTGGGCCAGTTTTATAGGTCGGGTCGTTACGGACGCGGCGATACTAAATATGTGTACTTTTATTGTTTTTTTGTTTTTTTTTATGTAAAGAAATGTATTTATGGGAATAATATTTTTTTTTTTCTGCTTTATTTAGGAATTTTTTTTTTATTTTTTTTTTTACAAGTGTGGAAATTTTTTTTTTTACTTTTTCACTTTGTCCCAGGGGGGGACATCACAGATCACCGATCTGACAGTGTGCACAGCACTCTGTTAGATCGGTGATCTAACATACAGCCGGGCAGGATTAGAGCTGCAGCTGCAGCCTGATCCTGACCCGGAAGTGCTCCCTGCAGGACTCGGATGCAGCCCGGCGGCCATTTTGGATCCGGGGACTGCAGGGAGAAGACGCTCGGTACACGGTGAGCACATCACCGTGTACCGATCGTCTCAGGGAAGCCCGCAGGGAGCCCCCTCCCTGCGCGATGCTTCCCTGCACCGCCGGCACACCGCGATCATCTTTGATCGCGGTGTGCCGGGGGTTAATGTGCCGGGAGCGGTCCGTGACCGCTCCTGGCACATAGTGCCGGATGTCAGCTGCGATAGGCAGCTGACACCCGGCCGCGATCGGCCGCGCTCCCCCCGTGAGCGCGGCCGATCGCATATGACGTACTATCCCGTCCATGGGAATTAAGTCCCAGGTCACCTGGACGGGATAGTACGTCATATGGGATTAAGGGGTTAATAAACAAGAAAACAGCCGCACTCTCTCGGGTTATATCTTGCAAAGGGTGATATATTTATTCACATGTGTTGAAACATAAGTATATGTGTTATTGATAGTGGACGAAATGAGATTTGGTTCCTTTAAAGGGAATTTGTCACCTGAATTTGGCGGGACCGGTTTTCGGTCATATGGGCGGAGTTTTCGGGTGTTTGATTCACCCTTTCCTTACCCGCTGGCTGCATGCTGACCGCAATATTGGATTGAAGTTCATTCTATGTCCTCCGTAGTACACGCCTGCGCAAGGCAATCTGTGTCACACCTTAAAGAAGAAGGATACCCCAGCGCCACGCCAGGAGTTTTTTTGATTATTGGACTACTTTGGATTTTCCCAAGTACAGCCTGCACCACCTAGTTGCCTGAGTGCGCTCCATTTCCTTGAAGAGGAACTGATTTAGACACGCTCTCCTGGAAATATCAAACGCATGAGCATAAAAAGCACAAACGCATGTAAACATAGCGTTTTTGCCGTCATGCGTAAGCTGATGATAAAAAATGCTGCATTAGAATGCGTTGGCATGCATTTTTGCATGCGTTTGCAGTTGCGGACAAGACGCTGCGGACTCAACCGCAAATTTGAAACTAGCCTTACCTAGTGATCTGCTTTAAAGTGAATCTGTCAGCAGAATATCACTGTCAAATTATTACGTGCGCATGGACCTCTTTCAAAGACCAGTCCAGCAATACCTTTACATGGACAATGTCACGAGAGCACCGAGAGACCCAGTGCCAACATGGTAGTAGAGTATAGGCTTTTCTTATTTTACTTGGGGTGGACTGGAACATTTAAGAAGGAGTGCAAGTATTGGACAACCCCTTTAGAGAATATCGCATTAAACGCTGACCTTAAAAAGGTATTTATCAGCAGGATTTTAATCTGAAGAACTACACTAAATTTCTAATTAGAAGTATTTGCTAATATTATTATTATGCCTACTACATATTTGGATAGGATTTTGGAGATAGGAACACCCCTTTAAGGCAAAAACAGCAGTAAGTCAAGCATAAGAGGCCATTAGCAGGGAAAAGAGCTGAAGAGTCAAAGGCTATGGATCCACTATAGCACTTCACCCTCATTTGCATATAAAGTCATAAGCTAATTTCTCAGTAATGTAGCAACAGACTAGCCATGTAAAGGTATTGCTGGTCTTGTCTTTGATAGAGCTACATCCTTATGCAAATAATATGGGGGGTGAAATCCTGCTGATAAGATTCCCTTTAAAGGTCACTGCTTGATGCGATATTCTCTAAAACGGTTGTCCGCTACCTTGGCAGCCTATTCTTAAATGTCCCAGTGCCCCAAGTAAAATAAAAGAAGCTTATACTCGTCTATTGCGTTGACACTGGGTCTCTCGACGGGGCACACATATGAAATTATTATGCTATGTGAGCACTGGGGTTAATGTTATGCAAGCCTGGCGCTGACAGCACGGGAACAGCATTGGTGTGGGAGGTGAGTGAAGCTTCAATTATTCCACTCAGTGGACTTTAAAGCAGGGATGTGGAGTCAGAATCGGTGAGCACTTTGGTGGTGGAGTCGTTGTCAGAGTCGGTATCAAATGGACCAATTCCGACTCCTAAAATATATAATAAATTGATACACTAGTTCAACGCAGTATGTGATGTAAATGTTTTTATTGTAATTTGAGAAAGTTATGAAATGTCCTATAAATGTCTGTTCTGTTCCTGATCTAAGGATCTAGGCTTTTAGTTGAGATGAATCTGTTCTGCACTTTATGTATATGCTCACTACTATTCCACAGGGCTGTGGAGTTGGAGCCGAGAGTCAGGGAAATTGAGGTTTGGCTTACTGACTCCACAGCCCTGCTTTAAAATGGTTGTCCAATACTTCGACAAGCCCTTTAAACTAAAGCAGTTGATAAATAATGGCTTCTTAAAGGGGTTTTCCGCTTTGAATAAGCCTTATTCGTACAGTCCTGGCCAAAAGTATTGACACCCCTGCAATTCTGTCAGATAATACTCATTTTCTTCCTGAAAATGATTGCAAACACAAACTATTTGGTATTATTATCTTCATTTAATGTCTTAAATGAAAAAACACAAAAAGAATTGTCCTAAAGCCAAATTGGATATAATTCCACACCAAACATAAAAAAGGGGGTGGACAAAAGTATTAGCACTGTTCGAAAAATCATGTGATGCTTCTGTAATTTGTGTAATTAACAGCACCTGTAACTTACCTGTGGCACCTAACAGGTGTTGGCAATAACTAAATCACACTTGCAGCCAGTTGACATGGATTAAAGTTGACTCAACCTCTGTCCTGTGTCCTTGTGTGTACCACATTGAGCGTGGAGAAAAGAAAGAAGACCAAAGAACGGTCTGATGACTTGAGAAACCAAATTGTGAGGAAGCACGAGCAATCTCAAGGCTACAAGTCCATCTCCAAAGACCTGAATGTTCCTGTGTCTACCGTGCGCAGTGTCATCAAGAAGTTTAAAGCCCATGACACTGCGGCTAACCTCCCTAGATGTGGACGGAAAAGAAAAATTGACAAGAGATTTCAACGCAAGATTGTGTGGATGTTGGATAAAGAACCTCGACTAACATCCAAACAAGTTCAAGCTGCCCTGCAGTCCGAGGGTACAACAGTGTCAACCCGTACTATCTGTCAGCGTCTGAATGAAAAGGGACTGTATGGTAGGAGACCCAGGAAGACCCCACTTCTTACCCCCAGACATAAAAAGAGAGGCTGTAGTTTGCCAAAATTTACCTAAAAAAGCCTAAAACATTTTGGAAGAACGTTCTCTGGTCAGATGAGACAAAATTAGAGCTTTTTGGGCAAAGGCATCAACATAGAGTTTACAGGAGAAAAAAGAGGCATTCAAAGAAACGAACACGGTCCCTACAGTCAAACATGGCGGAGGTTCCCTGATGTTTTGGGGTGGCTTTGCTGCCTCTGGCACTGGACTGCTTGACCGTGTGCATGGCATTATGAAGTCTGAAGACTACCAGCAAATTTTGCAGAATAATGTAGGGCCCAGTGTGAGAAAGCGGGGTCCCCCTCAGAGGTCATGGGTCTTCCAGCAGGACAATGACCCAAAACACACTTCAAAAAGCACTAGAAAATGGTTTGAGAGAAAGCACTGGAGACTTCTAAGGAGGCCAGCAATGAATCCAGACCTGAATCCCATAGAACACCTGTGGAGAGATCTAAAAATGGCAGTTTGGAGAAGGCACCCTTCAAATATCAGGGACCTGGAGCAGTTTGCCAAAGAAGAATGGTCTAAAATTCCAGCAGAGCATTGTAAGAAACTCATTGATGGTTACCGGAAGCGGTTGGTCGCAGTTATTTTGGCTAAAGGTTGTGCAACCAAGTATTAGGCTGAGGGTGCCAATACTTTTGTCTGGACCATTTTTTGAGTTTTGTGTGAAATGATCAATGTTTTGCTTTTTGCTTCATTCTCTTTTGTGTTTTTTCATTTAAGACAAATTAAATGAAGATAATAATACCAAATAATTTGTGTTTGCAATCATTTTCAGGAAGAAAATGAGTATTATCTGACAGAATTGCAGGGGTGTCAATACTTTTGACCATGCCTGTATATGGTGTTCTTAGTCAATAAGGAGACAGCGTTCAGATTAATGTTCTGTGTAATGCAGGACAACCGAGGTCCTCCAGAGCAGAAGGTGCTCATTGTAACCATTATCGTGGATAAAGGATGAGGCTCAAGAACAAGTTAATAAGGTTTTCTAAATTGTGCAATCCCTTAAAGGAACCATAAAACGATAATATATTTCCATTAGTTGTTGTAATTGACATATGTTAATCATTTTAGCTTAAAAACTGATACAAATCTGACCGGTGAGCAGGAGGCCTGAATGTTGACGGCTGCGAGATCAGAGGTGTAAGTAGTTAGGCTTGTGAAACTGAATGCTACATTTCTGTCCAGTTGGGAATCCTACTGTGAGCTGCACAGTACATTTTTCTTACCTTCTGGATAGACTATTGCTGTTAGGCAGTGTATCCTTAGCAACCAGGGACACCACCGTCACCACCATTGGAGAGCTGGAGTGGCGAGTACTGCTGATTTCTCATCATTACCAGACTTGGCTCCATTTTCTTTTTTAATGACAACCCCTTTAAGCCCTAACGAAGCACAGAATATATATATTTTTATCCACTGGCTGATGGGCACACCATTACCTACCACAAAGCTACTAACTGTGAGCTGGAATCAATAGAAGGAACAAAAAAACCCATGCAGATAGCTTCCTAGACTGCTGACCAACATAGACAGAACAAGGCAGGCATCAGTTAGGGAAAATCGGAATTCTCCTCTGCTGTGTGACATAGCAACTGACCCCATTCTCTCCCTCCATTTATGATAAGCCTGTATCACCTATGTACATCCTTCCTCCTTCATCCAAATATCAGCCAGGTCCTTACATAATCTCTCATCCTTCGCAACAGAAGCCAAGAAATGCCTATGATGTGGTTACAATGCACAGCTAGGCGGTCAGAGAACGCAGACTCAGCCAGCGGTATAGGATGCCCCGTAGACTCTGAGCAGTGGTCCTAAAGTTAGAGATACCATATAGAAAGCAAACACCGGTGGCCAGGTAGTCAATATTCTTTCCTGGCGACTAACCTTTTGTGCTGCTTGCTAATCTGCACTAATATATAGGCACCTCATGCTCCAGTTCTTCACTATGTAGGAGCTCTAAACATAAATCCATGGTTATGTATGGATGCATCAGCAGCTTTCAACCTAAAGTAAATCCATAAATCAATTATTGTGAACGGGTTATAGATCCACCACCGTCACCCGATCGACAAGGATCTTCAAAGAGATTAGGCATCCAAAGTGCTGATTCTTGTATATGTTAAGGAATCTATATTACCGCACAGGCGTAATCTTAATGGTAAAACGTATTGCTTCCAAGCTCTGCTCCTTTACTGGCTAGACATCCTCATTAGGTAAGGAAGGTGTTAAAAACTAAAGACCACGGCTAATCCTTGGTTGGTCCATGTCAGCGGCAAACCTTATACCGCAGTATGGGGCGCACTCACACACCGCAGCATCAGGTCGCACTTGCTCAGATCCATTGTGATGGTTTATAAATACGGAAACTTTGCCCTTTAATCCATGTTTATTACCTGCAGTCCTCTATACTAAAAAAAAAATCGCCAAATGTGGGACGTTCTCCCCTACAGAAAAGGGTTAATTTCCTAACCTGTGCCTGGAATGTGGCACTGCTCCTACTTGCAGCCCTCCTAGTACTAGACTCTGGAATTTCACCATCCCAGTATTACTGGGCTGGATTTCCCAACTCTGTAGAATAATATAGAAGGCTGCGGTGTCAATGATGGGAGCTGTAACCTCGATATCTGAGATTGCGCTGCAGGCCGCCGCCACCCCGGAGAGAAGGGGTTAATGAGAGCCCTGAAGAGAATGAGGTCAGAGTACATAGGGGAAGCTGTCCCTGGGGGAGACCCCAATGTGAGGACATACTGCCTGCAGGCAGGGATCACCCCCAGCTGCAGATTACACCTAGATACCCACAGGTACAGATGGCAAGGCCACACATGGGGGGCACAGCAGCAGAATCCAGCATCCACCCACACACCAGTCCTGCAGCATGGCAGAGATGGAGGCAGCGCAGAATTAGCACCCATTCCTGCAGAGGAAGAATGGAGGACCCTCCCATCCCTACACCACCCCACCCAGTGGCAGGCGATGCAGGCTGGAGAAGAGGTGGTGCAGCAGCTGACATATGCCGCTTACCTTTCACCGCCCGGTCCAGAGTGGAGATCTTGGGGTCGATGCTCCTGTGCTCAGTCATGGCCAGCTGCAGTGTGGAGGTTGTCAGTGGCTCAGTGTCTGTAGATCCCGGAGTCTTTTCCTTCTGCGGTTGTCAGATAGGATTCACCAGCATGAAGAAGCAAATGTGTCTGTCAGCAGCGGCGGCGGCGGCGGCGGCCCTCCCCCCCACACATAACAATCCACACAGATTGCTGCAGTGAGCACTGAAATGCAACAGCCTGTCTCCGGCCAGAGACACTGCTCCACTGTATTCCCTGACACTCACTCTCACACACAGCAAGGCACTAGCGCCGCAGCAGCAGCCTCAGCCCAGCTCGGGTTACCGCCGCGCTCCCGCCCGGCCGCTGCTATTGGCTGTGCGGGCCGTCACTCAGGGTAGGAAGCCTTCCAGGTATTTCCCTTCCCTGCAGCTCACTGGTGTTACTATGGCTCTCCGTGCTGTCACTTTGGCTGCAGACGAGGAAGTGGAGGCGGAGTGGGAGGAGGAACCCTCAGCGCGGAGAGCGGCTTGGCAGGGAGAAGCCCCGCTAGTGATTCCTGTGCAGCGCACGGTCGATGCCGGAGACGCTCACCGAGCGCTGCAGAGATTGGACGATGTGTGGAGACGCCTGATTGGTCGGTGTGGGGTCTCGTCTGATTGGCCACCTCAACTTCCTGTCAGTATATATGGTGGCGCTGGCAATTAAAGATTGCCTTGGTGAGAGCTGAGTAGGTCGTGGACACGCGTGGCAGTGGCTGAGGTAGCGCCTCCGTGTGCGGACAAGAGCAGTGTTACCCGGAGTGGAGCGGGGTCACTGAGGACACCAGACTACTGATGGCGGGGCATGCGCAGCTGTCTGCTGGGGGGATTCTCAGAGCACTGCCAGTCTGCTGGGGGACATGCTGGGATTCTCCAGCACTACTGTGTGCTCCTCTGTTAGCGTCCTGGAACTGTGGGATAGACTCCTTGTCAGATGTGTGTTCTCCTGCTCAGGGCGTCTGGGGAGAAGGCGGGCTGTGGCGGGGCGTCTGGGGAGAAGGCGGGCTGTGGCGGGGCGTCTGGGGAGAAGGCGGGCTGTGGCGGGGCGTCTGGGGAGAAGGCGGGCTGTGGCGGGGCGCCTGGGGAGAAGGCGGGCTGTGGCGGGGCGCCTGCGGAGAAGGCGGGCTGTGGCGGGGCGTCTGGGGAGAAGGCGGGCTGTGGCGGGGCGTCTGGGGAGAAGGCGGGCTGTGGCGGGGCGTCTGGGGAGAAGGCGGGCTGTGGCGGGGCGTCTGGGGAGAAGGCGGGCTGTGGCGGGGCGTCTGGGGAGAAGGCGGGCTGTGGCGGGGCGTCTGGGGAGAAGGCGGGCTGTGGCGGGGCGCCTGGGGAGAAGGCGGGCTGTGGCGGGGCGCCTGGGGAGAAGGCGGGCTGTGGCGGGGCGCCTGGGGAGAAGGCGGGCTGTGGCGGGGCGCCTGGGGAGAAGGCGGGCTGTGGCGGGGCGCCTGGGGAGAAGGCGGGCTGTGGCGGGGCGTCTGGGGAGGAGGCGGGCTGTGGCGGGGCGCCTGGGGAGGAGGCGGGCTGTGGCGGGGCGCCTGGGGAGGAGGCGGGCTGTGGCGGGGCGCCTGGGGAGGAGGCGGGCTGTGGCGGGGCGCCTGGGGAGGAGGCGGGCTGTGGCGGGGCGCCTGGGGAGGAGGCGGGCTGTGGCGGGGCGCCTGGGGAGGAGGCGGGCTGTGGCGGGGCGCCTGGGGAGGTGGCGGGCTGTGGCGGGGCGCCTGGGGAGGTGGCGGGGCACCTGGTGAGGAGGCGGGCTGTGGCGGGGCGCCTGGTGAGAAGGCGGGCTGTGTCTGGAGTGGGCTTGGACAGGATGGACACAGGTAGGGGACAAGAGCAGTAGCACCCAGGTGTTATCTACAGTGGCTTGTAAAAGTATTAATTGGCTCCTCCCCCACCCCTTTGGCATTTTTTTGTTTTACTGTCTCATACCCTGGAATTTTTTTAATTTAGTTTTTTTGAGGGTGGGCAGCAGTGAATATTCATTCTCTTTTAAAGCGGGCACAAGTGACTATCTAGCCACTGCAGGAACCGGCGGCTGCAGCTAAGTGTGCCTGCTATTAGAATGAATGTTCTCTGCTCTCTACCCCAGTGACTATAAGGCTATGTGCACACGTTGCGGATTGTATGCGTTTTTGCCGCGAAAACGCATGTACAACACAGCCCACTGAATTCAATGGGATTCCGCAATGCTGTGCTAATGCTGCAAATTTTTCCACGGCGGGATACCATCATGGGAAAAATACGCAGCATGCCCATTCTTTGTGCAGAATCGCGGTGATTCCGCACACATAGGAATGCATTGATCTGCTTACTTCCCGCATGGGGCTATGCCCACCATGCGCCAAGTATGCGGATCATGTGCGGATGGTACCCCGGGTGGGGGATAGGCGACTCTCCTCCAGGCTCTAAAAAAGAATTAAAATAAAAAATGGTTACATACTCGCCTTCTTGCGGCCCCTGTCCCAGACCTTAGCTATGCTCCTGTTCCCAGTGATGCCTTGCGACAATGACCTGTGATGATGTAGCGGTCTCGCGTGATGCTGCGTCACCTGGGGTCATTGTCGCAAGGCATCGCTGGGAACGGGAGCTTCGCGAGAATCGGGAAGGCTGCGGGGGCCGCCAGAAGGTGAGAATGTCATAATTTTTTTTTTTTTTAACATAATCTTTTTATTATTGATGCTGCATAAGCAGCATCAATAGTAAAAGTTGGTCACACTGGTCAAACACTATGTTTGACAAGTGTGACCAACCTGTCAATCGTTTTCCAAGAGATGCTACAGATCACTTGGAAATCGCAAGCATTCTGCAAGCTAATTACGCTTGCAAAATGCTAGTGTTTAGCGGGAATATGCATGCCAATTCCCCATGCGTTTTACTCGCGGCAGGGAGTTGTGGAATTGCCGTGGAAACTTATGCGGCAATTCAGCAACGTGTGCACATAGCCTAAGAGTGAAGAGCAGTGATTATTTCCCTTTAGTAGTGGGCACAATGATCTGCCAGCTGCAGGAAGCCGGTGGCTTCGGCTACTGTGCCCTCTATTAAAGAGTAATGAATATTCACACCCATAGCCCCTCTTGGTGCAGGTGATCTGCGCAGACGCGGTGAGTTATTGCACAGTTCTATGCTGACACTGCCCATAGGAGGGCGGGCAGGGTTCACGTAACCCTGCGTGGGATTAAATCGCCAAACAGGTCAGCGTGGTGCTGATGGGAGGAGGGCACTAATATAATGTCAGGAGGCAGTGATTTCTTCCAGGCACCGCACGCCCTGGAATCTGGAAGAAATCATTAGCATAACACATTGTAAATTTCTCAAGATCTACCCCGTAGCTATGAGGCATACAGGTAAGATTGGTTTAGGCTATGTTCACACATTGCGGATTTTGTTGCTGATCTGCAGTGTTTTTTCCGTGCGAAATTGCACCAAATCTGCAAAGGGTAGCTTAAGTAATGTTAATCAATGGGAATCCAGAATTGGTGTGCACATGCTGCAAAAAATTCTGCACTGATTCGCAGCGTTTTATTTTCTGCAGCATGCCAATTTTTTTTTGCAGATCTACAGTGTTTCTGCACCCATTGACTGACTTGCATTGAGTCAGTAAAATCCGCATCTAAACCGCAGGTGTAATAAGGTTTGAGAATTTGTGTGCCAAAAACGCTGCAGAAAGGAAGGACAAAGAGTGTGGTCATCTGTGTAGCCAGGTATCGTTTGATGGGACCACTACTCCCATTCGGCTATGTCTGCTGTCACATAACTGACAGCATGAGCAGGTGACTGTGTACAATTGTAAAACAAAAAAAAAAAATCATACTCGCCAAACACCTGATGCCCGCGTCTCCTGCAACAAAAATAAAATGCTAAACCAACATCTACTTACCTTTCCGCTGTAGTCCATTTAATAATGAGTGTGTCATGATGAGCTTGTGTGTAGAACAGTCACATTGGGAGATGTGACCGCTATACTCAGCCTTTGGTGTTACACTGACCGGATGTAATCACTCCCGCAGTGTATCACCGGAGGCCGGGTAGAGCAGTCACATCTCCTGATGTGACTGTTCTACACGTGAGATCGTCATGGAACACTTGGTAAATGAACTACGTCGAACAGGGAGTATTTGTTGGTTTATTTTTGTTGCAGGAGATCGAGGGCGTCGGGGATTAGGCGATGCAGTAAGTATGGTAAATTAAGATTAATAAAGGAGTCTGTGATAATTTCATTTAAGGACTTTATTCTGGCTTTGTCTTTTATTTACCATGTAACTATAAGATTAGTAATGGATAGGTGTCTTATTGATGCTTCTCCACTACTAACCTGTGGGCTTGATGTCACCAGACAATACAAAGGTGATATCAACCCCACAAATATGAACCCAATTTGCCACTGCTTCAGGGCAAGTGGGAAGAGCAATGTTAAGTTCCAGAATTGGTGAATCTATAAGATGCGCCATTTCTGGGGCGGCTGAGAGCTGTTTTTCCTTTGCCTGGGGAAGTACCGATATACATGGCCCGCAGCTGTCTGCCTAGCCTTAGCGGGGTTTTTTTTATAGGGGACCCCATATCAATTTTTTTTTTCTGGGGTTCTCCTGTAAACTAGCCAGTAAACGCTAAGCAAACATCTGTGAGCTGATATTAATAGCCTGAGTACCTTTATTGCTACTGACTCCTTCCCAGACTATTAACATCAGCTGGCAGCATTCCCTCTTCTCGTTAAGCAAATCAAGTGGGAGTGCACGCAATTTAAAAAAAAAAAAAAATTTGGTAAATTAAACTTTCATTTCACGTGTGTGTCTTTTATTTAACTCCTTATGTATAATTTTATTGATGAGGGTATGTGGCTGACACATATTTTACCAAACTCGAGGCTTAGTAATGAACATATGTGTTTTGTGTGTGTAAACATTATATTTGAACATGGTATGTAATGATATTATGGTCTTCAATGGACAATGTAAAAGAGGTTGAACAAGGTAATAAAATCACAATTTTTTTATTTGTTAAATATATTTAGCTTACAAATCCAGAGAAAACCGCATAAAAACTACAGAATTTTATAACAGCAAATCTGCAACGTGAAAACATAGCTTTAACCGTTTTATTACCTGTATGCCCATGGTAATAGATCAAAATCTACCAGGGGGTGGGAGAATTTAAAAGTCATGACAGATTTTTAGTTTCACTTCCAGAAAATGAGCTGAAGGGAGGAATTTTTGTTAGCGGAACTTGTGATTGCTCATAATCCAGGGCGACGTGGATGAATTTGTAATGGGCGGCTATTTGGCCAGACAAGAAATTACATATAATGAACCATTATGCAGACATGGCTTCCACTCCTGCTCAAGAAGATGTGCTAGTAGTTTTGTTACGGTACTCTTAGCTTGTAGGTATTGGAAAGAAGGGAATATGGCTGTAGAATATTTAGACTGAATCTCCTCTGAGTACATATGGCGTTCCTCAAAGTGGGTCAGGTGGTTAATAGATATTATGCCTTGAGTGTGCCACCAATAAGAGAGGGTGAGAATGTCCATGTTGAAAATGAGGGTTACCAACGAGTGGGAGAAGATACAATCCGGGATAGCGCTGAAACTGTCGGCATATTTTCTGCCATGCCTTCCATATAGACACCAGGAGTGAGTTTGCTCTTACCTCAGCCTGCAATTCAGTATAAGGAAAATGTAAAAGAGCAGGAAGAGCCAGCCTCCGTGTGAGACAGCGCTCCAGGCCGTATTGGGCGTAGCAGCATGTCCCTCAGCCAGTCCACCATCACCCGAATAGAGATGCTAGGTTATATTGGCTATTATCAGGGAAGTTTATCCCCCCCCCCCCACACACACCCATTTTGCTTCAATTGCTTGAATAATTTAAACGCTATATGGGGCTTTTTTCCCTACTAGACAGCAGTATAAATAGTTCATCCGTTTCTCCTCTATAGGGCTCATACTCACTTGTACGAAATATGGACGAGTCCAATCCGATTAACATTGGTCTGATTTTTTTTTTTTTTTAAATCACATTTTTTTTTTTCTCAGCTGAAATCAGACTGAGAAAAAAAAAACAGAAAACATGCCAGCTGATTTTTCCCACGCTGAAGAGTTCATATGAGTTTGTGCCGGCAGGGAGCGCAGCTTCAGTGACATCACGGTAACTCCTCTCCCAGCATTTCATTCATTCCCCAGTAGTTACAGCCGGGAGCAGTCGCATTAGCAGCGCTCACGGTTGTAAACTATATTCCCTTAGATGCAGATTACTGCGTGGGACTGACTGTATGCCGGACAGGTATGAGTATATATTTATTTTTTTTTTACAGGAGATTGACGGCTTTGCTTGATTACCAGTACAATAAAATGGTCAGTGTTTAGTGTTTTATTTAATTAAAAGACTTTATTCTGCATGTGTTTATTTAACCCTTTACAAACTATAGGATTAGTAATGGGTAGGTGTCTGCTTGATACTCCTCCGTTACTAAGCCGTCAGTGCAGAGGACGGGGAAGACAGCGGCGGCCGTCGGTGGAACGGGGAGCAGGTGAATATAGTGTGTGTGTGTGTGTGTATATATATATAAAAAAAAATTTTTATCACAGCAACAGCATATGGGGCAAATATCTGTATGGAGCATCTTATGGGGCCATAATCGGCATTTGTGGAGCATTATATGGGGCAAATGTGTCTATGGAGCATCTTATGGGGCCATAATCAGCATTTGTGGAGCATTATACGGGGCAAATGTGTCTATGGAGCATTATATGGGGCGCTGCGGAATCCGCACAAAGAATTGACTTGCTGCGGAAAGAGTGGAAACGCTGAGCTGTATTTTCCGCAGCATGTCAATTCTTTGTGCGGATTCCGCAGCGTTTTACACCTGCGCCTCAATAGCAATCCGCAGGTGTAAAACCGCATGTGAAATCCGTACAAAAAACAGTAAATCCACAGGTAAAACGCAGTGCGTTTTACCTGCGGATTTTTCAAAAACTGCGGAAAAATCCGCGCACGAATCCACAACATTGGCACATAGGGTTAGGGTTGGAATTAGAGTTATGGTTGGGGTTGGAATTAGGGATAAGATTAGGGTTAGCAGTGTGTTGGGATTAGGGTTAGGCTTGTAGTTAGGGTTATGGTTAGGGATAAGATTAGGGTTAGCAGTGGGTTAGGGTTGGGATTAGGGGTGTGTTGGAGTTAGAATTGAGGGGTTTCCACTGTTTAGGCACATCAGGGGTCTCCAAACGCGACATGGCGCCACCATTGATTCCAGCCAATTTTGCGTTCAAAAAGTCAAATGGTGCTCCCTTCTGAGCGCTGTCGTGCGCCTAACAGTGGTTTACCCCCACATATGGGGCATCAGCGTACTCAGAACAAATTGGACAACAACTTTTGGGGTCCAATTTCTCATTTTATCCTTGTGAAAATGAAAAATATCTGACAAAAAATCATTTTTGAGGAAAGAAAAAAGATTTTTTATTTTCACGGCTCTACGTTATAAACTTCTGTGAAGCACTTAGGGGTTCAAAGTGCTCACCACACATCTAAATAAGTTCCTTGATGGGGTCTAGTTTCCAAAATGGGGTCACTTGTGGGGGAGCTCCAATGTTTAGGCACACAGGGGCTCTCCAAACGCGACATGGTGTCCGCTAACGATTGGAGCTAATTATTCATTCAAAAAGTCAAATGGCGCTCCTTCCCTTCCGAGCCCTGCCGTGCGCCCAAACAGTGGTTTACACCCACACATGAGGTATCGGTGTACTCAGGAGAAATTGCCCAACAAATTTTATGATCCATTTTATCCTGTAGCCCATGTAAAAATGAAAAAAATTAAGGCTAAAAGAAAGTATTTTTTTTTTGTGAAAGAAAAAAAAAAAAAGTACTTTTTCATTTTTACGGATTAATTTGTGAAGCTCCTGGGGGTTCAAAGTGCTCATTATGCATCTAGATAAGTTCCTTGGGGGGTCTAATTTCCAAAATGGAGTCACTTGTGGGGGAGCTCCAATGTTTAGGCACACAGGAGCTCTCCAAACACGACTTAGTATCCGCTAAAGATTGGAGCCAATTTTCCTTTGAAAAAGTCAAATGGCGCTCCTTCCCTTCCGAGCCCTGTTGTGCGCCCATACAGTGGTTCCCCCCCACATATGGGGTATCAGCGTACTCAGGACAAACCGGACAACAACTTCCAGGGTCCACTTTCTCCTTTTACCCTTGGGAAAATTTTAAAAAAATTGCTAAAATTTCATTTTTGTGACTAAAAAGTTAAATGTTCATTTTTTCCTCTCATGTTGCTTCTGCTGCTGTGAAGCACCTGAAGGGTTAATAAACTTCTTGAATGTGGTTTTGAGCACCTTGAGGGGTGCAGTTTTTAGAATGGTGTCACGTTTGGGTATTTTCAGCCATATAGACCCCTCAAACTGACTTCAAATGTGAGATGGTCCCTAAAAAAAAATGGTTTTGTAAATTTTGTTGTAAAATTGAGAAATCGCTGGTCAAATTTTAACCCTTATAACTTCCTAGCAATAAAGAATGTTTCCAAAATTGTGCTGATGTAAAGTAGACATGTGGGAAATGTTATTTATTAACTATTTTGTGTCACATAACTCTCTGGTTTAACAGAATAAATATTCAAAATATGAAAGTTGCGAAATTTTTGCAAAATTTCCGGGGTTTTTTTTTCACAAATAAACGCAAAAATTATCGACCTAAACTTACTACTAACATGAAGCCCAATATCTCACGAAAAAAGAGTCTCAGAATCGCTAGTATCCGTTGAAGAATTCTTGAGTTATTATCTCATAAAGGATCACTGGTAAGAAATGCAAAAAACGGCCATGTCATTAAAGGGACACTGTCACCTGAATTTGGAGGGAACAATCTTCAGCCATGGAGGCAGGGTTTTGGGGTTTTTGATTCACCCTTTCCTTACCCGCTGGCTGCATGCTGGCTGCAATATTGGATTGAAGTTCATTCTCTGTCCTCCATAGTACATGCCTGCACAAGGCAATCTTGCACAGCGCAGGCGTGTACTATGGAGGACAGAGAATGAACTTCAATCCAATATTGCAGCCAGCATGCAGCTAGCGGGTAAGGAAAGGGTGAATCAAAAACCCCGCCTCCATGGCTGAAGATTGTTCCCTCCAAATTCAGGTGACAGTGTCCCTTTAATGTCAAAATAGGCTGGGTTATGAAGGGTTAATATGGAGCATCTTATGGGGCCCATCATGAACTGTATAGAGCGTTATATTGGGCTCCTGTTTCAATATGGATATTCAAAAACACTTAACCTACTGATGTGTCAATTAATTTTACTTTTATTGGTATCTATTTTTATTTTTTAAATCTACCAGTAGCTGCTGCATTTTCCACCCTAGGCTTATACTCAAGTCATTAAGGCTGGGTTCACACTGCGTCAATGGTGTCCATTAGACGGACTACTTTACACCGTGGCATAAACGCGGTGTAACATAGTCCGTTTTGGCCGCCATTGACTGCAATGTCTGACTCATCGCTAGTGCACGCCCACAATGGGCGTACGGTAGGGATGTGCCGTCATTGAGTGACGGACCCGGAGACGCGGGCTGCAGCGTTTCCGGGTCCGTCACTGCTAGCGTAGATAGAGCTAGCTGCTCTGTCTGTGCTAGCGACATTATCTGTACTGTTGCAACGGTTTGTTATCGTAGTGTTTCTAATTGGAATGATAGTTGATATTTATAAATGCCGCAATGCTACTTTGATTCAGTCAGTAGACAATCATAAGCATCATCCCCACTACTGGCTTCTCATTGCTATTGAATAATGGAGGAAATATACCTGTATTAAAGGTATTTTGAATATTCACTATGTAATCACATCTACTATATTTTGTTTCATGTAGATGACTAGGGCTACTACTGGTACTGGAACATCACAAGTAAGCAAAGGCAAAGCTTGTGGTATATGGCTAATTGGAGGGACAGCCAAGTTCGATAACAGGATGCAAACAGACAAGTATTATCCAGATTCTTTCAATTTGCCCACTGTTGAACGTTAAACTATTCAAGAAAGCACTACGGCAACAGCAAGAGAAGTGATACAATTTTAGGCGAGAGCACAAGTTCCTACATGTCAGGAAGACAACATAGTTGTGAAACTTAAAGACCTACATGTAAATGGCAAGGATTAAAGAAAAATTCTGGAAGAAAAACCGACTCACAAAAACACAAAGAAGAAAACTTTACAGATATTTTAGACGATCTGTTTGACATAGCTCATGCTGACGCCATGAGCATGATAAACATTGAGGAGAATAGAATGTTTCTGGAGGCGCAAAGGGAGAAAGGAAGAAGAGGAAGTATGGGTCCTGTCGATACAAAGCTGGCTAAAAAAAGAACGGCGCAGACAGCGAAACTCGCAAGAGTTGAGAAAACAAAGAAAAGCACAGAAAGCAAGACCTATTGGTCACTGACCTTGAGCTGCATGAGCAGCATAGTGACAGCAGTGAGAGTGAGACTACTAGTTCTTCATCAGAAGTCGAGGATCCAATTTCACAAACACCACAGGCCAAAAACCGGCGTACTGTTAATTTCTTTACACCAGAACTGAGTGAGTGCAGCCTTAGACCGAACCAAAGTTAGTGACAGAAATGCCACTTACATTTTAGCTGCGGCTGCCAAATCACTAGGACATGATCCGAATGAACTAACTTGAAGCAAGGAATCTAGAATGCAGTCACGCAGAAGAAACCGAAAACAGCAGCTGAAATCATAAACAGGTTTTCGCCAGATATACCATTAACAGTTCACTGGGATTGTAAGCTGCTGCCCTCGTTGACAAGAAGTGGCAACGTTGAACGCCTTGCAGTGATTGTGTCGGGAGATGGAATAATAAAACTGCTAGCAGTGCCGTCTTTGTCAAGAAGTACGGGTGAGGCAGAGGCAGTATACACTCTGAGGGACTGGAATTTAACAGATCATGTTCGCTGTATGTCGTTTGATACAACCTCAAGTAACACAGGAAACAAATCGGGCATACTTACTACTCAAGCAGAAGATGGATAAGTGTCTGACGTCTTTGGCTTGCAGCCATCATATGCACCAACTTATTGTCGCTAAGAGTTTTCGACATACTATTTGAAGTCAGCAGTGGTCCACAAATAAAACTCTTTCAGAGATTTTCAGTGGCATGGTGAAACATAAATCCATCAGTCTTTGAAAGTGTAATCAACAACACAGAGCTTGCTGAAAAACATAGATCTTATCAAGAATGAAATTCTGGAATTTCTGATAAATTTCTCTTCCTGCCCAGAGATGATTACAAGGAGCTACTGCAGTTAATGATTTTCTTCTTAGGCGATACATCCAGTCATGTGACAATTCGTGCACCAGGTGCTTACCATCGTGCAAGATAGATGTCTACGCTTATCTATTGCCTCAAGATATTTCGCTTTCATTCCCAGTTTCATCTTAAAGCGAAGGAACTATCCGGACTGCAACAGTTTAACCAGTTTGTTGTCACGGTTTATTTAAAGGCATGGTTTACGTGTCCTTGTGCTACGTCGGCCGCAAGACAAGATCTTGAACTGCTGCAGAAATTGGTTGATTATCGGAACAAAAATGAAGCCGTAGCTAACGCAGCCCTCAACAGTTTTATGCATCATCTCTGGTATTTAAGTGAAGATCTGGTAGGCTTGGCGTTCTTTGATAATGGCATCTCTGAGGAATGCAAAGTTCAGATGGTTGCTGCGCTGTCAAGGAATGGAGATGACCATCCTGATAAGCGTATACATCTGTATGAATCTGACATTTCTGCAAAGCAGTTGCCTGATTTTATCACGGCCAACACCAGAGAAACATTTGTTAAGGTACCGTCACATTAAGCGACGCTGCAGCGATATAGACAACGATCCGATCGCTGCAGCGTCGCTGTTTAGGTCGCTAGGAGACGTCAAACACGGCAACAGTAGAACGATGCAGGAGCGATCCAGTGACGTACTTATCGTTCTCACTGGTTGCTCCATGAAAAAACATTGCAGGCATCGTTGCTTTTGCTGTCAAACATGACGAATCATGCCGACCTGACGACCAAATAAAGTTCCGGACTTCTAGCTACGACCAGCGATGTCACAGCAGGATCCTGATCTCTGCTGCGTGTCAAATACAACGAGATCGCTATCCAGGATGCTGCAACGTCATGGATCGCTGTCGTTCTCGTTGGAAAGTTGCTCAGTGTGAAGGTACCTTTACACTTGAACAGTCAGAAGAATTTCTTAGGCTTCACCCGTCTGTGTGGAAATCGTGTGATGATTATGATGCGGCCCAAACCAGAGTTTTGACACTGAAGGTAGTAAACAATGCCACAGAGCGGGGCATTTCAATTATTCAGACATGCAATCCCATACTTACAAACCAAGAGGAACAGAAACAGTTTTTATTTCAGGTAGTGGAAAAACACAGATGTGAGTTTCCAGATCTAAACAAGTCAACACTAGTATGCAGTCCAGCTGCCGCAAGTTACGCGAAAAACTGAACTGACTGCTACTAAGTACTGATCCATGTACAATGTACATGGCAGTAAGCATTCTATATTTTTCTGAATTATAAATAGTATATCCAGTTAAAGATATGATGACAAACTGGTTGTGTGTACAATATTGTGGAAAATGAGAAACCTTGAAAAATTCACATGCCTAGATCAAGTGGTAAATCTAAATTTAATGTCAACATATTTTACATGATAAATCCTTATGCCAAAAGGAACAAATTTGAGGGGTAAGACTTAACAATTTGCAAAGTTCATTTTTCCTTGGCACCCTGAAAAAAAAATAGAGAGAGAGAAAGACTCGAGAAAATGCCACACAAAGCGCCTTATTGGCTGATATGGCATTCCAGTGTGATGATGCGCTTGAGACATGCGCAGTGAGCGGCGGGGAATGCCGACTAACATACATGGCGTCCTCCATAGATCCACATGACATCTGGGGGTGAGTAAAATATATATAAAATATGATCAATAATAGGATATCCATTACCATCATGATCGCAATAAGCAGCAAATTAGGAGGATCTGAGGGGTAATATGAAGTCAGGTTTTAATGTACACAAGCACAGGGCACTTTATATATGAGCACTTGGTGCAAGTATAACTGAATGGTATATAATGTACATGTTTTAAAAGCACATAATTTAATGTAAATTATGTTTGGAATTAAGTGTTACTTGTTGAGACACATATAAATAGACACTAGGTATGGTTACGTCGCCCAGCTAAGTGGGTTTATTAAATCTTCCACATTTTCACTGAAGAAATGGAGTGCTGCCTCTTTTTTTGAGTCTCTGTGAACCTGGTGCGATCGCTGGACTGGTTGCTTGGGGCCCTGCACCCGAAGATAAGTAGTAGCGTTGTGCTGTTCCCTTTTTCTACTATATATATATATATACATACATATAAATATATATATATATATATATATATAATTTTACGGACTAAAAGTTTGGACACACCAGCTAGTTTAAAGATTTTTCTGTATTTTCATGACTGAAAATTGTACACTCACACTGAAGCTATCAAAACTATGAATTAACACATGTGGAATTATATACTTAACAAAAAAGTGTGAAACTAAAATTAAGTCTTATTCTTGGTTCTTCGAAGTAGCCACCTTTTGCTTTGAAGACTGCTTTGCACACTCTTAGCATTCTCTTGATGATCTTCAAGAGGTAGTCACCGGGAGTGGTTTTCACTTCACAGTTGTGCCCTGTCAGGTTTAATAAGTGGGATTTCTTGCCTTATAAATGGAGTTGGGACCATCAGTTGTGTTGTGAAGAAGTCTGGTGGATACACAGCTGATAGTCCTACTGAATAGACTGTTAGAATGTGTATTATGGCAAGAACAAAGCAGCTAAGTAAGGAAAAACGAGTGGCCATCATTGGTTTAAGAAATTAAGGTCAGTCAGTCTGAAAAATTGGGAAAACTTTGAAAGTGTCCCCAAGTGTAGTAGCAAAAACCATCAAGCGCTACAAAGAAACTGGCTCACATGAGGACCGCCCCAGGAAAGGAAGACCAAGAGTCACCTCTGCTTCTGAGGATACGTTTAGCATCTCTGGGATCTCCATCAAGATTGTTGGAAGATCATTCCAAGTGACTACCTCTAGAAGCTCAAGAGAATGCCAAGAGTGTGCAAAGCAGTCATCAAAGCAAAAGGTGGCTACTTTGAAGAATCTAGAATATAAGACACAATTTCAGTTGTTTGACACTTTTTTGTTAAGTATACAACTCCACATGTGGGAATTCATAGTTTTGATGCCTTCAGTGTGAATGTACAATTTTCACAGTCATGAAAATACAGAAAAATCTTTAAATGAGGTGTGTCCAAACTTTTGGCCTGTACTGTGTGTGTATGTATGTGTGTGTATATATATTTTTTTTGAAAAAAATAAAATAAGGGGAGCACTTAAACAGAATATATCTCAAGTAAATCAAACTTCTGTGAAATCAAGCTGCCCACTTAGGAAGCATCACTGTTTGACAAACAATTTCACATTCTGTTATGCAAATGGAATAGACAACAGATGGAAATTATTGGCAATTATCAAGACACACTCAATAAAGGAGTGGTTCTGCAGGTGGGGACCACAGACCACATCTCAGTACCAATGCTTTCTGGCTGATGTTTTGGTCACATTTGAATGTTGGTTGTGCTTTCATACTCGTGGTAGCATGAGACGGACTCTACAACCCAGACAAGTGGCTCAGGTAGTGCAGCTCATCCAGGATGGCACATCAATGCGAGCTGTGGCAAGGTTTGCTGTGTCTGTCAGCGTAGTGTCCAGAGGCTGGAGGCGCTACCAGGAGACGTGGAGGGGGCTGTTGGAGGGCAAAAACCCAGCAGCAGGACTCCTACCTCAGCCTTTGTGCAAGGAGAAACAGGAGCACTGCCAGAGCCCTGGAAAATGACCTCCAGCAGACCACAAACGTGCATGTGTTTGCACAAACTGTTGGAAACAGACTCCATGAGGATGGTCTGAGTGCCCGATACTCCACAGATGGGGTTCTGCTCACAGCTCAACACCATGCAGGACCCTTGGCATTTGCCACAGAACACCAGGATTGGCAAATTCGCCACTGGCGCCCTTTGCTCTTCACAGATGAAAGGTTCACACTGAGCACATGTGACAGTCTGGAGACACCGTGGAGAGCGTTCTGCTGCCTGCAAAATCCTTCAGCATGACCGGTTTTGCAGTAGGTCAATAATGGTGTGGTGTGGCATTTTTTGGAGGGCCGTACAGCCCTCCATGTGCTCGCCAGAGCCTGACTGCCATTAAGTACCGAGATGAGATCCTCAGACCCCTTGTGAGACCACATGCTGGTGCGGTTGGCCCTGGGTTCCTCCTAATGCAGGACAATGCCAGACCTCATGTGGCTGGAGTGTGTCAGCAGTTCCTGCAAGATGAAGGCATTGAAGCTATGGACTGGCCTGCCCATTCCCCAGACCTGAATCCGATTGAACACATCTGGGACATCATGTCTTGCACCATCCACCAATGTCACTTTGCACCACAGACTGTCCAGGAGTTGGGGGATGCTTTAGTCCAGGTCTGGGAGGAGATCCCTCAGGAGACCATCCGCTGCCTGATCAGGAGCATGCCCAGGCTTGTAGAGAGGTCATACAGGCACATGAAGGCAACACACACTATTGAGCATCATTTCCTTGTTTTGAGGCATTTCCACTGAAGTTGGATCAGCCTGTAACTTAATTTTCCACTTTGATAATGAGCATCATTCCAACTCCAGACTTCCGTGGGATATTAGTTGTGATTTACGTTGATCATTTTTTAGGTTTTATTGTTCTCAACACATTCCACTATGTAATGAATAAAGATTTACAACTGGAACCGTTCATTCGTTGATATCTAGGATGTGGGATTTTAGTGTTCCCTTTATTTTTATGAGCAGTGTATAATTGTGTGTGTTTTGAAGATTATTTGGTATTAAAACGATGTGTACAGTTGCATTTTACAATGCGATTTTAAAATGAGCTTTTACATAGAGAGAACTGCTGTATGTAAACCCTCATGTTAAAATCGCATTTCATACGGATTGCATACGCATGTCATACGGAAGTTCCGTGGAAAAATCACATGACACTCGTCTTTTCGGTCTGGAAATCGGACCGTTTTTTTTTCTCGAAAATGGGTATGAGCCCTTAGCAATTAGATTGGGAGAGTTTAAAAAAAAATAAAATGGAGAAAACTCAGAAATTCTGTCATTTTAACCCCTTCCCGACCTTTTACGCACCGTATGCGTCATGAAAACCTGTGCCAATCCGACCTGTGACGCAGCATATGCGTCATGGCCGGATTGGGCTCCTGCAGGCCGGGTGAAAGGGTTAACTGTAATTTCACCCAGCCTGCAGGGACAGGGGGAGCTGTACTTTAGCACAGGGGGGGTGGCTTCACCCCAACCCCCATCCCCCCCCCCCCCGTGGCTACAATCGCTCTGATTGGCTGTTGAAAGTGACGTTTCACTTTCAATCAGAGCGATAGTAATATTTCACCAATGAAAATTGGTGAAATATTACAATCCAGCCATGGCCGATGCTGCAATAGCATCAGCCATGGCTGGAGATCGTGATCTGACCCCCCACCGCCACCGATCGCATCCCCTCCGGTCCTCCGTCCTGTCAAATGCTCTCCTCCGTCCTGTCCACCCCCTCCCCCCCCCCCCCCGCCGTCCGATCATTCCCCCCTCATACTTACCGACCTGTGTCCCTCCCGGTGTCCGTCCATCTGTTCGATGGACCCCACCATCTTCCAAAATGGCGGGCGCATGCGCAGTGCGCCCGCCGAATCTGCCGGCCGGCAGATTAGTTACAGGTACATTTTGATCGCTGTGATAGAACCTATCACAGCGATCAAAATAAAAAAAATAATAAATAAACCGCCCCTTTATCACCCCCATAGGTAGGGACAAAAATAAAATAAAGACTTTTTTTTTTTCTTGGCCCCACTAGGTTTAGGGTTAGTTCACACTGCGTCTAAGCAGTCCGTTAGACGGACTACATTACACCACGGCATAAACGCGATGTAACGTCCATTACGGCCACCATTGACAGCAATGTCGGACGCATCACTAGCGCACGCCCACAATGGGCGTACGCTAGGGATGTGCCGTCATTGAGTGACGGACCCAGAGACGTGGGCTGCAGCGTTTCCGGGTCCGTCACTGCTAGCGCAGATAGAGCTAGCAGATGCTCTATCTGCGCTACCACGATGCAAACGTCGGCACTTGCGCTAGCAGCAGCCCGTTAGCGTATGTGCTGAACGAGCTGCTGCTAGCGCAACGTGAACCTGGCCTTAGGGTTTGGGTTACGGCTAGAATTAGGGTTAGAATTAGGCTTTGTGCACACGGTGCGGATTTGGCTGCGGATCTGCAGCAGATTTGGCTGCGGATCCGCAGCGGATTGGCCGCTGCGGATTCGTAGCAGTGTTCCATCAGGTTTACAGTACCATGTAAACCTATGGAAAACCTGATTCACTGTGCCCATGGTGCGGAAAATACCGCGTGGAAACGCTGCGTTGTATTTTCCGCAGCATGTCAATTCTTTGTGCGGATTCCGCAGCGTTTTACACCTGTTCCTCAATAGGAATCCACAGGTGAAATCCGCACAAAAAACACTGGAAATCTGCGGTAAATCCGCAGGTAAAATGCAGTGTCTTTTACCTGCGGATTTTTCAAAAATGGTGCGGAAAAATCTCACACGAATCCGCAACGTGGGCACATAGCCTTAGGGTTAGGGTTGGAATTAGGGCTAGGGTTGGAAATAGGGTTAAGATTAGGCTGTGGTTAGGGTTATGGTTAGGGGTGTGTTGGGGTTAGGGTTGGGATTAGGATTAGGGTTGGGATTAGGGTTAGGGGTGTGTTGGGGTTAGGGTTGTTGTTAGGGGTGTGCTGGGGTTAGGGTTGTGATTAGGGTTATGGCTAGAGTTGGGATTAGGGGTGTGTTGGGGTTAGTGTTGGAGTTAGAATTGAGGGGTTTCCACTGTTACGGCACATCAGGGGTCTCCAAACGCAACATGGCGCCACCATTGATTCCAGTCAATCTTGCATTCAAAAAGTCAAATGATGCTCCCTCCCTTCCGAGCCCCGACGTGCGCCCAAACAGTGGTTTACCCCCACATATGGGGTACCAGCATACTCAGGACAAACTGGGCAACAATTATTGGGGTCCAATTTCTCCTGTTACCCTGTGAAAATAAAAAATTGCTTGGTAAAACATCATTTTTGAGGAAAGAAACATGATTTTTTATTTTCACGGCTCTGCGTTGTAAACTTCTGTGAAGCACTTGGGGGTTCAAAGTGCTCATCACATATCTAGATAAGTTCCTTGGGGGGTCTAGTTTCCAAAGAGGGGTCACTTGTGGGGGGGTTTCTACTGTTTAGGCACATCAGGGGCTCTGCAAACGAAACGTGACGCCCGCAGACCATTCCATCAAAGTCTGCATTTCAAAAGTCACTACTTCCCTTCCGAGCCCCGACGTGTGCCCAAACAGTGGTCCCCCCCCCCCCACATATTGGGTATCAGCGTACTCAGGACAAACTGGACAACAACTTTTCGGGTCCAATTTCTCCTGTTACTCTTGTGAAAATAAAAAATTGTGGGCTAAAAAATAATTTTTGAGGAAAGAAAAATGATTTTTTTTATTTTCACGGCTCTGCGTTATAAACTTCTGTGAAGCACTTGAGGGTTTAAAGTGGTCACCACACATCTACATTAGTTCCTTGGGAGGTCTAGTTTCCAAAATGGGGTCACATGTGGGGAAGCTTCAATGTTTAGGTACACAGGGGCTCTCCAAACGCGACATGGTGTCCGCTAATAATTGGAGCAAATTTTTCATTCAAAAGTCAAATGGTGCTCCTTCCCTTCCGAGCCTTGCCGTGTGCACAAACAGTGGTTTGTGACCACATATGAGGTATCGATGGACTCAGGAGAAATTGCCCAACACATTTTAGAATCCATTTTATCCTGTTACCCATGTGAAAATGAAAAATTGAGGCTAAAAGGAATTTTTTGTGAAAAAAAATACTTTTTCATTTTTACGGATCAATTTGTGAAGCACCTAGCGATTCAACGTGCTCACTATGCATCTAGATAAGCTCCTTGGGGGGTCTAGTTTTCAAAATGGGGTCACTTGTGGGGGAGCTCCAATGTTTAGGCACACAGGGGCTCTCCAAACGCGACATGGTGTCCGCTAAAGATTGGAGACAATTTTTCATTGAAAAAGTCAAATGGCGCTCCTTCCCTTCCGAGCCCTGTTGTGCGCCCAAATAGTTGTTCCCCCCCACATATGGGGTATCGGTGTACTCAGGACAAATTGTACAATAACTTTTGGTGTCCAGTTTCTCTTTTTACCCTTGGGAAAATAAAAAAAATCGTTGCTAAAACATCATTTTTGTGACTAAAAAGTTAAATGTTCATTTTTTCCTTCCATGTTGCTTCTGCTGCTGTGAAGCACCTGAAGGGGTAATAAACTTCTTGAATGTGGTTTTGAGTACCTTGAGTGGTGCAGTTTTTAGAATGGTAGAATGGTGTCACTTTTGGGTATTTTCAGCCATCTAGACCCCTCAAACTGACTTCAAATGTGAGGTGGTTCCTAAAAAAAATGGTTTTGTAAATTTTGCTGTAAAAATGAGAAATCGCTGGTCAAATTTTAACCCTTATAACTTCCTAGCAAAAAAGAATTTTGGTTCCAAAATTGTGCTGATGTAAAGTAGACATGTGGGTAATGTTATTTATTAAATATTTTGTGTCACATAACTCTCTCGTTTAACAGAATAAAAATTCTAAATTTGAAAATTGCAAAATTTTCTAAATTTTAGCCAAATTTCCATTTTTTCACAAATAAACGCAAAATTATCGACCTAAATTTACCACTAACATGAAGCCCAATATGTCACGAAAAAACAATCTCAGAAACGCTAGGATTCCTTGAAGCGTTCCTGAGTTATTACCTCATAAAGGGACACTGGTCAGAATTACAAAAAACGGCCAGGTCTTTAAGGTCAAAATAGGCTGGGTCATGAAGGGGTTAATTAAATTGGCTCTACCTAGGTATGACAGACTAAAATCCTTTCATTTAGTCAAGGTGGATTACAGTTTAGCCGGATGTCTCGTCATCTGTACTCCCATGTATTTTAATGAGCAAGTAGTCCATTGATAGGGGAACCCCAGATGTCCATAACAGTCTGGATGTGCCATGTAGCATTATCACCTCTGTTTTATTCTATTAATATTATAGCCCAATAAGTCTCCCACGTCTCCTAATTCTCGTATAAGGGAATGCAGGACCAGTTTTGGGTTAGCTACTGCAAGCAGAATATCTGCAAATGCAGCGACCCTTAAGTCTCTAGAGCCCACCATAAGTCCCCTAAAAATAGGGGTATGCAATAGGTGGCATGGTAAGGAGTCTATAGAGGGGGTAACATAGTAACATAGTTAGTAAGGCCAAAAAAAGACATTTGTCCATCCAGTTCAGCCTATATTCCATCATAATAAATCCCCAGATCTACGTCCTTCTACAGAACCTAATTGTATGATACAATATTGTTTTGCTCCAGGAAGAGATCCAGGCCTCTCTTGAACCCCTCGACTGAGTTCGCCATCACCACCTCCTCAGGCAAGCAATTCCAGATTCTCACTGCCCTAACAGTAAAGAATCCTCTTCTATGTTGGTGGAAAAACCTTCTCTCCTCCAGACGCAAAGAATGCTCCCTTGTGCCCGTCACCTTCCTTGGTATAAACAGATCATCAGCGAGATATTTGTATTGTCCCCTTATATACTTATACATGGTTATTAGATCGCCCCTCAGTCGTCTTTTTTCTAGACTAAATAATCCTAATTTTGCTAATCTATCTGGGTATTGTAGTTCTCCCATCCCCTTTATTAATTTTGTTGCCCTCCTTTGTACTCTCTCTAGTTCCATTATATCCTTCCTGAGCACCGGTGCCCAAAACTGGACACAGTACTCCATGTGCGGTCTAACTAGGGATTTGTACAGAGGCAGTATAATGCTCTCATCATGTGTATCCAGACCTCTTTTAATGCACCCCATGATCCTGTTTGCCTTGGCAGCTGCTGCCTGGCACTGGCTGCTCCAGGTAAGTTTATCATTAACTAGGATCCCCAAGTCCTTCGCCCTGTCAGATTTACCCAGTGGTTTCCCATTCAGTGTGTAATGGTGATATTGATTCCTTCTTCCCATGTGTATAACCTTACATTTATCATTGTTAAACCTCATCTGCCACCTTTCAGCCCAAGTTTCCAACTTATCCAGATCCATCTGTAGCAGAATACTATCTTCTCTTGTATTAACTGCTTTACATAGTTTTGTATCATCTGCAAATATCGATATTTTACTGTGTAAACCTTCTACCAGATCATTAATGAATATGTTGAAGAGAACAGGTCCCAATACTGACCCCTGCGGTACCCCACTGGTCACAGCGACCCATTTAGAGACTATACCATTTATAACCACCCTCTGCTTTCTATCACTAAGCCAGTTACTAAGCCAGAGTGCATCCCTGTCTAGCTCCCCGAAAGATCTGTTGCTGGTGCACTACATCAATTAATCACCACACAAGTATTTGCTTTTATATGAAAGTATTCAATATATTGAAGGAACCTCAGGCCAAAATTTCCCGTCTTGAACTTCATACAAAAAAGGCCATGCCACCTTGTCAAAGGCCTTTTCGGCGTCTAGACTCATCAGCATTGCGGATGATCGTGATGCGACTTGGTTGAAGACTATAACTGCAACCCCCAGGCGTATATTTGCCTCACTACTCTGTCCCTGCATACAGACCATCTGAGCCTCACACAGAAGGCCAAGCTGAAACTTTTAGGCTGTGAGCCCACATTGCGTTTTTTTAAGCGTTTCCGTTGCCTTTTTCTGCAGCGGAAATACTTAAAGGTAACATTACGCTGTAGGAGGGCAACAACCCAGCAGCAGGACCGCTACCTCAGCCTTTGTGCAAGGAGGAACAGGAGGAGCAATGTCAGAGGTCTGCAAAATGACCTCCAGCATGCCACAAGTGTGCAGGTGTCTGCACAAACGGTTAGAAATCAACTCTATGAGGATGGTTTGAGTGCTCGAAATCCACAGATGGGGGTTGTGCTCACAGCCCAACACCATACAGGACACTTGGCATTTGCTACAGAACACCAGGATTGGCAAATTCGCCACTAGCGCCCTGTGCTCTTCACAGATGAAAGCAAGTTCTTACTGAGCACATGTGACAGAGTCTGGAGACGCCATGGAGAGCGATCTGCCTGCAACATCCTTCACCATGACCGGTTTGGCTGTGGGTCAGTAATGGTGTGGGGTGGCATTTGATTGGAGGGCCGCGCAGTCCTTCATGTGCCTGCCAGAGGTAGCCTTACTGCAATTAGATACCGAGATGAGATCCTCCGACCCCTTGTGAGACCATATGCTGGTGCAGTTGGCCCTGGGTCACTCCCAATACAGGGCAATGCCAGACCTCTTGTGGCTGTAGTGTGTCAGCAGCTCCTGCAAGATGAAGGCATTGAAGCTATGGACTGGCACACCCATTCCCCAGTCGTGAATCCGATTGATCACATCTGGGACATCATGTCTAGCACCATCCACCAACGTCACGTTGCACCACAGACTGTCCAGGAGTTGGATGCTTTAGTCCAGGTCTGGGAGGAGATCCCTCAGGAGACCATCCGCGGCCTCATCAGGAGCATGCGCAGGCATTGTAGGGAGATCATACAGGCACGTGGAGGCCACACACACTACTGAGCTTCATTTCCTTGTCTTCAGGCATTTCCACTGAAGTTGGATCAGCCTGTAACTTCATTTTCCACTTTGATTTTGAGCATCATTCCAACTCCAGACCTCCGTGGGATATTAGTTGTGATTTACGTTGATAATTTTTAGGTTCTATTGCTCTCAACACATTCCACTATGTAATGAATAAGGATTTACAACTGGAATATTTGATTCTGTGATATCTAGGATGTGGTATTTTAATGTTCCTTTTATTTTGTTTTGCAGTGTTGTCACGATCCATGTTTGGATCTGTGGCAGATCTGGCCTCTCAGATTAAAACTTTTTTCTTTTCAGGTCATCGGGGGTTAATACAGTTCCCCCCCCTGGTGGCCGCTGGTGTAATTACATTGCTGCCTAATCTGCTGATGTGGTTGGTGACCACTCCCACCTTCCTTCAAAAGGTCACCTGATGCATCATCTGACTTGGTTATACAGGTCCTTTTGGAGACCAACCTAGCTGGAGACAGGAGCTTGCTGAGTGCGGTTGTTCTTCAGCTGAATACTGATATCTGATGCCTAACTCTGCTGTGCGGTGCATTGCAGCAGAGAAAGCTAAGTGTGGTTAGCTTTGTCCAATTGTTGTCTGTAACTTTCCCTTGTGTTCTATTAGTGCAGCGGTGGGACCAGTACTCTCACCTGCCAGTTCCCTACTGAGGGATTAGGTATCCTGCTTGGCGATGGGGGTGAAAGAACCCATATAGGGATGATAGTACAACCCCTGGCAAAAATTATTCAATCACCGGCCTTGGAGGATGTTCATTCAGTTGTTTAATTTTGTAGAAAAAAAGCAGATCATAGACATGTCACAAAACTAAAGTCATTTCAAATGGCAACTTTCTGGCTTTAAGAAACACTAAAAGAAATCAAGAACAAAAAATGTGGTAGTCAGTAAGGGTTACTTTTTGTAACCAAGCATAGGGTAAAAATTATGGAGTCACTCAATTATGAGGGAAAAATTATGGAATCATGAAAAACAAACAAACACTCCAGAAGATCACTAGTATTTTGTTGCACCATCACTGGCTTTAAAGGGACTCTGTCACCTGAATTTGGCGGGACTGGTTTTGGGTCATATGGGCGGAGTTTTCGGGTGTTTGATTCACCCTTTCTTTACCCGCCGGCTGCATGCTGGCTGCAATATTGGATTGAAGTTCATTCTCTGTCCTCCATAGTACACGCCTGCGCAAGGCAAGATTCTCGACTTTTCGCCATAATCGGCCGATTTCACTCGACTCAACTTTTGAGATAGTCGGGTTTCGCGAAACCCGGCTCGACCCTAAAAAAGGCAAGGTCGCTCAACTCTATGTGTACTTTTATTGTTTGGGTTTTTTTACATAAAAAATATATTCAAAAACATTTTTTTTTCTTTATTTAAGGATTTGTTTATTTTTTTACACTTTGTAATTTTTTTTATTTATTTTTTTTAACATTTGTTTTACATTGTCCAGGATGAGACATAACTATATTACATCAGAACGTTGATCTGACACTCTGCACTGCAGACTATCAGATCAGGATCTGACAGGCAGGGGAGGGGGCATGCCGGGCTTCCCTACAGGATCCGGAAGGACACCGCAGCCATTGTGAGGCCAGGGGTCTCCATGGAGACCATCAGGACAATGCGGTCGCTTCGCATAGTCCTGATGAAGCGCGCAGGGTGCCCCGTCCCTTCGCGATGCTCCTCTATGTCACTGTCACTACTGACAGCGGCATCAGAGGGGTTAAATGCCCGCGATTGGTGCTAGCATCAATCGTGGGCGTTGCTGCAGGATATCAGCTGTCATACAGCTGACACCCACACGCGATCGCCACGACGCTCAGCGTGAGGCAGCGCGATCGGTGCACCGTACTAGTAATGCTGTTTGCGGGAACGCATCTCCCGCAGACCAGTACTAGTACGGTGCAGGTCGAGAAGGGGTTAACAACGTCATGATTCCCACATCCACCCAATATTGATTGCAGATCATGCTATTTCACTATTCCTGATTTTAACGTTTCCAACTTTAACATTGGAAGTTTCTGTCCTACCTGACAGAATCAGATGATTTCAAAGCCTTTTTTAAATTTCACTGGAGTACCTTCCTAGATGACAATATCATTCTCACTGACAATATGCCTTTGCTCTGGGCCACTTCTAAGGCCATTATGAGAGGCCATATCATCAGTTATCTGTCATGTAGGAAAAAAAGCACATAGAAAGAAATTTGACGCTTTACATACCTTACATACATTCCTTCAGACTCAGACAACGCTTGCCCTGACCCCATCCTGTGATGCACAGCAAGCTTATTCTTTGGCCAAACATCTCCTGGACTATTTTATACAATCCCAATCACACTAGCAGGTCCAACTAACCCAAAATAAATTTTACCGCTGGGAAAATAAGACAGGAAAATTATTAGCTACCCTAACTAAATACAAGCAACCCTTCAAGACAGTTATGAAACTGCAGAACCTCGTAACAGGCTTGCAGATGACTGACTGAAGAAATTACGCAAATTTTCAGTGATTATTATGAGGATCTATATGAAGCCTCACCTGCCAACCTCCTGGCGCTTAACTCTTTTGTGAACTTGATTAATTTTTTTGATCCCTGAGCACTGAACAACAAGTGATGTTAGACTCAATGATAACAGAAGATGAAGTGAGACAAGCTATAACAAACACATCCAATGGAAAGACCTGATGGTCTCTCTGCTGAATATTATAAGATTTTGTCCCTCTGACTTAGTACCCTTTTTGACTAACCTTTTCAATGCAGCATTAATTCAGGGGGCTTCTATCAGTCAATATACTGACTCACGCACCATAGTTATCCCTAAACCTTACAGAGACCCGCTATTGCCATAATTATACCGCCCAATCTCACTCCTCAACCAGGATTCTAAACTCCTGGCAAAGATCTTAGCAAACCATCTAAGAGGCTATGTGCCCATGTTGCTGAATAGAAGCAGATTTTTCCTCATCAAGACCGCACACCCTTGCCAGGGAAAATGCCTGCGGATTTTGATGCGTTTTTGACACGTTTTCCATGCATTTTTCATGCGCTTTTTAAAGCGTTTTTGAGGACAAAAAAAGTTGGGACAAAAAAAGGCTCCTATGAGGTAATTTCCTAGTCCAACCCCTCTTCTTCATTTTATGTTCTTGTTGAATTCAAGATAAAACAAGTGCAGCCCCAGCGGCTTCTCAGCCCCAAAATACTGCCAGCCACAGTGCCCCCATAATACTGCCAGCCACAGTGCCCCATAATACTGCCAGCCACAGTATGCGTTTTAGATCCTGGAGAACGAGAGTAACCTGGTTACACCATAGAGGAAGGGGAGAAACCCCACGTGTATCCCCACACAGCGTGGCTTCCTCTTTCTCCAGGATCCAACAGGTCTTATACAGCCTTACTCTTTCTATGCCCTCCTTCAACCCACTGTTTATTTCCCACAGGGTCATTTATCTTTTTTGACCATCTCTCGGGATTACTGAACTGTTCTTAGGGGGTTATCAGCCTTATTTACTTAATCATTATTATTTTACTATATTTTGTGAGTCTGCAGGCCTTATCCTGTTTAGTTATTTTTGTCTTTGGTACCGCGATTGGATTTGTCATCACATTTGCTGCTATCTGTTAACCCCTTCCCGACCTGTGATGCCACGTAGACGTCATGAAAGTCGGTGCCAATCCGACCTGTGACGCCTATGTGGCGTCATGGAGGAACGCGTCCCTGCAGATCGGGTGAAAGGGTTAACTCCAATTTCACCCGATCTGCAGGGGGAGTGGTACTTCAGCCCAGGGGGGGTGGCTTCACCCCCCCGTGGCTACGATCGCTCTGATTGGCTGTTGAAAGTGAAACTGCCTAATCAGAGCGATTTGTAATATTTCACCTATGGAAACTGGTGAAATATTACAATCCAGCCATGTGTTATGAACTGGTGGTTTAGGAGCAACATGGGACGAGCTCTGAAGGAGGTGGTGCCTGTACTGACCGCAGTCCCTAAGCTCAACACAACACTAGAAGTAGCCGTGGGATGCTCCTGTCACTCCCTAGGCACCTCGTCACAGCCTGAGAATTAACTACCCCTAAAGATAGAAACAGGAAACCTATCTTGCCTCAGAGAAAAGCCCCAAAGGATAGATAGCCCCCCACAAGTAATGACTGTGAGTGGAGAGGGAAAAGACATACACAGAATGAAACCAGGATGTAGCACAGGAGGCCAGTCTAGCTAGATAGATAGGACAGGATAGAATACTGTGCGGTCAGTATTAAAAACTACAAAAATCCACACAGAGTTTGCAAAAATCACACCTGACTAAAGGTGTGGAGGGTAAATTTGCTTCCCAGAGCTTCCAGCTTAACTGAATTAATCCATACTGACAAGCTGGACAAAACATAGAATGCACATAACGAATAAATCCACAACATGTGGACAGAAAAGAGCAAAGCAAGGACTTATCTTTGCTGAACTGGTCAGGATATCAGGGAAATCCAAGAGAGATGTGAATCCAACCAGGAACCATTGACAAGTGGCACTGGCTGAAGGGAAGAGCCAGGCATAAATAGCCGAGCAAAAAGACAATCAGTGGAAGCAGCTGCAGACTGCTAAATCCAAGGAGCAGCCATACCACTTAAAACCACCGGAGGGAGCCCAAGAGCGGAATTCACAACAGTACCCCCCCTTGAGGAGGGGTCACCGAACCCTCACCAGAGCCCCCAGGCCGATCAGGACGAGCCAAGTGAAAAGCACGAACCAAATTGGCGGCATGGACATCGGCAACAACCCAAGAATTATCCTCCTGGCCATAACCCTTCCACTTGACAAGATACTGAAGCCTCCGCCTCGAAAAACGAGAATCCAAAATTTTCTCAACCTCATATTCCAACTCTCCCTCAACCAACACCGGGGCAGGAGGATCAACCGAGGGAACAACGGGCACCACATATCTCCGCAACAAAGATCTACGGAAAACATTATGAATGGCAAAAGAGGTTGGAAGAGCCAAATGAAAAGACACTGGATTGATAATTTCAGAAATCTTATAAGGACCAATAAACCGAGGCTTAAACTTCAGGGAAGAAACCTTCATAGGAACATGACGAGAAGACAACCAAACCAAATCCCCCACACGAAGCCGGGGACCAACACACCGACGGCGGTTAGCAAAACGTTGAGCCTTTTCCTGAGACAACGTCAAATTGTCCACCACATGAGTCCAAATCTGCTGCAGCCTGTCCACCACAGAATCCACACCAGGACAATCAGAAAGCTCAACCTGCCCCGAAGAAAAACAAGGATGAAAACCAAAATTGCAAAAGAAAGGTGAAACCAAAGTAGCCGAACTAGCCCTATTATTAAAGGCAAACTCGGCCAACGGCAAGAAAGCCACCCAATCATCCTGATCAGCAGACACAAAGCATCTCAAATAGGTTTCCAAGGTCTGATTAGTTCGCTCAGTTTGGCCATTAGTCTGAGGATGAAACGCCGAAGAAAAAGACAAATCAATGCCCATCCTAGCACAAAAGGCCCGCCAAAACCTAGAGACAAACTGAGAACCTCTGTCAGACACAATATTCTCCGGAATACCATGCAAACGAACCACATGCTGAAAAAACAATGGAACCAAATCTGAGGAGGAAGGCAACTTAGGCAAAGGTACCAGATGGACCATTTTAGAGAACCGGTCACAAACAACCCAGATAACAGACATCTTCTGGGAAACCGGAAGATCCAAAATAAAATCCATGGAAATATGCGTCCAGGGCCTCTCAGGGACCGGCAAAGGCAGTGCGTTGCTTTTAACGCGGGAACAGCAAGGCTTGGCCCGGGCGCAAGTCCCACAGGACTGCACAAAAGCACGCACATCGCACGACAAGGAAGGCCACCAAAAGGACCTAGCAACCAAATCTCTGGTACCAATAATCCCAGGATGACCAGCCAACACTGAACAATGAACCTCAGAAATTACCTTACTTGTCCATCTATCAGGAACAATCAGCTTCCCCACAGGACAGCGGTCAGGCTTATCAGCCTGAAATTCCCGAAGCACCCGCCACAAATCAGGGGAGATAGCAGAAAGAATCACCCCTTCCTTAAAAATGCCAACCGGATCAAGGACTCCAGGAGAATCAGGCAAAAAACTCCTAGAGAGGGCATCAGCCTTAACATTCTTAGATCCCGGAAGATACGAGACCACAAAATCAAAACGGGAGAAAAACAGGGACCATCGAGCCTGTCTAGGATTCAGCCGCTTGGCCGACTCGAGGTAAATCAGATTCTTATGATCAGTCAAGACCACAACGCGGTGCTTATCTCCCTCAAGCCAATGTCGCCACTCCTCAAACGCCCACTTCATAGCCAACAACCATGAATTTATCAAGATAATTGCGGAAAATATCATGCATGAAAGATTGGAACACAGATGGAGCATTAGAGAGCCCGAATGGCATCACGAGGTATTCAAAATGGTCTTCGGGCCTTCGGGCCTAATGGAATGCAGTTTTCCATTCGTCACCCTGTTTAATATGAACAAGATTATATGCCCCTCGAAGGTCAATCTTAGTAAACCAACTAGCCCCCTTAATCTGAGCAAACAAATCAGAAAGCAAAGGCAAGGGGTATTGGAATTTGACCGTGATCTTATTAAGAAGATGATAATCTATACAGGGTCTCAAGGAGCCATCCTTCTTAGCAACAAAAAAGAAACCCGCTCCCAATGGTGACAAAGACGGCCGAATATGCCCCTTCTCCAAAGATTCCTTAACATAACTCCACATGGCGGCATGCTCTGGCACAGACAGATTGAAAAGTCGTCCCTTAGGGAACTTACAACCTGGAATCAAGTTAATAGCACAATCACAGTCCCTTATGTGGAGGAAGGGAACTGGACTTGGGCTCATCAAATACATCCTGGAAATCCGACAAAAACTCAGGGACCTCAGAAGAGGGGGAAGAGGAAATTGACATCAAAGGAACGTCACTATGTACCCCTTGACAACCCCAACTAGTCACAGACATAGTTTTCCAATCCAGCACTGGATCATGTTCCTGTAACCATGGAAAACCCAGTACCACAACATCATGCAGGTTATGCAACACCAGAAAACGGCAATCTTCCTGATGTGCTGGAACCATGTACATGGTCATCTGCGTCCAGTACTGAGGTTTATCCTTGGCCAACGGTGTAGCATCAATGCCCCTCAAAAGAATAGGGCTCTGCAAAGGCTGCAAGGAAAAACCACAGCGCCTGGCAAATTCTAAGTCCATTAAGTTCAGGGCAGCGCCTGAATCCACAAATGCCATGACAGAAAAGGACGACAATGAGCAAATCAGGGTCACAGATAAAAGAAATTTAGGTTGTACAGTACTGATGGTAACAGACCTAGCGACCTTCCTAGTATGCTTGGGCAATCAGAAATAACATGAGCAGAATCACCACAGTAAAAACACAGCCTATTCTGGCGTCTGAATTCCTGCCGTTCTGTTCTAGTCAAAATCCTATCACATTGCATAGGCTCAGGATTCTGCTCAGAGGACACTGCCATATGGTGCACAGCGTTGCGCTCGCGCAGACGCCGATCAATCTAAATGGCTAGAGACATAGATTCGCTCAAACCAGCAGGCATAGGAAAGTGTTAGGATCTGGTGGTCAGGACAATAATGGACCTAGTGGTTAAGAGCACACGGAATGACCTGATAGTTACTGATAATAAGGACGAGCTCTGGGACGTGGATACTCTGCTGACCGCAATCCCTAGACCTATCAAACACACTAGAAATAGCCGTGGATTGCGCCTAACGCTCCCTATGCAACTCGGCACAGCCTAAGAAACTAGCTAGCCCTGAAGATAGAAAAATAAAGCCTACCTTGCCTCAGAGAAATTCCCCAAAGGAAAAGGCAGCCCCCCACATATAATGACTGTGAGTAAAGATGAAAATACAAACACAGAGATTAAATAGATTTAGCAAAGTGAAGCCCGACTTACTGAACAGACCGAGGATAGGAAAGGTTACTTTGCGGTCAGCACAAAAACCTGCAAAAAAACCACGCAGAGGGCGCAAAAAGACCCTCCGCACCGACTCACGGTGTGGAGGCGCTCCCTCTGCGTCCCAGAGCTTCCAGCAAGCAAGACAACAAATCAAATAGCAAGCTGGACAGAAAAACAGCAAACCCAAGAAAACACAAGCTGGAACTTAGCTTCTGATGGGAAGACAGGTCACAAGAACGATCCAGGAGTGAACTAGACCAATACTGGAACATTCACAGGTGCCATGGAGCAAAGATCTAAGTGGAGTTAAATAGAGCAGCAGCTAACGAATTAACCTCGTCACCTGTGAAACTCAGAAACACCCACCAGAGGAAGTCCATGGACAGAACCAGCTGAAGTACCATTCATGACCACAGGAGGGAGCCCGACAACAGAATTCACAACAGTACCCCCCCCTTGAGGAGGGGTCACCGAACCCTCACCAGAGCCCCCAGGCCGACCAGGATGAGCCAAATGAAAGGCACGAACCAGATCGGCAGCATGAACATCAGAGGCAAAAACCCAGGAATTATCTTCCTGACCATAACCCTTCCACTTGACCAGGTACTGGAGTTTCCGTCTCGAAACACGAGAATCCAAAATCTTCTCCACCACATACTCCAACTCCCCCTCAACTAACACCGGGGCAGGAGGATCAACGGATGGAACCACAGGCGCCACGTATCTCCGCAATAACGACCTATGGAACACATTATGGATGGCAAAAGAAGCAGGAAGGGCCAAACGAAATGACACAGGATTGATAACCTCAGAAATCTTATACGGACCAATGAAACGAGGCTTAAACTTAGGAGAGGAAACCTTCATAGGAACATAACGAGACGACAACCAAACCAAATCCCCAACACGAAGTCGGGGACCCACACAGCACCGGCGGTTAGCAAAACGTTGAGCCTTCTCCTGGGACAATGTCAAATTGTCCACCACATGAGTCCAAATCTGCTGCAACCTATCCACCACAGTATCTACACCAGGACAGTCTGAAGACTCAACCTGCCCTGAAGAGAAACGAGGATGGAAACCAGAATTGCAGAAAAACGGCGAAACCAAAGTAGCCGAGCTGGCCCGATTATTAAGGGCGAACACAGCCAACGGCAAAAAGGACACCCAATCATCCTGATCAGCAGAAACAAAGCATCTCAGATATGTTTCCAAAGTTTGATTAGTTCGTTCGGTTTGGCCATTTGTCTGAGGATGGAAAGCCGAGGAAAAAGACAAATCAATGCCCATCCTAGCACAAAAGGATCGCCAAAACCTTGAAACAAACTGGGAACCTCTGTCAGAAACGATGTTCTCCGGGATACCATGTAAACGAACCACATGCTGGAAAAATAATGGCACCAAATCAGAGGAGGAAGGCAATTTAGACAAAGGTACCAAATGGACCATCTTAGAAAAGCGATCACAAACCACCCAAATGACCGACATCTTTTGAGAGACGGGGAGATCCGAAATAAAATCCATAGAAATATGCGTCCAGGGCCTCTTCGGGACCGGCAAGGGCAAAAGCAACCCACTGGCACGAGAACAGCAGGGTTTAGCCCGAGCACAAGTCCCACAGGACTGCAGAAATGAACGCACATCCCGCGACAAAGACGGCCACCAGAAGGATCTAGCCATCAAATCTCTGGTACCAAAGATGCCAGGATGCCCAGCCAACACTGAACAATGAATCTCAGAGATAACTCTACTAGTCCATCTATCAGGGACAAACAGTTTCTCCGCTGGGCAACGGTCAGGTCTATCAGCTTGAAATTTTTGCAGCACCCGCCGCAAATCAGGGGAGATGGCAGACAAAATTACCCCCTCTTTGAGAATACCCGCCGGCTCAGGAACACCCGGAGAGTCAGGCACAAAACTCCTTGACAGGGCATCAGCCTTCACATTCTTAGAGCCCGGAAGGTACGAAACAACAAAATAAAAAACGGGAGAAAAATAACGACCATCGAGCCTGTCTCGGATTCAACCGTTTGGCAGACTCGAGATAAGTCAAATTCTTGTGATCTGTCAAGACCACCACGCGATGCTTGGCTCCTTCCAGCCAATGACGCCACTCCTCGAATGCCCACTTCATGGCCAACAATTCACGATTACCAACATCATAGTTACGCTCAGCAGGCGAAAACTTTCTAGAAAAGAAAGCACATGGCTTCATCACCGAGCCATCAGAACTTCTCTGCGACAAAACAGCCCCTGCTCCAATCTCAGAAGCATCAACCTCAACCTGAAACGGAAGCGAAACATCTGGCTGGCACAACACAGGGGCAGAAGAAAAACGACGCTTCAACTCCTGAAATGCCTCTACAGCCGCAGAAGACCAATTGACCACATCAGCACCCCTCTTGGTCAAATCAGTCAACGGTTTAGCAACAGTAGAAAAATTAGCGATGAAGCGCCGATAAAAATTAGCAAAGCCCAGGAACTTTTGCAGGCTCTTCACAGATGTCGGCTGAGTCCAATCATAAATGGCCTGGACTTTAACAGGGTCCATCTCGATAGTAGAAGGGGAAAAAATGAACCCCAAAAATGAAACCTTCTGAACTCCAAAGAGACACTTTTACCCCTTCACAAATAAGGAATTTGCACGAAGGACCTGGAACACCATTCTGACCTGCTTCACATGAGACTCCCAATCATCCGAAAAGACCAAAATATCATCCAAATACACAATCAGGAATTTATCCAGGTACTCTCGGAAGATGTCATGCATAAAGGACTGAAATACTGATGGAGCATTGGAAAGCCCGAATGGCATAACCAGGTACTCAAAATGGCCCTCGGGCGTATTAAATGCTGTTTTCCATTCATCGCCTTGTTTAATACGCACAAGATTATACGCCCCTCGAAGATCTATCTCGGTGAACCAACTAGCCCCTTTAATACGAGCAAACAAATCAGACAGCAACGGCAAAGGATACTGAAATTTGACTGTAATTTTATTAAGAAGGCGGTAATCAATACAAGGTCTCAAAGAACCATCCTTCTTGGCCACAAAAAAGAACCCTGCTCCTAACGGTGATGACGACGGGCGAATATTGCCTTTCTCCAAGGATTCCTTTATATAACTCCGCATAGTGGCATGTTCTGGCACAGATAAATTGAACAATCGGCCCTTAGGAAACTTACTACCAGGAATCAAATTAATTGCACAATCGCAATCCCTATGAGGAGGTAGGGCACTGGCTTTGGGCTCATCAAATACATCCCGATAATCCGACAAAAACTCTGGAACTTCAGAAGGAGTGGAAGACGAAATAGACAAAAATGGAACATCACCATGTACCCCCTGGCAACCCCAGCTGGACACAGACATAGATTTCCAGTCCAATACTGGATTATGAACCTGTAGCCATGGCAACCCCAAAACGACCACATCATGCAGATTATGCAACACCAGAAAGCGGAAATCCTCCTGATGTGCAGGAGCCATGCACATGGTCAATTGGGTCCAATACTGAGGCTTATTCTTGGCCAAAGGCGTAGCATCAATTCCTCTCAATGGAATAGGATACTGCAAGGGCTCCAAGAAAAAACCACAGCGCCTAGCATACTCCAAGTCCATCAAATTCAGGGCAGCGCCTGAATCCACAAATGCCATAACAGAATAGGATGACAAAGAGCAAATCAGAGTAACAGACAATAGAAATTTAGATGGTACCGTACCAATGGTGGCAGACCTAGCGAACCACTTAGTGCGCTTAGGACAATCGGAGATAGCATGAGTGCAATCACCACAGTAAAAACATAGCCCATTCCGACGTCTGTGTTCTTGCCGTTCAGCTCTGGTCAAAGTCCTATCACATTGCATAGGCTCAGGCCCATGCTCAGATAGTACCGCCAAATGGTGCACAGCTTTACGCTCACGCAAGCGTCGATCGATCTGAATGGCCAAGGACATAGACTCATTCAGACCAGCAGGCATGGGAAACCCCACCATGACATCCTTAAGGGCTTCAGAGAGACTCTTTCTGAAGATTGCTGCCAGGGCACATTCATTCCACTGAGTGAGCACAGACCACTTTCTAAACTTTTGACAATATATCTCCGCTTCATCCTGACCCTGATACAGAGCCAGCAAGATTTTCTCTGCCTGATCCACTGAATTAGGTTCGTCATAAAGCAATCCAAGTGCCAGAAAAAACGCATCAACATCACGCAATGCCGGATCTCCTGGCGCAAGGGAAAATGCCCAGTCTTGAGGGTCACCACGTAACAAAGAAATAATGATCTTTACTTGTTGAACAGGGTCACCTGAGGAGCGAGGTTTCAAGGCAAGAAACAATTTACAATTATTTTTGAAATTCAAGAACTTAGATCTATCACCAAAAAACAAATCAGGAATTGGAATCCTAGGCTCTGACATCGGATTCTGAACCACAAGATCTTGAATGTTTTGTATCCTTGTAGTGAGATTATCCATCCAAGAGGACAGACCTTGAATGTCCATGTCTACACCTGTGTTCTGAACCACCCAGAGGTAAAGGGGAAAATAGAGACAAAAAACACTGCAAAGAAAAAAAAATGGTCTCAGAACTTCTCTTATCCCTCTATTGAGATGCATTAGTACTTTGGGCCACCTGTACTGTTATGACCTGGTGGTCAGGACAATAATGGACCTGGTGGTTAAAAGCACACGGAATGACCTGATAGTTACTGATAATAAGGACAAGCTCTGGGACGTGGGAACTCTGCTGACCGCAATCCCTAAACTTATCAAACACACTAGAAATAGCCGTGGATTGCGCCTAACGCTCCCTATGCAACTCGGCACAGCCTAAGGAACTAGCTAGCCCTGAAGATAGAAAAATAAAGCCTACCTTGCCTCAGAGAAATTGCCCAAAGGAAAAGGCAGCCCCCCACATATAATGACTGTGAGTAAAGATGAAAATACAAACACAGAGATGAAATAGATTTAGCAAAGTGAGGCCCGACTTACTGAACAGACCGAGGATAGGAAAGGTTACTTTGCAGTCAGCACAAAAACCTACAAAAAGACCACGCAGAGGGCGCAAAAAGACCCACCGCACCGACTCACGGTGCGGAGGCGCTCCCTCTGCGTCCCAGAGCTTCCAGCAAGCAAGACAAACAAATTAAATAGCAAGCTGGACAGAAAAATAGCAAACCAAAGAAATACAAGCTGGAACTTAGCTTCTGATGGGAAGACAGGTCACAAGAACGATCCAGGAGAGAACTAGACCAATACTGGAACATTGACAGGTGGCATGGAGCAAAGATCTAAGTGGAGTTAAATAGAGCAGCAGCTAACGAATTAACCTCGTCACCTGTGAAACTCAGAAACACCCACCAGAGGAAGTCCATGGACAGAACCAGCCGAAGTACCATTCATGACCACAGGAGGGAGCCCGACAACAGAATTCACAACAGGGGACACCGATTACGCTATGGGGGCCAGGTGCCTGTGCCACTGCTTGCTCAGGCCCCCGGTACTTGCGATATTCACCTGTCCCCGTTCCACCACCACGGTGAGTCTTCCACGTACCTTGACTGTGACATTCAGGTCAGAGGGCGTGATGATGTGTTTAGTGCGTGCCCTCTACCTGAACAGTCACTGCAGAGAGCTGAGGAGCAGCGGTCAGCGACGAGAGGTATGTCTTTTTTTTATTGCAGCAGCAATATAGGATATAATCATATCAGCATTTACTGCACTGATATGATGAGCATCTTATGGGGCTACCATCAACCTTTATGCAGCATTATATGTTGCATATTTTTCTATGGAGCATCTTATGGGGCCATCATCAACCTTTATGCAGCATTATATGGGGCATATTTTTCTAAGGAGCATCTTATGGGGCCATCATCAACCTTTATGCAGCATTATATGGGGCATATTTTTCTATGGAGCATCTTATGGGGCCATCATCAACCTTTATGCAGCATTATATGGGGCATATTTTTCTAAGGAGCATCTTATGGGGCCATCATCAACCTTTATGCAGCATTATATGGGGCATATTTTTCTATGGAGCATCTTATGGGGCCATCATCAACCTTTATGCAGCATTATATGGGGCATATTTTTCTAAGGAGCATCTTATGGGGCCATCATCAACCTTTATGCAGCATGTTGCATTTCCCACCCTAGGCTTATACTCGAGTCAATAAGTTTTCCCAGTTTTTTTTCTTGCAAAATTAGGTGCCTCAGCTTATACTTGGGTCAACTTATACTCGAGTATATACAGTATTTACTTAGAAAATTGGTGACATGTTAAATACTACTTTATCCCGCTGTATATATTGTAATTCATGCTCTCAGGTAGGCATTAAGTATAAATCACGCAGGCAATGCAGTTTGGTCCAAACCAGTGCAGTTTTATTACTTTCATAAAACTCCAAGGGAATCTAAACCAAAACGGCAATCTCTGGGCACAAAAGTATAGCAGTAAATATATAGCTCATTCACATATATTTCATTACAAGCTCACCTGAACAGATTACAATCCTCTCCCTGTCAGTTTCCAGCTGAGACTGTCAACACCCGAGGTCTTTTCTTCCTCCCAGATACAATCCGGTCATATATACAGTCCATTCTCCCAGAGCAAACTTTACAGTACTACCAGTATCATCTTCATCCTGAGCTCCAATAACTTCCAGCATCAAACTGAAGTGTTCCGCTCCATGTTCAGCTCACACTGAACAGACTGCAGCTTCCACGTTTGACAATAAATGGCTTCACTCAACCACTAACCATGAGTGGAGAAAAAGTTTTTGTGTTATCATTCATATTCTCTGAAAAAAAAGCCAAGAAAGCAAATATTCTGCTGGGGTATATAAACTTTGAGCACAACTGTGTATATATTCACTTTTTTATATTACTATAGTATCCTGCCTGCTTTTTTGTACCTTTATACAGTCAGGCTAAGTGCACACGTTGCAGAATTGCTGAGGAAATTTCCGCAGCAATTCTGCAACTCCTGATGCAGATATATCACATGCGGAATTGGCATGCGTATTCCTGCTAAACACTAGCGTTCTGCAAGCATTTTTAGCTTGCAGAATGGTAGTGTCTTCCAAGCGATCTGTAGCATCGCTTGGAAAACTGATTGACAGGTTGGTCACACTTGTCAAACATAGTGTTTGACAAGTGTGACCAACTTTTTACTATTGATGCTGCCTATGCAGCATCAATAGTAAAAAGATAGAACGTTAAAAAAAAAAAATCGTGATATTCTCACCTTCCGGCGTCCCCGGCAGTCTTCCCACTCCTCGCGATGCTCCGGTCCCAATAATGCATTGCGGCAATGACCTCAGATGACGTAGCGGTCTCGAGAGACCCACGTCATCACAGGTCCTTATTGCAATGCATTATTGGGAATGGGAGCATCGCAGGGAGCGGGAAGGCTGCTGGGGACGCCGTAAGGTGAAAATATCAAGGTTCCCAGGGCCTGGAGGAGAGTCTCCTCTCCTCCACCCTGGGTACCAACCACACATGATCCGCTTACTTCCTGAATGGTTGGCATAGCCACATTCGGAAAGTAATAAGGGAAATAATGGTGTGCACTCAGGTCAAAGGCAAGTAGGTGCTGGTAAAACAGACCATGTGGTCCAAAACAGTCGTATATCAAAAATTACCTCACACTTGAAACTGATATGATGCAAAAATATTTAACAAGTTTATTGTGTTCACAAAGCAGGTTGCCACAAAAAGGAAACAAAAGTGCAGATAGAAACCCAATGTTTCGACCCTCCCGAGCCTTTTTTATGGGGTTACTTGATGCACGGTAGGATACATATGTGGGTGGCAGGCATAGGGCAGGAAGATAAGTCTCATGGTATGTAAACTGTCGCTTAACCTTCAACAGGCTGGGGATATGCAGATTCGTAATGCAAAGCGATTATAGCACACAGAGGCTGTGACATCCATAGTGGGCCTGTATACTGCTGAATGACCCGTGTGGGCAGCCCTCCCATGTCTTGCAACGACGTGAATGAAGGGTGCTGGATGAGCGGCGCTCCTGCGCCCTGCTGCTGCGGCATGCAGTTTACATGGCTATTAGGAGCAGTGCCTAGTAAAAGGACTATAAACATAAGGATGAATGACCTCGGGGAGATCAAAACATCCAACACAGCGGAGACACCATCACGTGTTTCTCAATGCAGTGATCCAGAACACTGTCTCCGCGGTGTTGGATGTTTTGATCTCCCCAAGGTCATTCATCCTTATGTTTATAGTCCTTTTACTAGGCACTGCTCCTAATAGCCAGTTTCCTACTCCACACTGATGAGGGGCAAATACCGCGAAACAGCTGTCTGTGGATGGATACCATGTTTTGGCATAGGTGGTTTTCCTTTTTGGATGCTGCCCTTCCCGTGGTTGTTCCTTCCCGGTGAAAGACCTGGCTATTGCTTGCGTTGAGAAACACATGATGGTGTCTCCATGGCTTTTCTACATGCATTTGCATATTTCCCATAAGGGACGGGGGCAGTGTTCTGGATCACTGCGTTGAGAAACACGTGATGGTGTCTCCGCGGTGTTGGATGTTTTGATCTCCCCGAGGTCATTCATCCTTATGTTTATGGTATCATTAAAAACGTTAGCTTGGCGCACAAAAAATAAACCATCACCTGACCCGAAATCACGAAAAATGTAGACACTACGGGTATCGGAAAATGGCGCAATTTTTTTCATTTAAACAATGTTTGGAAATGTTTTTCACCACTTAGATAAAAAAAGAACCTAGACATGTTTGGGGTCTATGAACTCGTAATGACCTGAAGGAACATTATGGCAGGTCAGTTTTAGCATTTAGTGAACCTAGTAAAAAAGCAAGACCAAAAACAACTGTGCGATTGCACTTTTATTGCAATTTCACCTCACTTTGAATTTTTTCCCATTTTCCAAGAAATTATATGTTAAAATCAGTGGTGTCATTCAAAAGCACAACTCATCCCGCAAAAAAATAGCTGTCATATGGCCATATTTACAGAAAAATAAAAAAGTTATGGCTCTGGGAAGAAGGGTAGCAAAAAACGAAAAAGCAGAACCAAAAATACCTCCGGTCATGAAGGGGTTACGTTCTGGTTTTCTATTGTATCAAATACTTATTTCATGCAATATATTGGAAATTCATTATGTAAAAGTCATACAACATGATTTTCTGTTATATTTTTTATAAATTCTGTCTTTCACAGTTGAAATGTACCTAGCCTATATTGCAGACACTCCATTCTTTGTAAAGTGGGGGAAATAAGTATTTGATCCCTGTGGACAGGAGTCTTTTTTATAAAGGTGACTATGTAAGACAGCGGTCTTTAATGGAGGTAACGAGTTGATTAGGAGCGTCTAACTGGTCTGTAGGAGCCAGAACTCTTAATGGTTGGTAGGGGATCAAATACTTATTTCTCACTACAAAATGCAAATAAATTTATACAATGTGATTGTCTTGATTTTATTTTTGATATTCTGTGTCTCAATGTTAAAATTAACCTACCTTTAAAATTATAGACTGTTCATGTATTTGTCAGTGTGCAAACTTACAAAATCAACAAGGGATCAAATACTTATTTGCCCCACTGTATATATCAGCCTGTATGCAGGAAATGTGAATTCAGGAAGACCTATCAGATAGGAAATTAACCTTTTAGATTTGTCTATTTTATACACAGAATTAATATATACTGTATCTTTACAATAAAGACATTTACCTTGGTTATTACAGACTGTCCCACTTGCTCTGCGGTATTGTTCTCATTATTTTGCTATGTTGTCATTCACAGAACATCATTTATCTAGGCTTAAAGATTGCTTTTATTTTATTCAGGTTTTCTCTTTATTCTGTTTGCCCTTTGTGTTCACCTTATGTTCCCTTGTATTCTCCCATATTTCACTCATGAGTTCTCCGCTTGATGTGTTTCCAAATGCCCTTTCTGAGAGGAGATTGCAATATTGAGAATTTTCGTAAATGTACATGTCATTTGAGCTGTCTGCCAGCTATTTGAAAACATATTCACCTTTACCCAACATTTTACAGTCAACATATAAAATAAATCGAAAAACTATGTAAATATATATAGAGGGAGATTTATTGTTACTGACACACTGTACAAACAGTGCGCCAATCACTATCCAGTAGCGTATGCCAAATTCATTATCAAGGCACACCCCTGATGATATATCTATCATAGAGAAAAAAAAGATAGGTCTGACCTAGTGCTCTTTTCACAAAATATTTGGTAAATGAGAAGGAAGCACTAAAGAGAAAAAAAATATGGCAGGAAAATTCATCTTTTTTTCTAGGGATATTCCAGCAAAAATACATTTAATGTCAACATATTGCTTATTATAACATGGTCCCAGGGAAAGCAAAACTCCTTGCATTTTATAATTTGACTTTGGGTGGAATAAAAAATGCAGTCTTGGTAGCAACTTTTTGAGGCAAAGGATTGGATACAAAAGAATCAGTATCTGATTTTAAGGGCTCATACTCAACTTGCGCGAAACTCGGATGGTCTCGCACGGCAATACCCAGTACTGCACCTGGCACAGAGGAGCTAAGCATGCAGCTGCATGTATTCCTATGCGGCCGCACGCTCCGATCTGAGTGCTGGCAGCAGTGCCGGGTAGAGTTGAGCGACCTTGACCTTTTTAGAGTTGAGCCGGGTTTCGCGAAAGCCGACTATCTCAAAAGTCGAGTCGAGTGCAATCGGCCGATTATCGCGAAAAGTAGGGGATCGACCGAAACACGAAACCCAATGCAAGTCAATGGGGGAGCATAGTCGGCAGTGAGTAGAGGCCAGGAAAACATGTACAGAGCCCATTGTATTGGCAAAAACATCCATTCTTGCTACTGAAGCTTGTCAATCATAATTTAGCTTATAATAATTGTAAGGCATTTGAAATTGGGGGTCATTTGGCTAAAGTTGTGGGGGGTACGGCTGGTTCAAGCAATTAGTGGGCCAAGGACATCTGGACCACGTCACGGCAGTGGAGCAGGGAGAGGTAAGTATTTCAACTTTGCAAGTGCTGTGATCCTGAGCAAGCAGGGGGGGCCCACTCGTTGGCATTGGCACTGGCACAGGGCCCCTCAAAGTACAGCGGTGTGTTTGCACGGCGGGGGCGCCTCCCACCGGCAGCAACACTTTTGCGTACTATGAGAGGCCCTGTGCCAGTGACGTCGCCAACGAGTATTCCTCCCCCCACCTGATGAAGGAACCTGCACCTTCATCTGCACCTTCCTCTTTGTCCCCGTGTAATGTGGTATGGTATGCGGGAAGGGGGACCTGACTTTCAGCAGGGTCACAATCTTGCAGTGTAGCGTGCACGGGGAATGTTGCGTTATGGGTCAATGTACCAGCAGACTAATCTATCACTGGCTGGGCAATGGGCAGGATGAGGGGGAAACAGATATGGGCCCAAAGAATAAAGTTGGCTAAATGCAGTTCAAAATTGGTAACAGGACTAACCAGGGGGCATTGCTTTGTTCAGTGGAGGACAACTGGAATGAGAGGCTGACACAGAGAGTAGGCCCAAATCAGTAAGTATTCTAAATGCAGTTCAAAATTGGCAACAGTAGTAAACCGGCGGCACAGATTTGTTCACTGGAGGAGAACAGCAAGGAGCGGCAGACACAGATAGAAGGCCCCAACCCAACTAGTAGGCCTAATGCAGTGTTGTTTTCAACAACTACTAAACGAGACCGAAGCAATGGAGAGGAAACCTGGGGAACACCTTGGAGTGGAACACACCGTCTCTACACCCCATACCCAATTTGTAGGCCTAATGCAGTGTTGTTTTCAACAACTACTAAACGAGAGTCGGAAGACCGAAGCAATGGAGAGGAAACCTGGGGAACACCTTGGAGTGGAACACACCGTCTCTACACCCCATACCCAATTTGTAGGCCTAATGCAGTGTAGTTTTCAACAACTACTAAACGAGAGTCGGAAGACCCAAGCAACGGAGAGGAAACCTGGGGAACACCTTGGAGTGGAACACACCGTCTCTACACCCCAAACCTAATTTGTAGGCCTAATGCAGTGTTGTTTTCAACAACTACTAAACGAGAGTCGGAAGACCGAAGCAATGGAGAGGAAACCTGGGGAACACCTTGGAGTGGAACACACCGTCTCTACTCCCCATGCCCAATTTGTAGGCCTAATGCAGTGTAGTTTTCAACAACTACTAAACAAGAGTCGGAAGACCGAAGCAATGGTGAGGAAACCTGGGGAACACCTTGGAGTGGAACACACTGTCTCTACACCCCATACCCAATTTGTAGGCCTAATGCAGTGTAGTTTTCAACAACTACTAAACGAGAGTCGGAAGACCCAAGCAATGGAGAGGAAACCTGGGGAACACCTTGGAGTGGAACACACCGTCTCTACACCCCATACCCAATTTGTAGGCCTAATGCAGTGTAGTTTTCAACAACTACTAAACGAGAGTCGGATGTTATGTTTGCTAATGACAGGTGTTATGAAGGCAATCCAGAAACACAGTGTGCTTAGCGATCAGAGCGCACACAGTGATCTGACAAATACCCAAAAATACAAGAACGAGCTCTGAGACGTGGAAACTCTGTAGACTGCACACCTGATCCTATCCTAAACACAACTAAAAGCGGCTGTGGATTGCGCCTAACAACTACCTAGGCAACTCGGCACAGCCTAAGAAACTAGCTAGCCTGAAGATAGAAAAATAGGCCTGACTTGCCCCAGAGAAATTCCCCAAAGGAAAAGGCAGCCCCCCACATATAATGACTGTGAGTAAGATGAAAAGACAAAACGTAGGGATGTAATAGATTCAGCAAAGTGGGGCCCGATATTCTAGGACAGAGCGAGGACAGTAAAGCGAACTTTGCAGTCTACAAAAAACCCTAAAGCAAAACCACGCAAAGGGGGCAAAAAAAAACCACCGTGCCGAACTAACGGCACGGCGGTACACCCTTTGCGTCTCAGAGCTTCCAGCAAAAACAAAAGACAAGCTGGACAGAAAAAAAGCAACAAAAAAGCAAAAAGCACTTAGCTATACAGAGCAGCAGGTCACAGGAACAATCAGGAGAAGCTCAAATCCAACACTGAAACATTGACAAGGAGCAAGGATAGCAGCATCAGGCGGAGTTAAGTAATGAAGCAGTTAACGAGCTCACCAGAACACCTGAGGGAGGAAACTCAGAAGCTGCAGTACCACTTGTGACCACAGGAGTGAATTCAGCCACAGAATTCACAACAGTCGGAAGACCGAAGCAATGTAGACGAAACCTGGGGAACACCTTGGAGTGGAACACACCGTCTCTACACCCCATACCCAATTTGTAGGCCTAATGCAGTGTAGTTTTCAACAACTACTAAACGAGAGTCGGAAGACCGAAGCAATGTAGACGAAACCTGGGGAACACCTTGGAGTGGAACACACCATCTCTACACCCCATACCCAATTTGTGGGCCTAATGCAGTGTAGTTTTCAACAATTACTAAATGAGAGTCGGAAGACCGAAGCAATGTAGACGAAACCTGGGGAACACCTTGGAGTGGAACACACCATCTCTACACCCCATACCCAATTTGTAGGCCTAATGCAGTGTTGTTTTCAACAACTACTAAACGAGAGTCGGAAGACCGAAGCAATGGAGAGGAAACCTGGGGAACACCTTGGAGTGGAACACACCGTCTCTACACCCCATACCCAATTTGTAGGCCTAATGCAGTGTAGTTTTCAACAACTACTAAACGAGAGTCGGAAGACCCAAGCAATGGAGAGGAAACCTGGGGAACACCTTGGAGTGAATCACACCGTCTCTACACCCCATACCCAATTTGTAGGCCTAATGCAGTGTAGTTTTCAACAACAACTAAACGAGAGTCGGAAGACCCAAGCAATGGAGAGGAAACCTGGGGAACACCTTGGAGTGGAACACACCGTCTCTACACCCCATACCCAATTTGTAGGCCTAATGCAGTGTAGTTTTCAACAACTACTAAACGAGAGTCGGAAGACCCAAGCAATGGAGAGGAAACCTGGGGAACACCTTGGAGCGCCAGACACCGTTAGTAGGCCCTACCGAAGTAGTAGCCCCAATGCAGTTTTCAAATTCCTAGAGGCTGAAAACAAGACTATTGACGCTCAGCTTTTTTCAAAGGAGGACAGCTGTATTGAGTGGCGCAGACAGACACAGGTAGTAGGCCTTAAACCAAAAATGTGGCTCAATGCCGTTTAAAAAAGGTTACAGGGGTACACAGGCAGCATTGGTCTGGTCAGTGGAGGACAATTTCAATAGTGGACCGCAGACAGACTTTGCACGCCTACTATTAAAAAAAGGATGCTCTATGCAATTAAAAATAGGTTCCAGGGGTCCACGGGCAGCAGTGGTGTGGTCAGTGGAGGAGTATTGGAAGGAGGGACCGCAGACAGGCATAGTAGGCCTAACATAACAAAATTAGGCTGTAGGCACTTTAAAATTGGTTCCAGGGGTACACGGGCAGCAGTGGTGTGGTCAGCGGAGGACAATTTGAATTAGGGACTGCAGACAGACTTTGTAGGCTGTCCCCTGTGGACCATGCATCCAACACATTAACCCAGTGCGCCGTAATGGACACGTAACTTTTTGTGGACATGCCTACTGGTCCATGCGTCTCTTGTCAGGTGCACCTTTCTACTGTTTGATTTCCTGAATGCTATGACAATGCAGACTTTTTCATGCCGGTGGAGGGATGGGATGGCTTTTCTCGCAAAAGAAATGTCGACTGGGTAGCTTGAACCGTGGTACAGCGTAGTTCATCTGGGCTTTCTAAATATAAAACAAAGAAAAAAAGTAGGCTCCATGCACTTTCAGCTGGGTTCCAGGGGTACACGGCCAGCATTGGTCTGGTCAGTGGAGAACTATTCGAAGGAGGGACCGCAGACAGGCTTCGAAGGCCTAACATAATAAAATTGGGCTGTAGGCACTTTATAATTGGTTCCAGGGGTACACGGGCAGCAGTAGACAGGTCAGTGGAGGCCTAGTGGAAGGAGGGACCGCAGACAGGCTTCGAAGGCCTAACATAATAAAATTGGGCTGTAGGCACTTTATAATTGGTTCCAGGGGTACACGGGCAGCAGTAGACAGGTCAGTGGAGGCCTAGTGGAAGGAGGGACCGCAGACAGGCTTCGAAGGCCTAACATAATAAAATTTGGCTGTAGGCACTTTATAATTGGTTCCAGGGGTACACGGGCAGCAGTAGACAGGTCACTGGAGGCCTAGTGGAAGGAGGGACCGCAGACAGGCGTAGTAGGCCTAACATAATAAAATTGGGCTGTAGACACTTGGAATTCTCTTGCAGGGGTACACAGGCAGCATTGGTGTTGTCAGCGGAGGCCGATTGTAATGACTGTCTGCCAGTTAGAAGTCCCAAACAATAAATACATGTTAATGTCTCGCATTACAACAAAACGAAAACACAAAAGGGTGCAATCATTAGGTACAGGGGTGGGCTCCTCTGCGTAGTTTCAGACCTAGTAATTTGGTGCAAAGTATTTACTTGGGTAAATATAGGACACTGCCCCTGACTATGTTAAGTACCATCATACATGTCAACACAATGGTATTGTCAGTGGCAGGAATTTAAGGATGTCAGCGCATAGACTAAACATTGGTGGAACTGTGAGAGATAATTGTGCAAGTGGTAGAGCAATGTTTGAGCTGGGGGTGGGGGAACTCTCTTGTGGCCGGCGGTACAGGCCCAGGGCCCCTCATGTTACAACAGTGTGTCTGACATTGGGTGCGCACCACCACCGCCAGAGACACTTTATTGTACTATGAGGGACCCAGTGGCAGTGCCGTCGACCAAAAGCGGGCACACCCACCTCTTCAGACAAACAGCACTCTCATGGGTGCTTGCGCCAAGTGGCGATACCACGGCCCCGTGTGGGGAGTTTGGCCATTTAGGGAGGTGTAAACATGTTGTATGCTGGACAATCAGCTGCTGCAAATTACGAGATTGGTAAAGTCATTCAGAGTAGTCCACAGGCAATACCTTTTCATAGGAAAGCTAGGTGTCGGCCGGGCAAGGTGGGGCAAAAGAATTCGAAATCCAGTTGTGGTTCATTTTAATGAAGGTTAGATCATCAACATTTTGGGTAGCCAGACGAGTCCTTTTTTCGGTTAATATTGAACCTGCAGCACTGAATACTCTTTCTGATAGGACACTAGCTGCCGGGCAAGCAAGCTCTTGCAATGCATATTCTGCCAATTCTGGCCAGGTGTCTAATTTGGATGCCCAGTAATCAAATGGGAATGACGGTTGAGGTAGAACATCGATAAGGGATGAAAAATAGTTAGTAACCATACTGGACAAATGTTGTCTCCTGTCACTTTGAATTGATGCAGCAGTACCTGTCCTGTCTGCGGTCATAGCAAAATCACTCCACAACCTGGTCAGAAAACCCCTCTGTCCAACGCCACTTCTGATTTCTGCACCTCTAACACTTCTGGTCTGCTGCCCCCTGCAGCTCGTGTGAGAACGATCACGGGCGCTGTGTGCTGGGAATGCCTGAAGCAAACGGTCAACAAGAGTTGATTGTTTGGTTGCTAATATTAGTTCCAAGTTCTCATGTGGCATAATATTTTGCAATTTGCCTTTATAGCGAGGATCAAGGAGGCAGGCCAACCAGTAATCGTCATCGTTCATCATTTTCGTAATGCGTGTGTCCCTTTTGAGGATACGTAAGGCATAATCCGCCATGTGTGCCAAAGTTCCAGTTGTCAAATCTCCGGTTGTGCTTGGTTGAGGGGCAGTTTCAGGCAAATCTACGTCACTTGTGTCCCTCAAAAAACCAGAACCCGGCCTTGCCACGCCACCAATTTCCAGTAGCCCCGGAGAAGCTTCCTCATTAAAAAAATACTCATCCCCATCATCCTCCTCGTCCTCCTCCTCCTGTTCGCCCGCTACCTCGTCCTGTACACTGCCCTGACCAGACAAAGGCTGACTGTCATCAAGGCTTTCCTCTTCCTCGGCTGCAGATGCCTGCTCCTTTATGTGCGTCAAACTTTGCATCAGCAGACACATTAGGGGGATGCTCATGCTTACTATGGCGTTGTCTTCACTAACCAGCCGTGTGCATTGCTCAAAACACTGAAGGACTTGACACATGTCTTGTATCTTCGACCACTGCACACCTGACAACTCCATGTCTGCCATCCTACTGCCTGCCCGTGTATGTTGTTATGCTGTGCTATCAGGCAACACAGTGTGCAGTAATCAGCGCACATACAGTGATATGGCAATAACCCAAAAAACAATAGAACAAGCTCTGAGACGTGGAATCTCTGCAGACTGCAATACCTGAACCTATCCTCACACAACTAAAAGCAGCAGTGGATTGCGCCTAACAACTACCTAGGCAACTCGGCACTGCCTGAGGAGCTGACTAGCCTGAAGATAGAAATACAAGCCTGACTTGCCTCAGAGAAATACCCCAAAGGAATAGGCAGCCCCCCACATATAATGACTGTTAGCAAGATGAAAAGACAAAACGTAGGAATGAAATAGATTCAGCAAAGTGAGGCCCGATATTCTAGACAGAGCGAGGATAGCAAAGAGAACTATGCAGTCTACAAAAAACCCTAAAGCAGAACCACGCAAAGGGGAGCAAAAAGACCCACCGTGCCGAACTAACGGCACGGCGGTGCACCCTTTGCGTCTCAGAGCTTCCAGCAAAAGAGAATAGCACAGCTGGACAGAAAAAACGGAAACAAAAACAAAGTAACACTTATCTAGCAGAGCAGCAGGCCACAGGAAAGATGCAGTAGCTCAGATCCAACACTGGAACATTGACAAGGAGCAAGGAAGACAGACTCAGGTGGAGTTAAATAGCAAGGCAGCCAACGAGCTCACCAAAACACCTGAGGGAGGAAGCCCAGAGGCTGCAATACCACTTGTGACCACAGGAGTGAATTCAGCCACAGAATTCCCCCCCCTTGAGGAGGGGTCACTGAACCCTCACCAGAACCCCCAGGCCGACCAGGATGAGCCACATGAAAGGCACGAACAAGATCTGGGGCATGGACATCAGAGGCAAAAACCCAGGAATTATCCTCCTGAGCATAACCCTTCCATTTGACCAGATACTGGAGTTTCCGTCTAGAGACACGAGAATCCAAAATTTTCTCCACAATATACTCCAATTCCCCCTCCACCAAAACAAGGGCAGGAGGCTCCACAGATGGAACCATAGGTGCCACGTATCTTCTCAACAACGACCTATGGAATACATTATGTATGGAAAAGGAGTCTGGGAGGGTCAGACGAAAAGACACCGGATTGAGAATCTCAGAAATCCTATACGGACCAATAAAACGAGGTTTAAATTTAGGAGAGGAAACCTTCATAGGAATATGACGAGAAGATAACCAAACCAGATCCCCAACACGAAGTCGGGGACCCACACGGCGTCTACGATTAGCGAAAAGCTGAGCCTTCTCCTGGGACAAGGTCAAATTGTCCACTACCTGAGTCCAGATCTGCTGCAACCTGTCCACCACAGAATCCACACCAGGACAGTCCGAAGACTGTTATGGCTGGCAATCAGGCAACACAGCGTGCAGTAATCAGCGCACATACAGAGATCTGGCAATAACCAAAAACAATAGGACGAGCTCTGAGACGTGGAATCTCTGTAGACTGCAGTACCTGATCTATCCTCACACAACTATAAGCAGCAGTGGATTGCGCCTAACAACTACCTATGCAACTCGGCACTGCCTGAGGAGCTGACTAGCCTGAAGATAGAAATACAAGCCTGACTTACCTCAGAGAAATACCCCAAAGGAATAGGCAGCCCCCCACATATAATGACTGTTAGCAAGATGAAAAGACAAACGTAGGAATGAAATAGATTCAGCAAAGTGAGGCCCGATATTCTAGACAGAGCGAGGATAGCAAAGAGAACTATGCAGTCTACAAAAAACCCTAAAACGAAAACCACGCAAAGGGGCAAAAAAGACCCACCGTGCCGAACTAACAGCACGGCGGTGCACCCCTTTGCTTCTCAGAGCTTCCAGCAAAAGTTAATAGCAAGCTGGACAGAAAAAACAGTAAACAAACTAGAAGCACTTATCTAGCAGAGCAGCAGGCCCAAGGAAAGATGCAGTAGCTCAGATCCAACACTGGAACATTGACAAGGAGCAAGGAAGACAGACTCAGGTGGAGCTAAATAGCAAGGCAGCCAACGAGCTCACCAAAACACCTGAGGGAGGAAGCCCAGAGACTGCAATACCACTTGTGACCACAGAAGTGAACTCAGCCACAGAATTCACAACAGTACCCCCCCCTTGAGGAGGGGTCACCGAACCCTCACCAGAACCCCCAGGCCGACCAGGATGAGCCACATGAAAGGCACGAACAAGATCTGGGGCATGGACATCAGAGGCAAAAACCCAGGAATTATCTTCCTGAGCATAACCCTTCCATTTGACCAGATACTGGAGTTTCCGTCTAGAGACACGAGAATCCAAAATCTTCTCCACAATATACTCCAATTCCCCCTCCACCAAAACAGGGGCAGGAGGCTCCACAGATGGAACCATAGGTGCCACGTATCTCCTCAACAACGACCTATGGAATACATTATGTATGGAAAAGGAGTCTGGGAGGGTCAGACGAAAAGACACCGGATTGAGAATCTCAGAAATCCTATACGGACCAATAAAACGAGGTTTAAATTTAGGAGAGGAAACCTTCATAGGAATATGACGAGAAGATAACCAAACCAGATCCCCAACACGAAGTCGGGGTCCCACACGGCGTCTGCGATTAGCGAAAAGCTGAGCCTTCTCCTGGGACAAGGTCAAATTGTCCACTACCTGAGTCCAGATCTGCTGCAACCTGTCCACCACATAATCCACACCAGGACAGTCCGAAGACTCAACCTGTCCTGAAGAGAAACGAGGATGGAACCCAGAATTGCAGAAAAATGGAGAGACCAAGGTAGCCGAGCTGGCCCGATTATTAAGGGCGAACTCAGCCAACGGCAAAAATGACACCCAATCATCCTGGTCAGCGGAAACAAAACATCTCAGATATGTTTCCAAGGTCTGATTGGTTCGTTCGGTCTGGCCATTAGTCTGAGGATGGAAGGCCGAGGAAAAAGATAGGTCAATGCCCATCCTACCACAAAAGGCTCGCCAGAACCTCGAGACAAACTGGGAACCTCTGTCAGAAACAATATTCTCAGGAATGCCATGTAAACGAACCACATGCTGGAAGAACAAAGGCACCAAATCAGAGGAGGAAGGCAATTTAACCAAGGGCACCAGATGGACCATTTTAGAAAAGCGATCACAGACCACCCAAATGACCGACATTTTTTGAGAAACGGGAAGGTCAGAAATGAAATCCATCGAAATATGTGTCCAAGGCCTCTTCGGGACCGGCAAGGGCAAAAGCAACCCACTGGCACGTGAACAGCAGGGCTTAGCCCTAGCACAAATTCCACAGGACTGCACAAAAGCACGCACATCCCGTGACAGAGATGGCCACCAGAAGGATCTAGCAACCAACTCCCTGGTACCAAAGATTCCTGGATGACCGGCCAGCACCGAACAATGAAGTTCAGAGATAACTTTACTAGTCCACCTATCAGGGACGAACAGTTTCTCGGCCGGACAACGATCAGGTTTATTAGCCTGAAATTTCTGCAACACTCTCCGCAAATCAGGGGAGATGGCAGACACAATGACTCCTTCCTTGAGGATACTCGCCGGCTCAGATAACCCCGGAGAGTCGGGCACAAAACTCCTAGACAGAGCATCCGCCTTCACATTTTTAGAGCCCGGAAGGTATGAAATCACAAAATCAAAACGAGCAAAAAATAACGACCAACGGGCCTGTCTAGGATTCAAGCGCTTGGCAGACTCAAGATAAGTAAGGTTCTTATGATCAGTCAAAACCACCACGCGATGCTTAGCACCCTCAAGCCAATGACGCCACTCCTCGAATGCCCACTTCATGGCCAGCAACTCTCGGTTGCCCACATCATAATTACGCTCAGCAGCAGAAAATTTCCTGGAAAAGAAAGCACATGGTTTGAACACTGAGCAACCAGAACCTCTCTGTGACAAAACCGCCCCTGCACCAATCTCAGAAGCATCAACCTCGACCTGGAACGGAAGAGAAACATCAGGTTGACACAACACAGGGGCACAGCAAAAACGACGCTTCAACTCCTGAAAAGCTTCCACGGCAGCAGAAGACCAATTAACCAAATCAGCACCCTTCTTGGTCAAATCGGTCAATGGTCTGGCAATGCTAGAAAAATTACAGATGAAGCGACGATAAAAATTAGCAAAGCCCAGGAATTTCTGCAGACTTTTTAGAGATGTCGGCTGAGTCCAATCCTGGATGGCCTGGACCTTAACCGGATCCATCTCGATAGTAGAAGGGGAAAAGATGAACCCCAAAAATGAAACTTTCTGCACACCGAAGAGACACTTTGATCCCTTCACGAACAAGGAATTAGCACGCAGTACCTGGAAAACCATTCTGACTTGCTTCACATGAGACTCCCAATCATCTGAGAAGATCAAAATGTCATCCAAGTAAACAATCAAGAATTTATCCAGATACTCACAGAAAATGTCATGCATAAAAGACTGAAAAACAGATGGAGCATTGGCAAGTCCGAACGGCATCACCAGATACTCAAAATGACCCTCGGGCGTATTAAATGCCGTTTTCCATTCATCTCCCTGCCTGATTCTCACCAGATTATACGCACCACGAAGATCAATCTTAGTAAACCAACTAGCCCCCTTAATCCGAGCAAACAAGTCAGAAATCAATGGCAAGGGATACTGAAACTTAACAGTGATCTTATTAAGAAGGTGGTAATCAATACACGGTCTTAGCGAACCATCCTTCTTGGCTACAAAAAAGAACCCTGCTCCCAATGGTGACGACGATGGGCGAATATGTCCCTTCTCCAGGGACTCCTTCACATAACTGCGCATAGCGGTGTGTTCAGGTACGGACAAATTAAATAAACGACCCTTAGGGAATTTACTACCAGGAATCAAATCGATAGCACAATCACAATTCCTATGCGGAGGTAGGGCATCAGACTTGGACTCTTCAAATACATCCTGAAAGTCCGACAAGAACTCTGGGATGTCAGAAGGAATGGATGACGAAATAGACAAAAATGGAACATCACCATGTACTCCCTGACAACCCCAGCTGGTTACCGACATAGAGTTCCAATCCAATACTGGATTATGGGTTTGTAGCCATGGCAACCCCAACACGACCACATCATGCAAATTATGCAGTACCAAAAAGCGAATAACTTCCTGATGTGCAGGAGCCATGCACATGGTCAGCTGGGCCCAGTACTGAGGCTTATTCTTGGCCAAAGGTGTAGCATCAATTCCTCTCAACGAAATAGGACACCGCAAAGGCTCCAAGAAAAATCCACAACGTTTAGCATAATCCAAATCCATCAGATTCAGGGCAGCGCCTGAATCCACAAACGCCATGACAGAATATGATGACAAAGAGCACATTAAGGTAATGGACAAAAGGAATTTGGACTGTACAGTACCAATAACGGCAGAGCTATCGAACCGCCTAGTGCGTTTAGGACAATTAGAAATAGCATGAGTAGAATCACCACAATAGAAACACAGTCTGTTCAGACGTCTGTGTTCGTGCCGTTCTACTTTAGTCATAGTCCTGTCGCACTGCATAGGCTCAGGCTTACTCTCAGACAATACCGCCAGATGGTGCACAGATTTACGCTCGCGCAAGCGACGACCGATCTGAATGGCCAAGGACATAGACTCATTCAAACCAGCAGGCATAGGAAATCCCACCATTACATCCTTAAGAGCTTCAGAGAGACCCTTTCTGAACAAAGCCGCTAGTGCAGATTCATTCCACAGAGTGAGTACTGACCATTTCCTAAATTTCTGACAATATACTTCTACATCATCCTGACCCTGGCATAAAGCCAGCAGATTTTTCTCAGCTTGATCCACTGAATTAGGCTCATCGTAAAGCAATCCCAGCGCCTGGAAAAATGCATCAACATTACTCAATGCAGAATCTCCTGGTGCAAGAGAAAACGCCCAGTCCTGTGGGTCGCCGCGCAAAAAAGAAATAATAATCAAAACCTGTTGAATAGGATTACCAGAAGAATGAGGTTTCAAGGCCAAAAATAGCTTACAATTATTTCTGAAGCTCAGGAACTTAGTTCTGTCACCAAAAAACAAATCAGGAATCGGAATTCTTGGTTCTAGCATCGATTTCTGATCAATAGTATCTTGAATCTTTTGTACATTTACAACGAGATTATCCATTGAGGAGCACAGAGCCTGAATATCCATGTCCACAGCTGTGTCCTGAAGCACTCTAATGTCTAGGGGAAAAAAAAGACTGAAGACAGAGCTAAGAAAAAAAAATGATGTCAGGATTTCTTTTTTCCCTCTATTGGAAATCATTGGATGGCTCCTTGTACTGTTATGGCTGGCAATCAGGCAACACAGCGTGCAGTAATCAGCGCACATACAGAGATCTGGCAATAACCAAAAACAATAGGATGAGCTCTGAGACGTGGAATCTCTGTAGACTGCAGTACCTGATCTATCCTCACACAACTATAAGCAGCAGTGGATTGCGCCTAACAACTACCTATGCAACTCGGCACTGCCTGAGGAGCTGACTAGCCTGAAGATAGAAATACAAGCCTGACTTACCTCAGAGAAATACCCCAAAGGAATAGGCAGCCCCCCACATATAATGACTGTTAGCAAGATGAAAAGACAAACGTAGGAATGAAATAGATTCAGCAAAGTGAGGCCCGATATTCTAGACAGAGCGAGGATAGCAAAGAGAACTATGCAGTCTACAAAAAACCCTAAAACGAAAACCACGCAAAGGGGCAAAAAAGACCCACCGTGCCGAACTAACAGCACGGCGGTGCACCCCTTTGCTTCTCAGAGCTTCCAGCAAAAGTTAATAGCAAGCTGGACAGAAAAAACAGTAAACAAACTAGAAGCACTTATCTAGCAGAGCAGCAGGCCCAAGGAAAGATGCAGTAGCTCAGATCCAACACTGGAACATTGACAAGGAGCAAGGAAGACAGACTCAGGTGGAGCTAAATAGCAAGGCAGCCAACGAGCTCACCAAAACACCTGAGGGAGGAAGCCCAGAGACTGCAATACCACTTGTGACCACAGAAGTGAACTCAGCCACAGAATTCACAACAGAAGACTCAACCTGTCCTGAAGAGAAACGAGGATGGAACCCAGAATTGCAGAAAAATGGAGAGACCAAGGTAGCCGAGCTGGCCCGATTATTAAGGGCGAACTCAGCCAACGGCAAAAATGACACCCAATCATCCTGGTCAGCAGAAACAAAACATCTCAGATATGTTTCCAAGGTCTGATTGGTTCGTTCGGTCTGGCCATTAGTCTGAGGATGGAAGGCCGAGGAAAAAGATAGGTCAATGCCCATCCTACCACAAAAGGCTCGCCAGAACCTCGAGACAAACTGGGAACCTCTGTCAGAAACAATATTCTCAGGAATGCCATGCAAACGAACCACATGCTGGAAGAACAAAGGCACCAAATCAGAGGAGGAAGGCAATTTAACCAAGGGCACCAGATGGACCATTTTAGAAAAGCGATCACAGACCACCCAAATGACCGACATCTTTTGAGAAACGGGAAGGTCAGAAATGAAATCCATCGAAATATGTGTCCAAGGCCTCTTCGGGACCGGCAAGGGCAAAAGCAACCCACTGGCACGTGAACAGCAGGGCTTAGCCCTAGCACAAATCCCACAGGACTGCACAAAAGCACGCACATCCCGTGACAGAGATGGCCACCAGAAGGATCTAGCCACTAACTCTCTGGTACCAAAGATTCCTGGATGACCAGCCAGCACCGAACAATGAAGTTCAGAGATAACTTTACTAGTCCACCTATCAGGGACGAACAGTTTCTCGGCCGGACAACGATCAGGTTTATTAGCCTGAAATTTCTGCAACACTCTCCGCAAATCAGGAGAGATGGCAGACACAATGACTCCTTCCTTGAGGATACTCGCCGGCTCAGATAACCCCGGAGAGTCGGGCACAAAACTCCTAGACAGAGCATCCGCCTTCACATTTTTAGAGCCCGGAAGGTACGAAATCACAAAATCAAAACGAGCAAAAAATAACGACCAACGGGCCTGTCTAGGATTCAAGCGCTTGGCAGACTCGAGATAAGTAAGATTCTTATGATCAGTCAATACCACCACGCGATGCTTAGCTCCCTCAAGCCAATGACGCCACTCCTCGAATGCCCACTTCATGGCCAGCAACTCTCGGTTGCCCACATCATAATTACGCTCAGCAGCAGAAAATTTCCTGGAAAAGAAAGCACATGGTTTCAACACTGAGCAACCAGAACCTCTCTGTGACAAAACCGCCCCTGCTCCAATCTCAGAAGCATTAACCTCGACCTGGAACGGAAGAGAAACATCTGGTTGACACAACACAGGGGCACAGCAAAAACGACGCTTCAACTCCTGAAAAGCTTCCACGGCAGCAGAAGACCAATTAACCAAATCAGCACCCTTCTTGGTCAAATCGGTCAATGGTCTGGCAATGCTAGAAAAATTACAGATGAAGCGACGATAAAAATTAGCAAAGCCCAGGAATTTCTGCAGACTTTTCAGAGATGTCGGCTGAGTCCAGTCCTGGATGGCCTGGACCTTAACCGGATCCATCTCGATAGTAGAAGGGGAAAAGATGAACCCCAAAAATGAAACTTTCTGCACACCGAAGAGACACTTTGATCCCTTCACGAACAAGGAATTAGCACGCAGTACCTGGAAAACCATTCTGACTTGCTTCACATGAGACTCCCAATCATCAGAGAAGATCAAAATGTCATCCAAGTAAACAATCAGGAATTTATCCAGATACTCACGGAAGATGTCATGCATAAAAGACTGAAAAACAGATGGAGCATTGGCAAGTCCGAACGGCATCACCAGATACTCAAAATGACCCTCGGGTGTATTAAATGCCGTTTTCCATTCATCTCCCTGCCTGATTCTCACCAGATTGATCTTCGTGGTGCGTATTATCTTAGTAAACCAACTAGCCCCCTTAATCCGAGCAAACAAGTCAGATATCAATGGCAAGGGATACTGAAACTTAACAGTGATCTTATTAAGAAGGCGGTAATCAATACACGGTCTTAGCGAACCATCCTTTTTGGCTACAAAAAAGAACCCTGCTCCCAATGGTGATGACGATGGGCGAATATGTCCCTTCTCCAGGGATTTTTTCACATAACTGCGCATAGCGGTGTGTTCAGGCACGGACAAATTAAATAAACGACCTTTAGGGAACTTACTACCAGGAATCAAATTGATAGCACAATCACAATTCCTATGCGGAGGTAGGGCATCAGACTTGGGCTCTTCAAATACATCCTGAAAGTCAGACAAGAACTCTGGGATGTCAGAAGGAATGGATGACGAAATAGACAAAAATGGAACATCACCATGTACTCCCTGACAACCCCAGCTGGTTACCGACATAGAGTTCCAATCCAATACTGGATTATGGGTTTGTAGCCATGGCAACCCCAACACGACCACATCATGCAGATTATGCAGTACCAGAAAGCGAATAACTTCCTGATGTGCAGGAGCCATGCACATGGTCAGCTGGGCCCAGTACTGAGGCTTATTCTTGGCCAAAGGTGTAGCATCAATTCCTCTCAACGGAATAGGACACCGCAAAGGCTCCAAGAAAAATCCACAACGTTTAGCATAATCCAAATCCATCAGATTCAGGGCAGCGCCTGAATCCACAAACGCCATGACAGAATACGATGACAAAGAGCATATCAAGGTAATGGACAGAAGGAATTTGGACTGTACAGTACCAATGACGGCAGAGCTATCGAACCGCCTAGTGCGCTTAGGACAATTAGAAATAGCATGAGTGGAATCACCACAGTAGAAACACAGCCTGTTCAGACGTCTGTGTTCTTGCCGTTCAACTTTAGTCATAGTCCTGTCGCACTGCATAGGCTCAGGTTTACTCTCAGACAATACCGCCAGATGGTGCACAGATTTACGCTCGCGCAAGCGACGACCGATCTGAATGGCCAAGGACATAGACTCATTCAAACCAGCAGGCATAGGAAATCCCACCATGACATCCTTAAGAGCTTCAGAGAGACCCTTTCTGAACCAAGCCGCCAGTGCAGATTCATTCCACAGAGTGAGTACTGACCACTTCCTAAATTTCTGACAATATACTTCTACATCATCCTGACCCTGGCATAAAGCCAGCAAATTTTTCTCAGCCTGATCCACTGAATTAGGCTCATCGTAAAGCAATCCAAGCGCCTGGAAAAACGCATCAACATTACTCAATGCAGGGTCTCCTGGCGCAAGAGAAAACGCCCAGTCCTGTGGGTCGCCGCGCAAAAAAGAAATAATAATCAAAACCTGTTGAATAGGATTACCAGAAGAATGAGGTTTCAAGGCCAGAAATAGCTTACAATTATTTTTGAAGCTCAGGAACTTAGTTCTGTCACCAAAAAACAAATCAGGAATAGGAATTCTTGGTTCTAGCATAGATTTCTGATCAATTGTATCTTGAATCTTTTGTACATTTATAACGAGATTATCCATTGAGGAGCACAGAGCCTGAATATCCATGTCCACAGCTGTGTCCTGAAGCACTCTAATGTCTAGGGGAAAAAAAAAAAAACAAAAAAAAAACTGAAGACGGAGCTGAGGAAAAAAAAAAAAAAATGATGTCAGGACTTCTTTTTTCCCTCTATTGAGAATCATTGGTTTGGCTTCTTGTACTGTTATGCTGTGCTATCAGGCAACACAGTGTGCAGTAATCAGCGCACATACAGTGATATGGCAATAACCCAAAAAACAATAGAACAAGCTCTGAGACGTGGAATCTCTGCAGACTGCAATACCTGAACCTATCCTCACACAACTAAAAGCAGCAGTGGATTGCGCCTAACAACTACCTAGGCAACTCGGCACTGCCTGAGGAGCTGACTAGCCTGAAGATAGAAATACAAGCCTGACTTGCCTCAGAGAAATACCCCAAAGGAATAGGCAGCCCCCCACATATAATGACTGTTAGCAAGATGAAAAGACAAAACGTAGGAATGAAATAGATTCAGCAAAGTGAGGCCCGATATTCTAGACAGAGCGAGGATAGCAAAGAGAACTATGCAGTCTACAAAAAACCCTAAAGCAGAACCACGCAAAGGGGAGCAAAAAGACCCACCGTGCCGAACTAACGGCACGGCGGTGCACCCTTTGCGTCTCAGAGCTTCCAGCAAAAGAGAATAGCACAGCTGGACAGAAAAAACGGAAACAAAAACAAAGTAACACTTATCTAGCAGAGCAGCAGGCCACAGGAAAGATGCAGTAGCTCAGATCCAACACTGGAACATTGACAAGGAGCAAGGAAGACAGACTCAGGTGGAGTTAAATAGCAAGGCAGCCAACGAGCTCACCAAAACACCTGAGGGAGGAAGCCCAGAGGCTGCAATACCACTTGTGACCACAGGAGTGAATTCAGCCACAGAATTCACAACAGTATGTGTATCCTCCCACAAAAACATAACAGCCCGCCTCTGTTCGCACAGTCTCCGAAGCATGTGCAGTGTTGAGTTCCACCTTGTTGCAACGTCTATGATTAGGCGATGCTGGGGAAGGTTCAAAGACCGCTGATAGGTCTGCATACGGCTGGAGTGTACGGGCGAACGGCGGATATGTGAGCAAAGTCCGCGCACTTTGAGGAGCAGGTCGGATAACCCCGGATAACTTTTCAGGAAGCACTGCACCACCAGGTTTAAGGTGTGAGCCAGGCAAGGAATGTGTTTCAGTTGGGAAAGGGAGATGGCAGCCATGAAATTCCTTCCGTTATCACTCACTATCTTGCCTGCCTCAAGATCTACTGTGCCCAGCCACGACTGCGTTTCTCTCTGCAAGAACTTGGACAGAACTTCCGTGGTGTGTCTGTTGTCGCCCAAACACTTCATAGCCAATACAGCCTGCTGACGCTTGCCAGTAGCTGGCCCATAATGGGACAACTGGTGTGCAACTGTGGCAGCTGCGGATGGAGTGGTTGGGCGACTGCGGTCTGTGGACGAGCTCTCGCTTCTGCAGAAGGACAAGGAGGAGGGGGTGCGAACACCTACAGCCAACTGTTTCCTTGACAGTGGGCTAGGCAGAACTGTCCCGAAATTGATGTCCCCTGTGGACCCTGCATCCACCACATTCACCCAGTGTGCCGTGATGGACACGTAACGTCCCTGGCCATGCCTACTGGTCCATGCATCTGTTGTCAGGTGCACCTTTGTACTCACAGATTGCCTGAGTGCATGGACAATGCGCTCTTTAACATGCTGGTGGAGGGCTGGGATGGCTTTTCTCGAAAAGAAGTGTCGACTGGGTAGCTCGTAGCGTGGTTCAGCGTAGTCCATCAGGGCTTTGAAAGCTTCGCTTTCAACTAACCGGTAGGGCATCATCTCTAACGAGATTAGTCTAGCTATGTGGGCGTTCAAACCCTGTGTACGCGGATGCGAGGATAAGTACTTCCTTTTTCTAACCAGAGTCTCGTAGGGTGAGCTGGACTGGAGAGCTGGAGATCGTGGAACTAGCGGGTGTGCCGGTGGACATGGCAGAATGAGAGACGGTTGGAGACGGTATTGTTTCTGCCGGTGCCCTAGATGCAGTGTTTCCTACTACGAAACTGGTGATTCCCTGACCCTGACTGCTTTGGCCTGGCAAAGAAACCTGCACAGATACTGCAGGTGGTGCAGAAAATGGTGGCCTTACAGTGACGGCAGGGATGTAGCGTTGCTGACTAGCTTCATTGGCCGAGGGTGCTACAACCTTAAGGGACGTTTGGTAGTTAGTCCAAGCTTGCAAATGCATGGTGGTTAAATGTCTATGCATGCAACTTGTATTGAGACTTTTCAGATTCTGACCTCTGCTTAAGGTAGTTGAACATTTTTGACAGATGACTTTGCGCTGATCAACTGGATGTTGTTTAAAAAAATGCCAGACTGCACTCTTTCGAGCCTCGGATCCCTTTTCAGGCATTGCAGACTGAGCTTTAACCGGATGGCCACGCTGTCCTCCAACAGGTTTTGGCTTTGCCACGCGTTTTGTCCCATCTACGGGCCCGGCAGATGGAACCTGTTGCGATGTTGATGCCTGCTGCGGCCCCTCCTCCTCTGCTTCAGAACTACTGCCGCCTGCACCCTGTTCCCCCAATGGCTGCCAATCGGGGTCAACAACTGGGTCATCTATAACCTCCTCTTCTAGCTCATGCGCAACTTCGTCTGTGTCACCGTGTAAGTCAGTGGTAGAGCGTTTGTGACGGGGCAACATAGTCTCATCAGCGTCTGATTCTGGATCAGTAACCTGCGAGGGCAATGTTGTGGTCTGAGTCAAAGGACCAGCATAGTAGTCTGGCTGTGGCTGTGCATCAGTGCACTCCATGTCAGATTCAACAAATGGGCATGGCATGTTAACTGTTTCACTTTCTAAGCCAGGGACGGTATGTGTGAAGAGCTCCATGGAGTAACCCGTTGTGTCGCCTGCTGCATCCTTCTCTGTTGTTGTTTTTGCTGAAGAGGACAAGGAAGCGACTTGTCCCTGACCGTGAACATCCACTAACGACGAGCTGCTTTTACATTTACCAGTTTCAAAAGAGGAGGCAAAAGAGCTTGACGCTGAGTCAGCAAGGTAAGCCAAAACTTGCTCTTGCTGCTCCGGCTTTAAAAGCGGTTTTCCTACTCCCAGAAAAGGGAGCGTTCGAGGCCTTCTGTAGCCAGACGACGAACCTGGCTCCACAGCTCCAGACTTAGGTGCAATATTTTTTTTCCCACGACCACCTGATGCTCCACTACCACTACCATCATTACCAGCTGACAATGAACGCCCACGTCCACGACCTCTTCCACCAGACTTCCTCATTGTTTTAAAAACGTAACCAAAGTAACGGTATTTGTTGCTGTCAAACAACTTACACGGTGAGCTATAACTTCAGTATGATTTAGATATCCCTTTACAGGTGAGTGAGACCGCAAGGAAAATCAGGCACAATGTTACACACTCTGTTTTCGGTGGCACCAAATGAGAGAGATGCCACACACGCAGGACTGTCACTCAAGCACAAATGTCAATATTGATCTCCCACTTTTTTTTTTTTTTTCAGGGAGAATTTAGAACCCCCCCCCCCCCCAAAAAAAAAAGGCTTTCTATGGCCCACTATGTGAGAGACGGAGATGGCACACCCAGGAGTCAGGAATGGCACACAAGCAGAAAGGCCAATATTAATCTCCCACTGATTTTTTTTTTATTTTTTCAGGGAGACTTTAGAAACCAAATTTAGAAAAATGATTTTTTCAGGGAGAATTTAGAAACCAAATAAAAAAATAAATAAATAAGCTTTCTGTGGCCCACTATTTGAGAGAGAGATGGCACACTCAGGACTGGCACACAAGCCCAAATGCCATTATTAATCTCCCACTGATTTTTTTTTTAATTTTTTAAGGGAGAATTTAGAAACCAAATAAAAAAAAATAGGCTTTCTATGGCCCACTATTTGAGAGAGAGAGAGATGGCACACCCAGGAGTCAGGAGTGGCACACAAGCAGAAAGGCCAATATTAATCTCCCACTGATTTTTTTTTATTTTTTCAGGGAGAATTTTGAAACCAAATAAAAAAATAAATAAATAGGCTCTCTATGGCCCACTATTTGAGAGAGAGATGGCACACTCAGGACTGGCACACAAGCCCAAAGGCCAATATTAATCTCCCACTGTTTTTTTTTTTTCAGGGAGAATTTATAAACCCCCCCCCAAAAAAAACAGAAAAATAAAAAGGCTTTCTATGGCCCACTATGTGAGAGAGATGGCACACACATGGATGGCACTCTAGCAGAAATGCCAATCTTAATCTCCCACAACTTATTTTTCTAGGGAGAATTAAAAAAAACAAAAAAAAAACAGGGACTGTCCTACAATTACTATCTCCCTGCAGTAATCTCAGCCAGGTATGGCAGGCAGCAATAAGGAGTGGACTGATGCACAAATTAAATAAAAAGTATGGACAAACAAACAAGATAGCTGTGCAGAAAGGAAGGAACAACAGGATTTGTGCTTTGAAAAAAGCAGTTGGTTTGCACAGCGGCGTACACACAGCAATGCAGCTATCAGGGAGCCTTCTAGGGCAGCCCAATGAGCTACAGCGCTGAGGAAAAAAAATGTAGCTTCCACTGTCCCTGCAAACAAAAGGTGGTGTTGGACAGTGGAAATCGCTACAGCACAAGCCGTTTGGTGGTTAATGGACCCTGCCTAACGCTATCCCTGCTTCTGATGAAGCGGCAGCAACCTCTCCCTAGGCTCAGATCAGCAGCAGTAAGATGGCGGTCGGCGGGAATGCAATGCCCTTCTCTAAGATGGTGGGGGCCAGGACCTATGTCATCACGCTGCCCACACTCTGCGTCCACCTTCATTGGCTGAGAAATGGCGCTTTTCGCGTCATTGAAACGCGACTTTGGCGCGAAAGTCGCGTACCGCATGGCCGACCCCACACAGGGGTCGGGTTTCATGAAACCCGACTTTGCCAAAAGTCGGCGACTTTTGAAAATGAACGATCCATTTCGCTGCGAGACTCATGCGAGTTTCGTACAAGTGAGTATGAGCCCTAAGATCTCATGCAGATGTCTGTGAAGCTTTGTCTGAGCACCAGCAGACCTTGTGTTGCGGTCTGTGCTCAGTCCAAGTTTCACAGACATCTGCATGAGCCCTTAAAGATTCTGTCTTTTTCCCAAGTTCAAACCTCACTAAGGGCAACATCTGAAAGAAGTTTGCATGTTCTCCCTGTGATTGTGTTAGTTTTCTCCGTGTTCTCTGGTTTCTTCCCACACTCCTAAGACGTAATTATTAAGCTGGTAAAATAAATAATTTTATATTAAATATGTGCACTGGATATAAAAAGTCTTCACATCCCTGTTAAAATGCAAAAAAGTTATACCAAGTAAAAACAATAAACTAAAAGTAAAAGCCAACCAAAGAGTCAATAGTATCAAATGTTAAAAAAATGTACTTTATTAGGGATCAAAACAATGGTGGAGAGAGGTTACAAAAGAAACAAGGACACACACTCAATGATACTATTGATTTTTAATTCCATAATAGTCAATTTTCAAAAGGAAATGGTTACTGTTATTTCAAGATAGAAGCATTTCATGCAAATGAGTAATTCATTCAAAGGTATCTTCTGATTCACCGGATTAAGATGAATGCTGCATACATGTTGTATATCTGTTTTATTCCGTGAATCACTGGTTGCTTGGGGACTTGCCCAGTTTCAGATGTCAACTTGCTGTTTTCTGGGTGTGATCTTGGTAGCTCTGAATGATTATTTCTTCTTGACATTTGTATTAAATCAAAATGCTTCTGACCTTAGTCTGTGATTATGGTTTTGGTATTTGGTAGTTTTGGTATTTGTTTGGTAAGTATTTGATAAGTCTTCAGAACAGGCCAGTATTTGATTAGAATCTGGCGGATTGTAGGTCTTTTATTAAATAAAAATACTTCACTTGACATTAACTATGATACATTACAAATAAAACACAGCAGAACAAAACCTAAGAACAAAACTCCAATCAGACGACAAAAAAAAACGACACAAATCACAAAGAAATAAACCAGAAACGGAAACAAAATGGAGAAAGTTCATGGACAGGAAAGAAAAAAAAATCCAATAAAATAAAGAAAAAACTAAATAACTATAATTACATGAATACCCCCGTAAAATAATAAATAGTATAAAATCATGTAAGACCCCCTGCCCAGCTTCATTCATACTACTATATACAACCCCAACTACATTCACATCGTCCTATATACAATATTATATACAATATATACACTATAAACATATTACACTAAACCGATTTACACAACACCACAAGCACAACAAATACCTACTGGTCTCACTGCCTTACCTTACAGCCACCCCCTTACACCACCACATTCACCCTACAACAAACCTGAATACAATACAGTGTGCAAAATTAACATTTTTTTTCCTTTATTATTTTTTTTCCATTATTTAATTTTAAGTTTTTTTAAATAAATATATATATATATATATATATATATATATATATATGTGTGTGTGTGTGTGTCCAAAAGCCTCCAGTGATAGTATCAAAAAAAGAAAAGCAGCACAAAACAAATAGAAGAAAGTGGACTTTATTGCCTGAACGGCGCAGCAACGTTTTGGATACAAAATCCTTTTTCAAGGCTTGAAAAAGGATTTTGCTACCGAAACATTGCCACGTCATTCAGGCAATGAAGTCCACTTTCTTCTATTTTGTTTTGTGCTGCTTTTCTTTTTTGGATAATAAATAAATATAAATAAATAAATAAATAAAAAAAAAAAAAATAAAAAAAAATATATATATATATACATATTACACACACCTACACTAACTATCCCGCCACCCAGGATCAAGCTCTGGCCACAAGGTTCAGGAATTATCCTAGCTAGGATCAGGCCCCAAAGTTTTTCCCCAGGTAGGGCCTGGGCAAGGCCAGATCAGTCTCTTATCACCGCCGTTGAACCCCCCAATCCCCCCCACCCAACCTAACTAAGACCCTCTATTATATACAATATATACAATACATACAATACACTATATACAATATATACATAAACCAACATTACAGAACACAACCTACAAACTCACCACCCAAAGCTCAAGTTCGATGCCTGCAAACCTTCTATTTCAGGGAACAGAAATACAAAACAAAAATCTAGGGTGTAAAGACATCAGCCCACCACCAGGATATAGGAGCGCTAACGGACTAAGGCACCCCGAAGGAGAAACCCCTCCAGAGATGGGCCGCCCTCCGGGCACCCAGTCTTTATCTGGCAGATTGTATGCCACTCGCAATTAAATGTTGAGATAAATCTTGTTTTATGGTCTCCCTTCTTGTTAGTTGTTATGATTCCTGGAGTGGACCCACTGGATTGCAGTGACTACTGCTCCCAGGCGAGCTGACCAGGTGGAACCGACCCCTATACAGGTACCATTAGGGGCAAGTCTAAAAGGGAAATACACCGGGAAAGCTTGTGCCAGAGGGACTGCTCAAGGACAACAAGAAGAATCAGGGTACTCACCAAGGACCAGACGGACGGAGCAGCCACAGAGAAAACCCAGATCTCAAGACAAGGCAGGGTTCACGCAGAGCGTACCGGATTCTGGATGGAGCAGAGCAGAACACGCACTGGAAGCATACAGGGACTGAGCAGAGCACGCACACACTGGAATCTTGCAGGGATAGAGCAGAGCACACACTGGAGGCGTACAGGGACTGAGCAGAGCAAGCACACACTGGAAGCTCACAGGGACTGAGCAGAGCATGCACACACTGGAAGCATACAGGGATCTGACGAGCAGAAACCAAAGTGGACCTGGAAGGAGCACGGAAAGACACAACAATCAGGAGCTTCCTCTAGCAGGAAGCAACCTGATATACCCAGAGGCCGCTGCCCAGACAGGACAGCGCTTCTGGGTCAGTACAATCCGGCTTCATAAAGAAGCCGGGAGTGCGCGCGACTGTGACCTAAGTGGTCTAGTGCGCATGCGAAGGGAACGGGATCCCGGCAGAGGAGATGAGACACGGCGAGGGACCCGGGAAGCAAGGTGAGTATCTGCACGCATCATATCTGCACGCGCTGTAATATTAGTCTGTGATGGAATAAGGAGTTTCTCACATGGAATACCTTTGGCTCTATGATAGCCATTTTTAATTATTATGTGACTATATCCTATCCTCTATTGAGGAAATAACCTGTGAGGTCTTTAGCTTGATGTTCAAATTTTTCTACTGTTGAGCACATGCGTTTGGCTCTGAGAAATTTGCCTACGGGAATGGCCTTAATTGTAGAATGAGTATATGTTGATGAAGAGTGGAGCCAAAGGGATCATCTAGTGAATAGCTACTATGTGGTAAACCCACAAATTTTTTTGGAGCTAAGAAACAAAGATGGGGATGCTTTCCCTGCGGAAACTGCTTAGCTTGCAACCATAACAACATAAGGAGAGCAAACTCCTTCTCAGCGGATGGCACTCGAGAATTTATGATTACCAACTATACAGCTCTGGCAAATTTAAGAGACCACTGCAAAATGTTCAGTTTGTCTGATTTTTCTCTTTATAGGTATATTTTTAAGTAAAATGTACATTGCTTTTTTATTCTATAAACTTCTGACAACATGTCTCCGAATTTCAAAGCAATAAATTTTTTTCTGAAAAAGAGAAATGGTCAAAATTAAATAAAAAACCCAGTGCTTTCAGACCTCAAATAATGCAAAGAAAACACATTCATAATCATTTAGAAACAATACTAATGTTTTAGCTCAGGAAGAGTTCAGAAATCAATATTTTGTGAAATAACCATGATTTTTAATCACAGCTTTCATGCGTCTTGGCATGCTTTCCACCAGTCTTTCACACTGCTTCTGGCACAAAAATTTAAGCAGTTCTTTGATGTCTTGTGACTATCCATCATCCTCCTTGATTGCATTCCAGAGGTTTTCAATGGGGTTCAGATCTGGAAAATGGGCTGCCCATGACAGGGTTTTTGATGTGGTGGTCTCTTAATTTTTTCCAGAGCTGTATCTTGTGCAGAATTTCTCTAGTCATGTACTATGCCCAGTGACCTTGTTCCAAAATTTACGTGGGACTCATGTCCAGTGAACTGCGGGTCAGAACTAGGGAACACGTTAGGCCAGTCTCACACGTCCAGATAATTCCAGTACCGGAAAAATCGGTACCGGAATTATCCGTGTCCATGTGTCCGTGACCTCACGTAGGCCATCTGTGTGGCACACGTGTGCCGCCCGTGTGCAGACTGGGTACCACACGGAGCGTGCAGGAGACAGCACTAGAGATAAGCGCTGTCCCCTGCATCTGGTGCTGAAGCCGCCATTCATATCTTCTGTCCAGCAGCGTTTGCTGGAGAGAAGATATGAAAAATCATTTTTTTTTGTTTTTTCGTGTTTAAAATAAAGATCCCTGTCCCCACCCCCCTCCCACCCCCTGTGCTCCCGCCCGCTGTTAATAAAATACTCACCCGGCTCCGTCACAGCGTCCTGTCCTTGCCGCACCTTCTCCTGTATGAGCGGTCACGTGGTGCCGCCCATTACAGTCATGAATATGCGACTCCACCCCTATGGGAGGTGGAGCCGCATATTTATGACTGTAATCGGCGGCCCCACGTGACCGCTCATACAGGAGAAGGTGCGGCGAGGACAGGACGCTGCGAGGGAGCCGGGGGAGTATTTTATTAATGGCGGGTGGGCGCACAGGGGATGGGAGGGGGGTGGGGACAGGGATCTTTATTTTAAACACGAAAAAACAAAAAAAAAGGATTTTTCATATCTTCTCTCCAGCAAACGCTGCTGGACAGAAGATATGAATGGTGGCTTCAGCACCACGTGGGGGGGGACAGCGCTTACTGTAGCGCTGTCTCCTGCACGGCACACGGACTGCACACAGACAGCGTCCGTGTGCGGTACGTGTTTTACACGGACCCATTGACTTTAATGGGTCCGTGTAATCCGTGCGCCCCCACGAACACTGACATGTCTCCGTGTTTTGCACACGGACACACGGTCCGTGAAAACACGCTGACATGTGCAGAGACACATTGATTTCAATGTGTCTACGTGAGTCAGTGTCTCCGGTATGTGAGGAAACTGTCACCTCATGTACTGGAGCCACTGACGTGTGAAACCGGCCTTAGGGATATTATTGTGGCAGAAGAGGTGGATGACCTTCTCTCACTCAATACCATACCTAAACATTTCAAACAGAATCACAACTCAAACCCTTGGGGTTTTTATGTCAGGGCCAATTATGGTACTAGAGGAGGGAATTTTAACCCCTTCCCGACTTGTGACGCCACATAGGCGTCATGAAAGTCGGTGCCAATTCGACTTGTGACGCCTATGTGGCATCATAGCAGGATCGCGTTCCTGCAGATGGGGTGAAAGGGTTAACTCAAATTTCACCCAAACTGCAGGGACAGGGGGAGTGGTACTTCAGCCCAGAGGGGGTGGCTTTAGTTCCAGTTGCTTTGATGGCTCTGATTGACTGTTGAAAGTGAAACAGCCAATCAGCAATTTGTAATATTTCACGTATGAAACTTTGTGAAATATTACAATCCAGCCATGGCCGATGCTGCAATATCATTGGCCACAGCTGGAGACCCCGATCTGGCCCCGCTACCGACTGACGATGGCGATCTGCCGCCGCCGTCAGTGTTTCCTACCCCTCCGTCCTGTCCATCGCACCCTCCTCCACTGCCGGCAGATTCATTCCAGGTACACTTTGATCACTGTAATAGGTTCTATCACAGTGATCAAAAAAACAAAAATAGTATATAACCCCCCCCCCCTTATCACCCCCATAGGTAGGGTACATAAAAAATAAAGAAAATATATTTATTATTATTTTTCCACTAGGGTAAGGGTTGCAATTTAGGATTAGGGTAGCAATTAGGGGTAGGGTTGCAATTAGGGTTAGAGTTAGAATTAGGGTTAGGGTTAGAATTAGGCTATGTGCACACGGTGCAGATCTGGCTGCGGATCCACAGCGGATTGGCTGGTGCGGATTCGTAGCAGTTTTCCATCACGTTTACAGTACCATGTAAGCTTATGGAAAACCAAATCTGCTTTGCCCATTTTGCAGAAAATACAGCTCGGTATTTTCCGCAGCATGTGAATTCTTCGTGCATATTCTGCAGTGTTTTACACCTGTTCCTGTATAGGAATCCGGATGTGAAATCAACACAAAAAACACTGGAAATCCACAGTAAATTGCAATGCGTTTTACCTGCGAATTTTTCAGAAATGGTGCGGAAAAATCCACACACAAATCCACAATGCGGGCACATAGCCTTAGGGTTAGGGCTGGAATTAGAGTTAGGGTTGGAATTAGGGTTAAGATTAGGGTTGGGGGTGTGTTGGGGTTAGGGTTAGGCTTGTGGCCAGGGTTAGGATTAAGGTTAGGGGTGTGTTGGGGTTAGGGTTGTGGTTAGGGGTGTGTTAGGGATAGCGTTGTGATTAGGGTCATGGTTAGAGGTGGGATTAGGGTTAGGGGTGTGTTGGGGTTAGTGTTGGAGTTATAATTGAGGAGTTTCCACTGTTTAGGCACATCAGGGGTCTCCAAACGCGACATGTCGCCACCATCTTGCGTTAAAAAAGTCAAATGGTTCTCCCTCCCTTCCAAGCCCACACGTGTGCCCAAGCAGTGGTTTACCCCTACATATGGGTACCAGCATACTCAGGACAAACTGGACAACAACTTTTGGGGTCCAATTTCTCCTGTTACCCTTGTGAAAATTAAAAAATGGCAGGCTAAAAAAATTTTTTGAGTTAAGAAAAATGATTTTTTATTTTCACGGCTCTGCGTTATAAACTTCTGTGAAGCACTAGGGGGTTCAAAGTGCTCACCACATATCTAGATTAGTTCCTTGGGAGGTCTTGTTTCCAAAATGTGGGCACTTGTGGGGGAGCTCCAATGTTTAGGCACACAGGGGCTCGCCAAACGCGACATGGTGTCCGCTAACGATTGAAGCTAATTTTTCATTACAAAAAGTCAAATGGCGCTCCTTCCCTTCCGAGCCTTACTGTTTGCCGAAACCGAGGCTTACGCCCACATGTGAGGTATCGATGTACTCAGAAGAAATTACCCAACAAATTTTAGGATCCAATTTATCCTGTTGCCCATGTAAAAATGAAACAATTGAGGCTCAAAGAACTTTTTTTGTTAAAATAAAAGTACTTTTTCATTTTTACGGATCAATTTGTGAAGCACCAGGGGGTTTAAAGTGTATGCATCTAGATAAGTTCCTTGCACTATGCATCTAGATAAGTTCCTTGGGGTGTCTATTTTCCAAAATGGGGTCACTTGTGGGGGAGCTCCAATCTTTAGGCACACAGGGGCTCTCCAAACGCGACATGGTGTCCGCTAAAGATTGGAGCCAATTTTTCATTAAAAAAGTCAAATGGCGCTCCTTCCCTTCCGAGCCCTGTCGTGCACCCAAACAGTGGTTCCCCCCACATATGGGGCATCAGCATACTCAGGACAAATTGGACAACAACTTTTGGGGTCCAGTTTCTCTTTTTACCCTTGGGAAAATAAAAAATTGTTGCTAAAAGATCATTTTTGGGACTAAAAACTGAAATGTTCATTTTTTCCTTCCATGTTGCTTCTGCTGCTGTGACGCACCTGAAGGGTTAATTAACTTCTTGAATGTGGTTTTGAGTACCATGAGGGGTGCAGTTTTCAGAATGGTGTCACTTTTGGGTATTCTCAGCCATATAGACCCCTCAAATTGACTTCAAATGTGAGGTGGTCCCTAAATAAAATGGTTTTGTAAATGTTGTTGTAAAAATTAGAAATCGCTGGTCAAATTTTAATCCTTACAACTTCCTAGCAAAAAAAAAATTTTGTTTCCAAAATTGTGCTGATGTAAAGTATACATGTGGGAAATGTTATTTATTAACTATTTTGTGTAACATAACTCTCTGGTTTAACAGAATAAAAATTCAAATTTTGAAAATTGCAAAATTTTCAAAATCGTTGCCAAATTTCCATTTTTTTTTTCACAAATAAACGCAAAAATTATCGACCTAAATTTACCACTAACATGAAGCCCAATTTGTCAAAAACAATCTCAGAATCGCTAGGATCCGTTGAAGCGTTCCTGAGTTATTACCTCATAAACGGACACTGGTCAGAATTGCAAAAAATGGCCAGGTCATTAAGGTCAAAATAGGCTGGGTCATGAAGGGGTTAAACAAATCCTGGCTCAGCTTAAAGCCAGTTGGAATGTAGAGTTGGGGACTATGTCCCCTATGGGACTGAAAGAAATAACCTATGTTTCCTTTCTGTAATCTCTTCCTTTTTAATTATTTTAATTGTGTGTTTTTGTCTTCCTAACTTTTTTCCTTCTTTAATTATAGTAGATTACATGCACCTAATATTTTTTCTGTGATGGTACTTTCTTGGACAGTTTGGAGGAATACCTAATACCGCAGAAGGGAGAAAAAAAAAAAAAAAAGAGATAAAAAGGGGCACAGTCATTTTCCATTATTTTTATATCGAAATTCCTCACTTTGCACTTTACATTTATCATGTGAGCATACTCACCTGTTCACACATGATGTTGAGATGATTTGAGATGGCAGCTTATATAATAATCTCTCTTTTTTCAGAACATATGAATACATACATCATCACTATCATGTTATGATATATTTATTATGTCCTTTTTCTTTTTTTTCAATTTGCAACAATGCTTTCTGTACCAATATGTAAATAACAAAATGACCGCTTCCATTAGACTCCTCAGAAATGGTGCTTAGTACGCACATGCACACTATGTCATATGTCTCTGCATCTGTGAAGGCACAAATATCGGAACTGAGTCCCGGAACAAGATGCACCTGTGACAAGGGGATGGTGCTTCATGCGCTACGCACAATTGGCCCTTGAGCATACCACACAGAATTAAAAGAGCAACACGAGAACACATTAGACACACTCCCCTTGAAAAAGTGTAACAGAGAATTGCGCGTCGGGGCACAGGTGGATGCATGTGGGGTCTTCTTTCTTCAACATATGTAAGCTTTATACTGCATCAATGCCATACATGAATTGAATAGTCTTCACATTGATATTTAATATTGTACTGCATGATTTTTGTGTAGATGGACTAATTATATCTATTATATTTATTTGCATTTCTTTGTGTATTGTCTTATATTATATTGTGTCTTGGTCCATACTGATTGAGTCATCTGTGCTCTACATGCATTTTTACGAATAATAGAATCTAACCAGGAGCCCTGTTTGGCTGCTATATACTGTGTTCCAATTATTTGTTTTTCAAATAAACTCGTGGATGGTATTGTGTCTCAGGACTCAATGGATCACTGAAATAAATCTTAAACACATATGATAATTAGTTTTCCAGGTGAGATTTGTGACTGAAAGAGCACAGACAGAGTTTATGCAGATAAAGGCATAATGAGGAAGGTTTCTGCCAGACAAATTCATTGGATTAAGAGAGCAGCTGCCAAAATACCATAACAAAGCAGCAAACAGTTATTTGAAGCTGCTGGTACCTCTGGAGTCCCTCGAACCTCAAGGTGTAGGATCCTTCAAAGGCTTGCTGTGGTGCATAAACCTACTATTTGGCCACCCCTAAACAATTTTCCCAAGCAGAAACGGTTGCAGTGGGCCCAGACATACATGAAGACTAGTTTTCAAACAGTCTTGTTTACTGATGAGTGTTGATCAACCCTGGATGGTCCAGATGGATGGAGTAGTGGACAGTTGGTGGATGGCCACCTCGTTCCAACAAGGCTGCAACTTCAGCAAGGAGGTGGAGGAGTCATGTTTTGTACCAGAATCATGGGGAAACATCTGGTAGGGCTCTTTAAGGTTCATGAAGGTGTGAAAATGACCTCTGCAAAGTATATTAAGTTTCTGACTGACAACTTTCTTCCATGGTATAAAAAGCAGAAACGTGCCTTCAGGAGCAAAATCATCTTCATGCATGACAATGCACCATCTCATGCTGCAAAGAATACCTCTGGACACCTATCCATTACTAATCCTATAGTTATATTGTAAATAAACACACTGCCAGAGCAAAGTCCTTTAATTGAAAGAATGACACAGACACCTTTAATGAATCTAAATTAAACCATACTCACGTCATCACCCATTCCACTGAAGCCATGGTTTCCTGAAATAAACAAAAATAAAAACAACCATATCCCTCACCTGTCCGTGATTCTGCTTGCGCCCTTATCCATGTCAGGGGATAAACAGCTTTCAACCTGAATGGCGCCAAGATGCAACTGTCCAGGCTGAGAAACACAGGAATTAACTGCTGTGAGTGCAGCATCAATGGCTAGCGGTGACATCATTGAGGTTTCTGCTGGTCACTGCAGCTGCATTTCCAGCTGGGCCCCTGAACTGCGGTGATCTCAGTGAGGTCATTGTTAGCACAGTGAAAAAAGTCTAAGGGCCCCGTCACACATAGCGACGCTTAAGCAATCCCGACAACGATACGACCTGTCCGGGATCGTTGCTGCGTCGCTATGAGATCGCTGGTGAGATGTCAAACAGAGCGATCTTCCCAACGACGCAGCAGCGATGCGGCGACCTGTAGCGACCTGTACAACGATGTCGTTGGTCGTTGTGACCCTGTCACATGGCTGCTATGATAACGATACAGACCTCGATGAGGGACGTCTTGTGTGACGTTGTAGTCACACAGGCGTGCCTTTGTGTTGCCTTTTCCGCCCCCATTCAGTTAATTGGTGGTCGCTACTGCATTCTGATTGGTCAGCGGCCTAGCCATATGAGGCGACACGATAGCTCTTCCGTCCTTTGTTCCTGAGCGCGTGGTGGTGGATTGCAGATCGTTGTAGAGTTCTCCGGCCTGCGACTTCTATTCGTTTCTATTCTTCAACGGTTCTTCGGATATCTATACTTTGTGCACGGTAGGTATCATTTGGGGTCTCAAATGCGTTTCCATTCCCTTTCCATTCCCTTGGCACCTATTAATCTTATATTTTTGCTCTGGAAGGAGGGTGGGAGTGCTTTGTTGGTATCTGTGTATATATACTTTAGCACATGGAGCCATTTTAGGTAGTCTCGTGGGCACAGAGTGACCGCAGACAGGGTTACTAGGCCTTATTTTTTAAATAATAAATTTGGCTCTATGCCGGTTCCATTTGCATGGCAGGGGTACACAGGCAGCATTGGTGTGGTCAGTGGAGGACTATTGGAAGGAGGGACTGCAGACTGGCAGAGATTATTAGTAGTCCAGGCGCATTGTTCTCTATTTTACCTTCACAGTAGTGTGGCTCATACATAACTCTTTTCAAAATGTTATTTAAAATTTTCCATATATGCTTACTGTATGCTATTCTTTCTTTCAGATGTCTTTCAATACCGAGGAATTTGTACGGGAATTGATTGAGATGTATCGATCCCTGCCCTGCCTTTGGCAGATTAAATCCGCTGACTACAGCAACAGAAACAAGAAGAGGGAGGCTTTTGCCAAACTTGTTGCTCTGTTTCAGCAGCATAACCCCAGCGAGAAGGTGGATGAGAGTGTAGTCCGTAAAAAGATCCAGGGTCTACGAACCGTTTATAAAAAGGAGCTCAACAAGGTGGTGAGGTCAAAGAAGTCTGGTGCCGCCACAGACGAGGTTTATGTGCCATCGTTATGGTACTTTGACTTGCTTGGCTTCACCCGTGACCAGGAGCTCCCGCGTACAATGGCATCTTCAATGCGGCAGACCCTGGATGAAGACCCTGTGATCCCGACTGACACCCCTGTTGGAAATGTAAGTACCTTCTTTGCTTGCTTCCCTGTAAAAAGCTTTAAAACTTGGTCTCTCATGCCATAGTCGAGTAGAAAATAGTAACTAAGTTTTTCCCTCTTTTATTATGCTGCATTTTATCCAAGTTATCCCTTCCACTTCAGATAAGTACAATCCTTAACTTTTTGGCCCCACTCAGTGCTCATACCGTTGAATGAAAAAAATCCTATCCTGTACTACTAGTTCCTCCACTTAATTCTAAATTTTCTGTTCCTGCAGCAAGATCGGCATGATGATCTGTCCACCCCGACCAGTGAGGACCTGCTGGGAGATGAACCAAGCCGGGCGGAGGCTACTGAGGGGTCTAGTGAAGACCCTGCACCCTCAACCCCCAACACAGCTTATTTACCACGGCGGATTAACAATAGTCGTAAAAGAAAGGACACCGTGTCGCCATCAACAGAGTTGGTCACTTTGGCCAAGCAAATGTTAAGCCAGCAGAGCCACAGTACCGTGGACAGCTTTGCCAACTTTGCCGCTGATCGGCTAGGGAAGCTGCAAGACACAAAACGATCCACGCCGAGAGGGTGATTTTTGAAACTTTGAGCAAAGCGGCAGCTGGACAGCTAGATGAAAGTTCAAGTGTGCACAGTTTTATGGACCGTGATCCGTGTTCATGGCAGCCAATGAATGAAACGCCTCAGGCAATGCGTGGCACACCAGCACACCGTCAATTTAGATCTCATCTGAACATGCCGCTTGCCCCTCCACCACAATATCCCAGGTTTTCCCATTCTTTTCTTGGGCAATTATCATCTCCGCCCAGCCAAGGATTTTTGAATGGTGAAAACCATTATGAAGAATTATAGTTCCATTAAATATTTCGGGTTATAAGTATAATTGTTATATAGTTAAGTTATTTTATATTAAAGAGTTAAATTTAAATGTTACTTTATGTTAAAAATTGTTATAAATAAAATTGTTTTGATAATTCAAACTTGCAGCCTGCTTTACTGAATTCAGCATATAGTTATTTGCAAGTCTAGTAGGCGGGGTAATGGGCTGGGTGCATGTATACAGATGCATACATATAATGAGTGTGCGTGATGAAACATGTTTGTTGTTTTTAACAAAGCGTACACATCAGGGGATATAAACTGTTATTTTGTTTTATAAACAATATTAACATACCAACAACCTAATAAACTTTGAACAAAACCATCAACATAAAAAAATAAAAAATGAAAATAAAAATTAATGGCTGCCGCTCTGCTGTTGTGCAGCCACAAAACGATCCAGCATCACTCCGTGCTGTTTGACTTGCTCAGCCAGTGTCCCCTGTGTCGCCATCATCCTCCTGTGTGATGCCTGGAGGTCCTCTAATGTTGGGATTTCTATGGAGGGAATGGTAAAACTTAGTTTGTACATGCATCAAACTATCATGTACGTGTTTGTTATTTAACACTTACGGTTTTCGGGTAAATCGGGTGAGGAAGAACTAAGGGACCACCCGGATCCTCTGGCATCACCGCCTAGGGAAAGATACAACACTTCATAGTACACGACAGTCCTATCCTTTACGAGTTGTATGGACCTTTTTTTTAGTGCAATAATTACCGGGGGACATGACTTCACCCATGTCACGGAGTGATGCTGGCGAGCCAGTTGTTGGTGAGCCTGTTGTTGAGTCCTGCTGGGGCTCCGGGTCTGCTGTTGCTGGAGAAAAAAAAAATTATTACATTATTACATACCTGAGGTGCTGCACTGTAATTACTGTTGTAACAAATGTGCCGCAATATACTGGGCCGGATTTTTGGTCATATGATCAGGGGCCTCATTTGTATGCAGGACTGTGCAGTGCCGGGTGTGCACGAGGAGCACAGGGCTTAGCCGGGTGTGTCCGAGGCGTGCGGAGCCGAGCCTGGTGTGTATACGAGGCGTGCGGAGCCGAGCCTGGTGTGTGTACGAGGCGTGCGGAGCCGAGCCTGGTGTGTATACGAGGCGTGCGGAGCCGAGCCTGGTGTGTGTACGAGGCGTGCGGAGCCGAGCCGGGTGTGTACGAGGCGTGCGGAGCCGAGCCTGGTGTGTGTACGAGGCGTGCGGAGCAGACCCTGGTGTGTACGAGGCGTGCGGAGCCGAGCCGGGTGTGTACGAGGCGTGCGGAGCCGAGCCGGGTGTGTACGAGGCGTGCAGAGCCGAGCCTGGTGTGTGTACGAGGCGTGCGGAGCCGAGCCTGGTGTGTGTACGAGGCGTGCGGAGCAGACCCTGGTGTGTACGAGGCGTGCGGAGCAGACCCTGGTGTGTACGAGGCGTGCGGAGCCGAGCCGGGTGTGTACGAGGCGTGCGGAGCCGAGCCTGGTGTGTGTACGAGGCGTGCGGAGCCGAGCCGGGTGTGTACGAGGCATGTGGAGCCGAGCCTGGTGTGTGTACGAGGCGTGCGGAGCAGAGCCGGGTGTGTACGAGGGCAGCAGAAACACTAAAAACGGTCGTGGCCATATACTATGCTAACCTATCTTAACAACACTCACCACGATGTGGAAGGCTCTGTGACCGGATGCTGGCTAGGCGCTCACTGGACCTGTACTGCAGATCCGCCAGCTTCTTCCGGATCTGGGTACTGGAGCGCTGCACCCCAAATCTCTGGGCTAGGCCCCGACTGATCCTCCGCAGCACAGCCTGCTTATGGAGGACGGGATGCTCTTGGTGATTATGACACCCATAATCACGGGCATCTAATTCAGTTATTAGGTAACGCACTTCTGCGTCACCCCAAGGCGTTGCACGACGCCTGGCCGCCATTTTGCCGCCACTAGTGAAAAGCAAGGCCGCAGCACTGTCCTTTAACCCGCCCACAACGCATCAGCGCCGTTAACCACGCCCACGACGCATCAACGTCACCGCGGTTATTAGACGATGCTGCTGCGTTCGCGAAGGAAGCGCCCTGTATTGTAATCTCCAGGTCACACTGAAGACGCTACTGCGTTCTGAATGTGACGCATTCTCAATACAGCGTCTCCGGTTGCACTGGAAGACTGGAGTGTTGGTGGTTTCATGTATGGATATGTATTAATGTTTAGATAGGTATTTATATTTGTATGTCTGTGAGTATGTATGTGTATATGTAGGTATCTGTGTAGATTTCAATGTTGATGTATATGGATGTATCAGTATACATAGGAATACATGTATGTATATACGGGCCCTTACTGCAGAAAGAATGAGAAACAAAGCTTTTTCAAAGTAAAACAAACAGTTTATTAGACAAATCAGTGCAATAACTAAAACAGTGTATAAATGTCAGTAGTAGCCCACTATAAGTTCTGATGCTGCCAAGTAACAGCACCAGGACCGTTAAAATATTGGCAGTAGTTGTCTCGGCAGGTCTTCGCATCGTGGGTGTTTCTGCCAGGTAACAATGGTTGAAGGCCTGCAATTGCGGGATCATTTGCGCGCCATTCACCGAGCTGCACTTCCCCATTTACTAGGCCCACAGAGTCCATGAATCCAGGAGGACTATACGCCTAAGCATCGCGACGGCGAAGGAAGTTGTGAAGCACACAACAAGCCAAAACAACGGAGTCTATCGATTCAAGCTTCATGTTAATAGGCGTGTGAAAAACTCTGAAGCGATTGGCCATGATACCGAAGGCATTTTCTACAACCCGACGTGCCCTTGACAAATGGTAATTGAAAATTCTTCTTTCCTCTGTTAGACTTTTTGGGGGGAACGGTTTGATAAGATTGGGATGAAGCGGGAAGGCCTCATCACCGACAAAAACAAAATTAAGGTTGCCTCTAGTTTCAGAGTTGGGAAGCAAGTGAAGTTCACAGTTGTTCAAACGCTCTCCAAAGAGTGTGTGCTCTAAAACGCCACCATCGGAAACCTTTCCATTCATGCCAACATCTACATTTATAAATTCATAATTCGCGTTAACAAGGGCCATCAGGATGATGCTGAAATAGCCCTTATAATTAAAGAAGTAGGATCCGCTGTTCGGTGGTTGAGTGATCCGGACATGTTTCCCTTCCAAAGCCCCACCACAGTTTGGGAACTGCCAAAGCTGTTCAAAATCGGAGGCAATCTTTTTCCATTCCTCCTCCGTGTTGGGAAACTGCATGTAGCTACGTAGACTGTGGAAAATCGCATCACATGTCTCTGGAATTAGAACGCTGAGCAGGGTCCTTGAAATGGCTGAAGAAAAATGCAAGTCTTGCAGCGAGCGCCCGGTGGCCAGGAATCGCAGCATGACTGCCAATCTTTCATCGGCCGGGATGGCAGCACGCATCACTGTATCCTTCCGTTGAATCAGTGGAGTAATTCTTTCCAGTAAATGTTGGAAGGTTTCCTCAGACATCCGCAGATAGTTGCGGAAATCATGAGGATTCTTCTCCTGAAGCTCTCTTACAAGTTGCATGTGGGACAAATCAGACCTCTTCTGCAGCCATTCTCTGGTCCACATGCGACGCTTTCGTTTAGAACGCCTCTCTTGCATCCGGGCCTCATCTTGCCGCCGAGCTTCCTCAACCAGCAATGCAGCAAACACAACAGCACACTGCGCATTGTTCATAATGCTGCACACTGAAACACATAAAAGAAAAAGAAGATAAAGTTAATAAATAAAAAAAAAAATCAATTCCGTTACCATGCATGACAGAAAACATGCTGTATGGGTGTGCAAGTACAAGACCCCCTAAAATATCAGCCCGTGTAAAAGTATATGTACACAGATATCAGACAAGCCCTCACTCCATCCCTCCACAGCAATGATAGCAGGAAATTATTTTTAGTTGCCCTATATAAAAATTTAGGGGAAAATGAAACGCACTTGCGACCCCAAACAATACCTGCCATACACAATGTATAGTTGTCAGAAGAATCCTTGCAGAACAGATTATCGAAATGGAAGAGGAGTCACAGGCCGGAGAACTCTACAACGTTCTGCAATCCACCACGCGCTCAGGAACAAAGGACGGAAGGGCTATTATGTGTCGCCTCATAGCATGGCCGCAAACCAATCAGAACGCAGTAGCGACCACCAATCGGAACAGAATGGGCGCGGAAAAGGCAACGCAAATGCAAGCCTATATGTCGGTGTCTGAGTCGTCAATGAGGTCGTTGGTAAGGTGTCAAACAAAGCGATGTGTGTTCCCCAGCGGGACCTCAACGATCAAAAAATGGCCCAGGCCATTCTGACACGACCAGCGATCTCACAGCAGGGGCCTGATCGCTGCTACGTGTCACACATAGCGAGATCGCTAGCGAGATCGCTGTTGCGTCACAAAACTTGTGACTCAGCAGCGATCTCGCTAGCGATCTCGCTATGTGTGACGGGGCCTTAACAGTGCAGCACTGATCTCACCAATATCCATGGCCCCTTCCTAAGCTATTAATATCAGCCCGCAGCTGTCTGCCTAGCCTATGCTGGTTATTAAATATAGGTTGACCTTATGTCGTGTTTTGGGGGTTCCCAATTTTAATAACAAGGGAAGACTAAGTATGAAGCTGTGAGCTGAAATGAATAGCCTGGGAACCTTTATGTATATTGTCTCTTTCCTAGAATATTAACCCCTTCACCCCGAAGTCTGTTTTCAACTTCCTGACCAGGCCATTTTTTTCAATTCTGACCACTGTCACTTTATGAGATCATAACTCTGAAATGTTTCAACGAATCCCGGTGATTCTGAGATTGTTTTCTTGTGACATATTGTACTTTATGATAGTGGTAAAATTTCTTCGATTTGACTTGCGTTTATTTGTGAAAAAAAAACGGAAATTTGGCGAAAATTTTTGAAATTTTGCAATTTTTAAAATTTTAGTTTTTATGCCCTTAAATTAGAGAGTCATATCATACAAAATAATTAATAAATAACATTACCCACATGTCTGCTTTACATTGGCACAATTTTGAAAACAATTTTTTTTGTTAGGAAGTTATAAGGGTTAAAAGTTGACCAGCGATTTCTCATTTTTACAACAAAATTTGCAAAACCATTTTTTTTAGGGACCACCTCACACTTGAAGTCACATTCAAAAAGTTTATTAACCCTTCAGGTGCTTCAGAGGAATTTTTGGAATGTTTTAAAAAAATTGGAATTGAGAGTCCTCAGTGGTTGATACCTTTTAATGGCTAACTGAAAAGATGGTAACAAATTGCAAGCTTTCGAGACTACACAGGTCTCTTCATCAGGCAAAGACTAAAACAAATTCTGAAGAATCACATATTTATGCACAACATAGTATAGGAAAAAAAAAAGGGAAAAAAAAAACCATGGATAAGCCAGGTGACATGAAGCAGAATTACCATGGGTGATAAACAGTTACGTCCATAAATATTGGGCCAATTCTTAGATAAGGATTGTTTTATTGTCCTGTGAAATCACATATTTATGCACAACATAGTATAGGAAAAAAAAAAAAAGGGAAAAAAAAAAACCATGGATAAGCCAGGTGACATGAAGCAGAATTACCATGGGTGATAAACAGTTACGTCCATAAATATTGGGCCAATATTTATGGACGTAACTGTTTATCACCCATGGTAATTCTGCTTCATGTCACCTGGCTTATCCATGGTTTTTTTTTTCCCTTTTTTTTTTTCCTATACTATGTTGTGCATAAATATGTGATTCTTCAGAATTTGTTTTAGTCTTTGCCTGATGAAGAGACCTGTGTAGTCTCGAAAGCTTGCAATTTGTTACCATCTTTTCAGTTAGCCATTAAAAGGTATCAACCACTGAGGACTCTCAATTCTAAATATTTTTCTATCCACTGGCTAACACGGTACCAAGATATATTTCTTTCCTGTGTTAAAAAAATTGAACATTTAACTTTTATTCACAAAATTTTTACTTCAGATCCAATTTGTTTTATTTTACCAAGGGTAACAGGTAAAATTGGACCACTAAAGTTGTTGTACAATTTGTCCTGAGTATGCCGATATCCCATATGTGGGGTAAACCACTGTTTGGGCACATGGCAGAGCTCGGAAGGGAAGGAGCGCCATTTGACTTTTCAATGCAAAATTGGCTGGAATTGTGATCGGACACCATGTCGTGTTTGGAGAGCCCCTGATATGCCTAAACAGTGGCAACCCCCCACAAGTGACACCATTTTGGAAAGCAGACCCCCTAAGGAACTAATCTAGGTGTGTGGTGAGCACTTTGAACCCCCAAGTGCTTCACAGAAGTTTATAATGTAGAGCCGTAAAAAAAATCATATTTTTTTCACAAAAATGATTTTTTCGCCCCCAATTTTTTATTTTCCCAAGAGTAACAGGACAAATTGGACCAAAAAAGTTGTTGTGCAATTTTTCCTGAGTACGATGATACCCCATATGTTGGGGGGAACCACTGTTTGAGCGCACGGCAGAGCTTGGAAGGGAAGGAGCGCCGTTTGGAATGCAGACTTAGATGGATTGGTCTACAGGCGTTACGTTGCATTTACAGAGCCCCTGATGTACCTAAACAGTAGAAACCCCCACAAGTGACCCCATATTGGAAACTAGACCCACCAAGGAACTTATCTAAATGTGTTGTGAGAACTTTGAACCCAAAAGTGTTTCACTACAGTTTATAACACAGAGCCGTGAAAATAAAAGATAAAATAAAAAGTTTAGTATTTACCAAGTGAAATGCATGCTCAATTGGGTTGAGATCAGGTGACTGACTTGGCCATTCAAGAATATTCCACTTCTTTCCTTTAATAAACTCCTGGGTTGCTTTGGCTTTATGTTTAGGGTCATTGTCCATCTGTAGTATGAAACGACGACCAATCAGTTTGGCTGCGTTTGGCAGGATCTGAGCACATAGTATGTCTCTGAATACCTCAGAATTCATTCAGCTGCTTCTGTCCTTGGTCACATCATCAATAAACACTAGTGACCCAGTGCCACTGGCAGCCATGCATGCCCAAGCCATCACAGTGCCTCCGCCATGTTTTACAGATGATTTGGTATGCTTTGGATCATGAGCTGTACCACGCCTTCGCCATACTTTTCTCTTTCCATCATTCTGGTAGAGGTTGATCTTGGATTCATCTGTCCAAAGAATGTTCTTCCAGAACTGTGCTGGCTTTTGTGTGGACGTCGGGCACTCAGACCATCCTCATGCAGTTGGTTTCTAACCGTTTGTGCAGACACATGCACATTTGTGGCATGCTGGAGGTCATTTTACAGGGCTCTGGCAGTACTCCTCCTGTTCCTCCTTGCACAAAGGCTAAGGTAGTGGTCCTGCTACTGGGTTGTTGCCCTCCTACGGCCCCCTCCACATCTCCTGGTGTGCTGGCCTGCCTCCTGGTAGCACCTCCAGCTTCTGGACACTACGCTGACAGACACAGCAAACCTTCTTGCCACAGCTCGCATTGATGTGCCATCCTGGATGAGCTGCACTACCTGAGCCACTTGTGTGTGTTGTAGAGTTCGTCTCATGCTGCCACGAGTGTGAAAGCACAATCAACATTCAAAAGTGTCCAAAACATCAGCCAGAAAGCATTGGTACTGAGAGTGGTCTGTGGTCCCCACCTGCAGAACCACTCCCTTATTGAGTGTGTCTTGATAATTGCCAATAATTTCCATCTGTTGTCTATTCCATTTGCACAACAGCATGTGAAATTGTTTGACAAACAGTGATGCTTCCTAAGTGGGCAGTTTGATTTCCCAGAAGTCTGATTTACTTGGAGTTATATTCTGTTGTTTGTGTTCCCTTTATTTTATATACATATATGTATATATATGTATATATATACTAGATTGTGGCCCGATTCTAACGCATCGGGTATTCTAGAATATGCATGTCCCCGTAGTATATGGACAATGATGATTCCAGAATTCGCGGCAGACTGTGCCCGTCACTGATTTGTCGAGGCAACCTTTATGACATTATCGTCGCCATGGCAACCATTATGACATCTACGTTGATACTGTGCCCGTCGCTGATTGGTCGAGGCGAATTCGCGGCAGACTGTGCCCGTCACTGATTGGTCGAGTCAACCTTTATGACATCATCGTCGCGATGCTGTGCCCGTCGCTAATTGGTCGAGGCCCGTGGCCTCGACCAATCAGAGACGCGGGATTTCCAGGACAGACAGACAGACAGAAAAACCCTTAGACAATTATATATATAGATATATAGCCATTTATATGGAAACACCCAAATAAAATGGGAATAGTTGGTGATATTAATTTCCCGTGTCTGGCACATTAGAATAGTATTGGATTGTCAATGCATCCCGCTTCTCCCACTCTTGACACACTGATAGCAACACCGCAAAAGAAATGCTAGCACAGGCTTCCAGTGTCCGTTTTTTCAGATGCTGCACATCTCGTATCTTCACAGCATAGAAGATGTGAAGCATGTGAAGATATGAGATGTGCAGCATCTGAAACAACGGATACTGGATGCCTGTGGTAGCATTTCTTCTGCGGTGTTGCTATCAGTGTGTCAAGAGAAGAGGGTTGCATTGACAATCAAACACAATGGGCAGCACTTTGAACACATTTTATAAGTGGTCATAAACCTGAAAATAACTCATGAAAGAATAAAGTTACATTAAAACCAAGCACACCATTATTTTTCTTGTCAAATTCTCAATAAGTTTGATCTGTTACATGACCCTCTTCCCATTGAAAAAAATAAAGTTGTATCCAAAATGGCTGACTTCAAATTGGCCACCATGGTCATCACCACTCATCTTGAAAAGTTTTTCCCCTCCCATATACTAATGTGCCACAAACAGGTAGCTGTTATCACCAACCATTCCCATTTTATTTAGGTGTATCCATATAAATGGCCCACCCTGTGTATATTTAAGTATATATGTTGCACACACGTGGTCAAAATTGTTGGTACCCCTCGTTCAATGATAGAAAAACCCACAATGGTTACAGAAATAACTTGAATCTGACAAAAGTAATAATAAATAAAAAATCTATGAAAATGAACAAATGAAAGTCAGAATTTGCTTTCCAACCATGCTATCACAGAATTAAAAAAACAACAATAAAAACTCATGAAATAGGCCTGGACAGAAATGATGGTAGTCCTGAAAATAATGGCAACCCACCAAATGGAGACCCAACTTGGAGTCTCCACATTTCAAAAAATTGTTTGCAACATCAGCAGCAGCAACAGCAGGCAACAAAGACACAACAAAGGTGTCACAACGGCAATAACGCAAGATCAATGCATGACACTAAAAACGACACCATTGCCTAATCTGCCCAGTCTGCTGCTAGAATGCAAAAGTCAATGGAGATCCATGACTTGTTTATTTTGATTAAAGTTACGTGGTCTACACTTTCAGGGGACAGCTGGATGCGCTTATCCATCAGGACATCACCAGCAGCGCTAAACACACATTCCGAGTTAACTCTGGCTGCCAGGGCATGACAAACCCAAAGGCATCTCAGGCTTTGCTTCCATTTTTGAAGAACAAAAATGCAAAAGGGTCCAAATTCCCCCTGATGACATTCATATTGAGTTTGAGATACTCCTGCACCATCCTTTCAAGTTGTTCACAACGTTTCAAACTTGTACTCTGTTCTGCTGGTATACGGCTGGTGTAAAAAATATGCAAAAAGACTCACAGAAATTGCTTATGCCACTTACACTGCTGCTAATGCTTTAGTGGTGACCCCTTGACATTCACTGGGTCAGAAGTCAAGATCTGCGATTCACACTTTGTGCCTCACTGCTGTCTTGGGGAAAACTACTCTTAAGATTGTCTACAAGTGTGTTTCGAAACTCCAGCATGTGCGCGTCCCTTTCCAGGGGGGAAGCATCTGGCAAAATTTACTCTTGTACTGTGGATCTAACAGAGTGGCAACCTACTAGTTAGCATTATTTCTAACTCTAAGAATATGGGCATCATGTTGAAGATAGAGCAGCAAGGAGGTGCTCATGTGTCGGGCGCTTCCATGAAGTCCAAGTTCATGGTGTGTTGGTGGTGGGGTAACATTCAAGGTTATTTCCTTCGTCCCCCCTGCCAACCAACCACAGACAACAGAAAGAGGATCATTATCCTCTTCATATCCTTTCTATTGTGCGTCCATCACCTCTTTCTCCTTGCTCTACTCAATTTGTTCCTCGGCTCCAGCACCTTCACTAACAGTTTTTCGGACACCATGAGCTCCCCTTGATTGCTGTAATTCACCCTCTCATTGCACCCGCCTGTGCGACAACAGTCCAGAATTGAGATAGTTACCCCTTCCGCATCCTCATCTGCTTCCAGCTCTTCCTCTGGGATTACCACCTCCTCACTCAGACTATTCAAAATGTGCTTCAGCATGTAGATGATCGGAATAGTGATACTGATGATGGCAGCATCAGCACAAACTAACTAGCTTAGTAGCAATTTCAAAACTTTGCAGAAGGGTGCAGAGATCCTTCATTTGTGCCCACTCGGCAACTGTGATTTATACCACATCCGTGCTACATTTGCCCAGGCTATGCAAAGGGTTATACTGCATCAGGGTTCATCGCTGCTGCCACAGCCGCTGCAACATGTGCAGAGTGGAATTTCACAGTGTCAGAACTGTTGTGAATTCTGTGGCTGAATTCACTCCTGTGGTCACAGGTGGTACTGCAGCTTCTGAGCTTCCTCCCTCAGGTGTTCTGGTGAGCTCGTTGGCTGCTTTGTTATTTAACTCCACCTGATTCTGTCTTCCTTGCTCCTTGTCAATGTTCCAGTGTTGGATCTGAGCTTCTGGATCTTTCCTGTGGCCTGCTGCTCTGCTTAGATAAGTGCTTCTTTGCTTTTGTTGCTGTTTTTTCTGTCCAGCTTGTCTATTTGTTTTTGCTGGAAGCTCTGAGACGCAAAGGGTGTACCGCCGTGCCGTTAGTTCGGCACGGTGGGTCTTTTTGCCCCCTTTGCGTGGTTTTTTTGCTTTAGGGTTTTTTGTAGACTGCAAAGTTCTCTTTGCTATCCTCGCTCTATCTAGAATATCGGGCCTCACTTTGCTGAATCTATTTCATCCCTACGTTTTGTCTTTTCATCTTGCTAACAGTCATTATATGTGGGGGGCTGCCTTTTCCTTTGGGGTATTTCTCTGAGGCAAGTCAGGCTTGTATTTCTATCTTCAGGCTAGTCAGTTCCTCAGGCTGTGCCGAGTTGCATAGGTAGTGTCAGGCGCAATCCACAGCTGCCTTTAGTTGTGTTTAGGATAGGTTCAGGTATTGCGGTCTACAGAGATTCCACGTCTCAGAGCTCGTTCTATTGTTTTTGGGTTATTATCAGATCACTGCATGTGCTCTGATTGCTGGCACACTGTGTCACTGGATTGCCTTCATAACAGTACAAGGAGCCAAACTAATGATTCTCAATAGAGGGAAAAAAGAAGTTCTGACATCATTTTTTTTTTCTCAGCTCTGTGTTCAGTCTTTTTTTTCCCCTAGACATTTGGGTGTTTCAGGACACAGGTGTGGACATGGATATTCAGGGTCTGTGCTCTTCAATGGATAATCTCGTTACAAATGTACAAATGATTCAAGATACTATTGATCAGAAATCTATGTTAGAACCAAGAATTCCTATTCCTGATTTGTTTTTTGGTGATAGAACTAAGTTTCTTAGTTTCAAAAATAATTGTAAGCTATTTCTGGCCTTGAAACCTCATTCTTCTGGTAATCCTGTTCAACAGGTTTTGATTATTATTTCTTTTTTGCGCGGCGACCCTCAGGACTGGGCATTTTCTCTTGCGCCAGGAGACCCTGCATTGAGTAATGTCAATGCGTTTTTCCTGGCGCTCGGATTACTGTACGATGAGCCTAATTCAGTGGATCAGGCTGAGAAAAATTTGCTGGCTTTGTGCCAGGGTCAGGATGATATAGAAGTATATTGTCCGAAATTTAGGAAGTGGTCAGTACTCACTCTGTGGAATGAATCTGCGCTGGCAGCTTTGTTCAGAAAGGGTCTCTCTGAGGCTCTTAAGGATGTCATGGTGGGTTTTCCTATGCCTGCTGGTTTGAATGAGTCTATGTCTTTGGCCATTCAGATCGGTCGACGCTTGCGCGAGCGTAAATCTGTGCACCATTTGGCGGTATTGTCTGAGATTAAACCTGAGCCTATGCAGTGCGATAGGACTATGACCAGAGTTGAACGGCGAGAACACAGACGTCTGAATGGGCTGTGTTTCTACTGTGGTGATTCCACTCATGCTATTTCTGATTGTCCTAAGCGCACTAAGCGGTTCGATAGGTCTGCCGTCATTGGTACTGTACAGTCCAAATTCCTTCTGTCTATTACCTTGATATGTTCTTTGTCATCGTATTCTGTCATGGCGTTTGTGGATTCAGGCGCTGCCCTGAATCTGATGGATTTGGATTATGCTAAACGTTGTGGGTTTTTCTTGGAGCCTTTGCGGTGTCCTATTCCATTGAGAGGAATTGATGCTACACCTTTGGCCAAGAATAAACCTCAGTACTGGACCCAGCTGACCATGTGCATGGCTCCTGCACATCAGGAAGTTATTCGCTTTCTGGTGCTACATAATCTGCATGATGTGGTCGTGTTGGGGTTGCCATGGCTGCAAACCCATAATCCAGTTTTGGATTGGAACTCTATGTCGGTATCCAGCTGGGGTTGTCAGGGGGTACATGGTGATGTTCCATTTTTGTCAATTTCGTCATCCACCCCTTCTGAGGTCCCAGAGTTCTTGTCTGATTATCAGGATGTATTTGAAGAGCCCAAGTCCGATGCCCTACCTCCGCATAGGGATTGTGATTGTGCTATCAATTTGATTCCTGGTAGTAAATTCCCTAAAGGTCGATTATTTAATTTATCCGTGCCTGAACACGCCGCTATGCGCAGTTATGTGAAGGAATCCCTGGAGAAGGGACATATTCGCCCATCATCATCACCACTGGGAGCAGGGTTCTTTTTTGTAGCCAAGAAGGATGGTTCGCTGAGACCGTGTATTGATTACCGCCTTCTTAATAAGATCACTGTTAAATTTCAGTATCCCTTGCCATTGTTATCTGACTTGTTTGCTCGGATTAAGGGGGCTAGTTGGTTCACTAAGATAGATCTTCGTGGTGCGTATAATCTGGTGAGAATCAGGCAAGGAGATGAATGGAAAACTGCATTTAATACGCCCGAGGGTCATTTTGAGTATCTAGTGATGCCGTTCGGACTTGCCAATGCTCCATCTGTGTTTCAGTCTTTTATGCATGACATCTTCCGTGAGTATCTGGATAAATTCCTGATTGTTTACTTGGATGACATTTTGATCTTCTCAGATGATTGGGAGTCTCATGTGAAGCAGGTCAGAATGGTTTTCCAGGTCCTGCGTGCTAATTCTTTGTTTGTGAAGGGATCAAAGTGTATCTTTGGTGTGCAGAAAGTTTCATTTTTGGGGTTCATCTTTTCCCCTTCTACTATCGAGATGGATCCGGTTAAGGTCCAAGCCATCCAGGATTGGTCTCAGCCGACATCTCTGAAAAGTCTGCAAAAGTTCCTGGGCTTTGCTAATTTTTATCATCGCTTCATCTGTAATTTTTCTAGCATTGCCAAACCATTGACCGATTTGACCAAGAAGGGTGCTGATTTGGTTAATTGGTCTTCTGCTGCTGTGGAAGCTTTTCAGGAGTTGAAGCGTCGTTTTTGTTCTGCCCCTGTGTTGTGTCAACCAGATGTTTCTCTTCCGTTCCAGGTCGAGGTTGATGCTTCTGAGATTGGAGCAGGGGCGGTTTTGTCACAGAGAGGTTCTGGTTGCTCAGTGTTGAAACCATGTGCTTTCTTTTCCAGGACGTTTTCGGCTGCTGAGCGTAATTATGATGTGGGCAACCGAGAATTGCTGGCCATGAAGTGGGCATTCGAGGAGTGGCGTCATTGGCTTGAAGGAGCTAAGCATCGCGTGGTGGTATTGACTGATCATAAGAACCTTACTTATCTCGAGTCTGCCAAGCGCTTGAATCCTAGACAGGCCCGTTGGTTGTTATTTTTTGCCCGCTTCGATTTTGTGATTTCGTACCTTCCGGGCTCTAAAAATGTGAAGGCGGATGCTCTGTCTAGGAGTTTTGTGCCCGACTCTCCGGGTTTATCTGAGCCGGCGAGTATCCTCAAGGAAGGAGTCATTGTGTCTGCCATCTCCCCTGATTTGCGGCGAGTGTTGCAAAAATTTCAGGCGAATAAACCTGATCGTTGTCCGGCGGAGAAACTATTCGTCCCTGATAGGTGGACTAGTAAAGTTATCTCTGAACTTCATTGTTCGGTGTTGGCTGGTCATCCTGGAATCTTTGGTACCAGAGAGTTAGTGGCTAGATCCTTCTGGTGGCCATCTCTGTCACGGGATGTACGTACTTTTGTGCAGTCCTGTGGGATTTGTGCTAGGGCTAAGCCCTGCTGTTCACGTGCCAGTGGGTTGCTTTTGCCCTTGCCGGTCCCAAAGAGTCCTTGGACACATATTTCGATGGATTTCATTTCTGACCTTCCCGTTTCTCAAAAGATGTCAGTCATTTGGGTGGTCTGTGATCGCTTTTCTAAAATGGTCCATCTGGTGCCCTTGGTTAAATTGCCTTCCTCCTCTGATTTGGTGCCTTTGTTCTTCCAGCATGTGGTTCGTTTGCATGGCATTCCTGAGAATATTGTTTCTGACAGAGGTTCCCAGTTTGTTTCAAGGTTTTGGCGAGCCTTTTGTGGTAGGATGGGCATTGACCTATCTTTTTCCTCGGCTTTCCATCCTCAGACTAATGGCCAGACCGAACGAACCAATCAGACCTTGGAAACATATCTGAGATGTTTTGTTTCTGCTGACCAGGATGATTGGGTGTCCTTTTTGCCGTTGGCTGAGTTCGCCCTTAATAATCGGGCCAGCTCGGCTACCTTGGTCTCTCCATTTTTCTGCAATTCTGGGTTCCATCCTCGTTTCTCTTCAGGACAGGTTGAGTCTTCGGACTGTCCTGGTGTGGATTCTGTGGTGGACAGGTTGCAGCAGATCTGGACTCAGGTAGTGGACAATTTGACCTTGTCCCAGGGGAAGGCTCAACTTTTCGCTAATCGCAGACGCCGTGTGGGTCCCCGACTTCGTGTTGGGGATCTGGTTTGGTTATCTTCTCGTCATATTCCTATGAAGGTTTCCTCTCCTAAATTTAAACCTCGTTTTATTGGTCCGTATAGGATTTCTGAGATTCTCAATCCTGTGTCTTTTCGTCTGACCCTCCCAGACTCCTTTTCCATACATAATGTATTCCATAGGTCGTTGTTGCGGAGATACGTGGCACCTATGGTTCCATCTGTTGATCCTCCTGCCCCGGTTTTGGTGGAGGGGGAATTGGAGTATATTGTGGAGAAAATTTTGGATTCTCGTGTTTCTAGACGGAAACTCCAGTATCTGGTTAAATGGAAGGGTTATGCTCAGGAAGATAATTCCTGGGTTTTTGCCTCTGATGTCCATGCTCCAGATCTTGTTCGTGCCTTTCATGTGGCTCATCCTGGTCGGCCTGGGGGCTCTGGTGAGGGTTCGGTGACCCCTCCTCAAGGGGGGGGGTACTGTTGTGAATTCTGTGGCTGAATTCACTCCTGTGGTCACAGGTGGTACTGCAGCTTCTGAGCTTCCTCCCTCAGGTGTTCTGGTGAGCTCGTTGGCTGCTTTGTTATTTAACTCCACCTGATTCTGTCTTCCTTGCTCCTTGTCAATGTTCCAGTGTTGGATCTGAGCTTCTGGATCTTTCCTGTGGCCTGCTGCTCTGCTTAGATAAGTGCTTCTTTGCTTTTGTTGCTGTTTTTTCTGTCCAGCTTGTCTATTCGTTTTTGCTGGAAGCTCTGAGACGCAAAGGGTGTACCGCCGTGCCGTTAGTTCGGCACGGTGGGTCTTTTTGCCCCCTTTGCGTGGTTTTTTTGCTTTAGGGTTTTTTGTAGACTGCAAAGTTCTCTTTGCTATCCTCGCTCTATCTAGAATATCGGGCCTCACTTTGCTGAATCTATTTCATCCCTACGTTTTGTCTTTTCATCTTGCTAACAGTCATTATATGTGGGGGGCTGCCTTTTCCTTTGGGGTATTTCTCTGAGGCAAGTCAGGCTTGTATTTCTATCTTCAGGCTAGTCAGTTCCTCAGGCTGTGCCGAGTTGCATAGGTAGTGTCAGGCGCAATCCACAGCTGCCTTTAGTTGTGTTTAGGATAGGTTCAGGTATTGCGGTCTACAGAGATTCCACGTCTCAGAGCTCGTTCTATTGTTTTTGGGTTATTATCAGATCACTGTATGTGCTCTGATTGCTGGCACACTGTGTCACTGGATTGCCTTCATAACACAGAACGTCACAATTTAAATGGTTAACCGGTAGGATGAAAGACCTTTGTGGAAGGTGGGTATAGAGGTAAGTTGTACAAGGATGAAAGTAAAGGGAAGGAAATAAGGTAAGATCAGTCAGAATATCATATGTGGAGAGGACAAGAGAAGAAAGAGAAAGGAGGAAGAAAGAGGATGTAGGGAGCAGTCAGAAATGCTTAATCCAAATGGGAGCATGGAAAAGGAAAGTACCTCCAAAGATAAAGGGTAGAGGGTAACGCAGAAAACCGTGGGGATGAGAAGTATATATCCAGGCATAAGTGTGAAATTTATATCTGAGTCCAACCAACCTACACTAAACATTACTCCTAAAAGAAAGGAGAAGGTGCCAATCTTAGTTACATTATAACTGAGATGTATTAAGTAGGGTTGAGCGAAACGGGTCGTTCATTTTCATAAGTCGCCGACTTTTGGCAAAGTCGGGTTTCATGAAACCCGACCCGATCCCTGTGTGAAGTCAGCCATGCGGTACGAGACTTTCGCGCCAAAGTCGCGTTTCAATGATGCGAAAAGCGCCATTTCTCAACCAATGAAGGTGGACGCAGTGTGTGGGCAGAGTGATGACATAGGTCCTAGTCCCCACCATCTTAGAGAAGGGCATTGCAGTGATTGGCTTGCTGTCTGTGGCGTCACAGGGGCTATAAAGAGGCGTTCCCGCCGACCGCCATCTTACTGCTGCTGATCTGAGCATAGGGAGAGGTTGCTGCCGCTTTGTCAGAAGCAGGGATAGCGTTAGGCAGTGTCCATTAACCCCGAAACCGCTTGTGCTGTAGCGATTTCCACTGTCCAACACCACCTTTTGTTTGCAGGGACAGTGGAGGCTACTTTTTTTTTTTCCTCAGCGCTGTAGCTCATTGGGCTGCCCTAGAAGGCTCCCTGATAGCTGCATTGCTGTTTGTACGCCGCTGTGCAAGCCAACTGCTTTTTTCAAAGCACAAATCCTGTTGCTCCTTCCTTTCTGCACAGCTATCTTGTTTGTTTGTCCACACTTTTGACTTTTTTGTGCAGCAGTCCACTCCTTGTTATTGCTGCCTGCCATACTTTGCTGAGATTACTGCAGGGAGATAGTAATTGTAGGACAGTTCCTTTTTTTTTTTTTTTTTTCAATTCTCCCTGAAAAAAAAAAAAATAGTGGGAGATAAATATTGGCATTTGTGCTTGAGTGCCAGTCGTGTGTGCCATCTCTCTCAAATTGTGGGGCACAGAAAGCCTAGTGTCTAAAACTGTTTTTTTTTTTTTTAACCCCTTTCTGCCATTGGACGTAATATTCCGTCCATGTGGGGTGGGCCTTAATTCCCAAGGACGGAATATTACGTCCAGCGCGATCGGCCGCGCTCACGGGGGGAGCGCCGCCGATCGCGGCCGGGTGTCAGCTGCTTATCGCAGCTGACATCCGGCACTATGTGCCAGGAGCGGTCACGGACCGCCCCCGGCACATTAACCCCCGGCACACCGCGATCAAAGATGATCGCGATGTGCCGGCGGTGCAGGGAAGCATCGCGCAGGGAGGGGGCTCCCTGCGGGCTTCCCTGAGACCCCCGCAGCAACGCGATGTGATCGCGTTGCTCCGGGGGTCTCCTACCTCCCTCCCTGCAGTAAGTCCCGGATCCAAAATGGCCGCGGATCCGGGTCCTGCAGGGAGGGAGGTGGCTTACCAAGTGCCTGCTCAGAGCAGGCACTTGGTAACGCTGCACTGCTCTCAGACAGATCGGTGATCTGTCAGAGTGCTGTGCAAACTGGCAGATCACCGATCTGTATTGTCCCCCCCTGGGGCAAAGTAAAAAAGTTAAAAAAAAAATTTCCAAGTGTGTAAAAAAAAAAAAAAAAAAAAAATCCTAAATAATGAAAAAAAAAAAATATATATTATTCCCATAAATACATTTCTTTATCTAAATAAAAAAAACAAAACAATAAAAGTACACATATTTAGTATCTCCGCGTCCGTAACGACCCGACCTATAAAACTGGCCCACTAGTTAACCCCTTCAGTAAACACCGTAAGAAAAAAAAAAAAAAAACGAGGCAAAAAACAACGCTTTATTATCATACCGCCAAACATAAAGTGGAATAACACGCGATCAAAAAGACGGATATAAATAACCATGGTACCGCTGAAAGCGTCATCTTGTCCCGCAAAAAACGAGCCACCATACAGCGACAACAGCAAAAAAATAAAAAAGTTATAGTCCTCAGAATAAAGCGATGCAAAAATAATTATTTTTTTCTATAAAATAGTTTTTATCGTATAAAAGCGCCAAAACATAAAAAAATGATATAAATGAGGTGTCGCTGTAATCGTACTGAACCGAAGATTAAAACTGCTTTATCAATTTTACCAAACGCGGAACGGTATAAACGCCTCCCCCAAAAGAAATTCATGAATAGCTGGTTTTTGGTCATTCTGCCTCACAAAAATCGGAATAAAAAGCGATCAAAAAATGTCACGTGCCCGAAAATGTTACCAATAAAAACGTCAACTCGTCCCGCAAAAAACAAGACCTCACATGACTCTGTGGACTCAAATATGGAAAAATTATAGCTCTCAAAATGTGGTAACGCAAAAAATATTTTTTGCAATAAAAAGCGTCTTTCAGTGTGTGACGGCTGCCAATCATAAAAATCCGCTAAAAAACCCGCTATAAAAGTAAATGAAAAAAATGTATTTATTTCCATTTTCCCATTAGGGTTAGGGCTAGGGTTAGGGTTAGGGCTAGGGCTAGGGTTAGGGTTAGGGTTAGGGCTAGGGCTAGGGTTAGGGCTAGGGTTAGGGCTTGGGTTAGGGCTAGGGTTAGGGTTAGGGCTAGGGCTAGGGTTAGGGCTAGGATTAGGGCTAGGGTTAGGGCTAGGGTTAGGGCTAGGGTTAGGGCTAGGGTTAGGGCTAGGGCTAGGGCTAGGGTTAGGGCTAGGGTTAGGGCTAGGGTTAGGGTTGGGACTAAGGTTAGGGTTAGGGCTAGGGCTAGGGTTAGGGTTGGGGCTAGGGTTAGGGCTAGGGTAAGGGCTAGGGTTAGGGTTAAGGCTACAGTTAGGGTTGGGGCTAAAGTTAGGGTTAGGGTTTGGATTACATTTGCGATTGGGATTAGGATTAGGGGTGTATCTGGGTTAGAGGTGTGGTTAGGGTTACCGTTGGGATTAGGGTTAGGGGTGTGTTTGGATTAGGGTTTCAGTTATAATTGGGGGGTTTCCACTATTTAGGCACATCAGGGGGATCTCCAAACGCGACATGGCGACCGATCTCAATTCCATCCAATTCTGCATTGAAAAAGTAAAACAGTGCTCCTTCCCTTCCGAGCTCTCCCGTGTGCCCAAACAGGGGTTTACCCCAACATATGGGGTATCAGCGTACTCAGGACAAATTGGACAACAACTTTTGGGGTCCAATTTCTCCTGTTACCCTTGGGAAAATACAAAACTGGGGGCTAAAAAATAATTTTTGTGGGAAAAAAAGATTTTTTATTTTCACGGCTCTGCGTTATAAACTGTAGTGAAACACTTGGGGGCTCAAAGTTCTCACAACACATCTAGATAAGTTCGTGGGGGGGTCTAGTTTCCAACATGGGGTCACTTGTGGGGGTTTCTACTGTTTAGGTATATTAGGGGCTCTGCAAACGCAATGTGACGCCTGCAGACCATTCCATTTAAGTCTGCATTCCAAATGGCGCTCCTTCCCTTCCGAGCCCTCCCATGCGCCCAAACGCTGGTTCACCCCACATATGGGGTATCAACGCACTCAGGACAAATTGGACAACAACTTTTGGGGTCCAATTTCTCCTTTTACCCTCGAGAAAATACAAAACTGGGGGCTAAAAAATAATTTTGAGGGGAAATTTTTTATTTTATTTTCACGGCTCTGCGTTATAAACTGTAGTGAAATACTTGGGGGCTCAAAGTTCTCACAACACATCTAAATAAGTTCCTTGGGGGGTCTAGTTTCCAATATGGGGTCACTTGTGGGGGGTTTCTACTGTTTAGGTACATTAGGGGCTCTGCAAACACAATGTGACGCCTGCAGACCATTCTAAGTCTGTATTCCAAATGGCTCTCCTTCCCTTCCGAGCCCTCCCATGCGCCCAAACGCTGGTTCTCCCCCACATATAGGGTATCAGCGCACTCAGGACAAATTGCACAACAACTTTTGGGGTCCAATTTCTCCTGTTACCCTCAGGAAAATACAAAACTGGGGGCTAAAAAATTATTTTTGTGGGAAAAAAATTTTGTTTTATTTTTACGGCTCTGCATTATAAACTTCTGTGAAGCTCTTATTGGGTCAAAGTGCTCACCACACATCTAGATAAGTTCCTTAGGGGGTCTACTTTCCAAAATGGTGTCACTTGTGGGGGGTTTCAATGTTTAGGCACATCAGTGGCTCTCCAAACGCAACATGGCGTCTCATCTCAATTCCTGTCAATTTTGCATTGAAAGGTCAAACGGCGCTCCTTCCCTTCCGAGCTCTCCCATGCGCCCAAACAATGGTTTACCCCCACATATGGGGTATCAGAGTACTCAGGACAAATTGTGCCACAACTTTTGTGGTCCAATTTCTTCTCTTACCATTGGGAAAATAAAAAATTTGGGGCGAAAAGATAATGTTTGTGAAAAAAAATGATTTTTTATTTTTACGGTTCTGCATTATTAACTTCTGTGAAGCACTTGGTGGGTCAAAGTGCTCACCACACCTCTAGATAAGTTCCTTAGGGGGTCTACTTTCCAAAATGGTGTCACTTGTGGGGGGTTTCAATGTTTAGGCACATCAGTGGCTCTCCAAACGCAACATGGCGTCCCATCTCAATTCCAGTCAACTTTGCATTGAAAAGTCAAATGGCGCTCCTTCCCTTCCGAGCTCTGCCATGCGCACAAACTGTGGTTAACCCCCACATATGGGGTATCAGCGTACTCAGGACAAATTGTACAACAACTTTTGGGGTCCATTTTCTCCTGTTACCCTTGGCAAAATAAAACAAATTGGAGCTGAAGTAAATTTTTTGTGAAAAAAAGTTAAATGTTAATTTTTATTTAAACATTCCAAAAATTCCTGTGAAGCACCTGAAGGGTTAATAAACTTCTTGAATGTGGTTTTGAGAACCTTGAGGGGTGCAGTTTTTAGAATGGTGTCACACTTGGGTATTTTCTATCATATAGACCCCTCAAAATGACTTCAAATGAGATGTGGTCCCTAAAATAAAATGGTGTTGTAAAAATGAGAAATTGCTGGTCAACTTTTAACCCTTATTACTCCCTAACAAAAAAAAATGTTTGGTTCCAAAATTGTGCTGATGTAAAGTAGACATGTGGGAAATGTTACTTATTAAGTATTTTGTGTGACATATCTCTGTGATTTAATTGCATAAAAATTCAAAGTTGGAAAATTGCGAAATTTTCAAAATTTTCGCCAAATTTCCGTTTTTTTCACAAATAAACGCAGGTAATATCAAAGAAATTTTACCACTATCATGAAGTACAATATGTCACGAGAAAACAATGTCAGAATCACCGGGATCCGTTGAAGCGTTCCAGAGTTATAACCTCATAAAGGGACAGTGGTCAGAATTGTAAAAATTGACCCGGTCCATAACGTGCAAACCACCCTTGGGGGTAAAGGGGTTAAATTCTCCCTGAAAAAAAAAAAATAGTGGAAGATTAACCCCTTAATCCCATATAACGTACTATCCCGTCGAGGTGGGGTGGGCCTTAATTCCCACCGAAGGGATAGTACGTCATAGCGATCGGCCGTGCTCACGGGGGAAATGCGGCCGATCGCGGCCGGGTGTCAGCTGCCTATCGCAGCTGACATCCGGCACTATGTGCCAGGAGCGGTCACGGACCGCTCCCGGCACATTAACCCCCGGCACACCACGATCAAAGATGATCGCGGTGTGCCGGCGGTGCAGGGAAGCATCCGCAGGGAGGGGGCTCCCTGCGGGCTTCCCTGAGACGATCGCTACACGGTGATGTACTCACCGTGTACCGAGCATCTTCTCCCTGCAGGCCCCGGATCCAAAATGGCCGCGGGGCTGCATCCGGGTCCTGCAGGGAGCACTTCCGCGTCAGGAGCAGGCTGCAGCTGCAGCTCTAATCCTGCCCGGCTGTTTGTCAGATCACCGATCTGACAGAGTGCTGTGCACACTGTCAGATCGGTGATCTGTGATGTCACCCCCTGGGACAAAGTGAAACAGTAAAAAAAAAAATTTCCATACGTGTAAAAAAAAAAAAAAAATTCCTAAATAAAGAAGAAAAAAAAAAATTATTCCCATAAATACATTTCTTTATCTAAAAAAAACCCAAAAAACAATAAAAGTACACATATTTAGTATCACCGCGTCCGTAACGACCCAACCTATAAAACTGGCCCACTAGTTAACCCCTTCAGTGAATGGCGTAAGAAAAAAAAAAAAAAACGAGCCATGAAACAACGCTTTATTATCATACCGCCAAACAAAAAGTGGAATAACACGTGATCAAAAAGACGGATATAAATAACCATGGTACCGCTGAAAACGTCATCTTGTCCCGCAAAAAATAAACTGTCATATAGCCTCATAACCAAAAATATAAAAAAGTTATAGTACTCAGAATAAAGCGATGCCAAAATAATTATTTTTTCTATAAAATAGCTTTTATCGTATCGCTGTAATCGTACTGACCCGAAGAATAAAACTGCTTTATCAATTTTACCAAACGTAGAATGGTATAAACGCCTCCCCCAAAAGACATTCATGAATAGCTGGTTTTTGGTCATTCTGCCTCACAAAAAATCGGAATAAAAAGCGATCAAAAACTGTCACAAGTCCGAAAATGTTACCAATAAAAACGTCAACTCGTCCGGCAAAAAACAAGACCTCACATGACTCTGTGGACCAAAATATGGAAAAATTATAGGTCTCAAAATGTGGAGACGCAAAACCTTTTTTGCTATAAAAAGCGTCTTTTAGTGTGTGACGGCTGCCAATCATAAAAATACGATATTAAAAACGCTATAAAAGTAAATCAAACCCCCCTTCATCACCCCCTTAGTTAGGCTAGGTTCACATTGCGTTAATGGGTTAACGCTAATGGACAGCGTTGCACGGCGAAAATGTCGCAATTAACGCCGTGCAACGGGCCCGTTAGCGCACCCATTGACAGCAATGTGATTTTCAGGTGTAGCGCTTCGCTAGAGCGTGCCATTTTCGGCTCACGCTAGCAAGGTGCGATTCTTTTGTGTCGCGCCTCGGACGCTGCTTGCAGCGTCCGCGGCGCGCCCGAGGTCCGATACCCGATCTTCCAGAGCAGGGACGTTAACGCAACCACTAAACGCGACACCTAAAAAGACATTGCGTTAGCGCAATCCGCTAGTGCTAAACGGATTGCCCTAACGCAATGTAAACCTAGCCTTAGGGAAAAATAATAAAATTAAAAAAAAATGTATTTATTTCCATTTTCCCATTAGGGTTAGGGCTAGGGTAAGGGTTAGGGCTAGGGTTAGGGCTAGGGTTAGGGCTAGGGTTAGGGCTAGGGTTAGGGTTTGGATTACATTTACGGTTGGGATTAGGGTTGGGATTAGAATTAGGGGTGTGTCAGGGTTAGGTGTGTGGTTAGGGTTACAGTTGGGATTAGAGTTAGGGGTGCGATTGGATTAGGGTTTCAGGTAGAATTGGGGAGTTTCCACTGTTCAGGCACATCAGGGGCTCTCCAAACGCGACATGGCGTCCGATCTCAATTCCAGCCAATTCTGCATTGAAAAAGTAAAACAGTGCTCCTTCACTTCCGAGCTCTCCTGTGCGCCCAAACAGGGGTTTACCCCAACATATGGGGTATCAGCGTACTCGAGACAAATTGGACAACAAATTTTTGGGTCCAAGTTCTCTTGTTATCCTTGGGAAAATAAAAATTTGGGGGGCTAAAAATCATTTTTGTGGGAAAAAAAAGGATTTTTTATATTCACGGCTCTGCGTTGTAAACTGTAGTGAAACACTTGGGGGTTCAAAGTTTTCACAACACATCTAGATAAGTTCCTTGGAAGGTCTAGTTTCCAATATGAGGTCACTTGTGGGGGGTTTGTACTGTTTGGGTACATCAGGGGCTCTGCAAATGCAACGTGATGCCTGCAGACCAATCCATCTAAGTCTGCATTCCAAATGGCGCTCCTTCCCTTCCGAGCTCTGCCATGCGCTCAAACAGTGGTTCCCCCCCACATATGGGGTATCAGCGTACTCAGGACAAATTGGAAAACAACTTTTGGGGTCCAATTTATTCTGTTACCCTTGTAAAAATACAAAGCTGGGGGCTAAAATATCATTTTTGTGAAAAAAAAAAGAATTTTTATTTTCACGGCTCTGCGTTATAAACTGTAGTGAAACACTTAGGGGTTCAAAGTTCTCACAACACATCTAGATAAGTTCCTTGGGAGGTTTAGTTTCTAATATGGGGTCACTTGTGGGGGGTTTGTACTGTTTGGGTACATCAGGGTATCTGCAAATGCAACGTGATGCCTGCAGACCAATCCATTTAAGTCTGCATTCCAAATGGCGCTCCTTCCCTTCCGAGCTCTGCCATGCGCCCAAACAGTGGTTCCCCCCCACATATTGGGTATCAGCGTACTCAGGACAAATTGGACAACAACTTTTGGGGTCCAATTTATTCTGTTACCCTTGTGAAAATACAAAACTGGGGGCTAAAAAATAATTTTTGCGCAAAAAAAAATTATTTTCACGGCTCTGCGTTATAAATTGTAGTGAAACACTTGAGGGTTCAAAGCTCTCAAAACACATCTAGATAAGTTCCTTAGGGGGTCTAGTTTCCAAAATGTTGTCACTTGTGGGGGTTTTTAATGTTTAGGCACATCAGGGACTCTCCAAACCAACATGGCGTCCCATCTTAATTCCAGTCAATTTTGCATTGAAAAGTCAAATGGCGCTCCTTCCCTTCCGAGCTCTGCTATGCGCCCAAAAAGTGGTTTACCCTGTTGTGAATTCTGTGGCAGAGCTCCCTCCTGTGGTCACAAGTGGTACTTCGGCTGATTCTCTCTGTGAGCTTCCGTTGGTGGAGGAGACTGGTACTGCGGCTTCTGAGTTTCCTTCCTCAGGTGATGTGGTGAAGTCGTTAGGTGCTGCTCTATTTAACTCCACCTAGTGCTTTGATCCTGGCCTCCAGTCAATGTTCTAGTATTGGACCTGTTTCCTCCTGGTTCGTTCCTGTGGCCTGCTGCTCTGCATAGCTAAGTTCCGCTTTGCTATTTTGTTTGCTGTTTTTTTCTGTCCAGCTTGTCTATTTGTTTTTTCTTGCTTGCTGGAAGCTCTGGGACGCAGAGGGTGTACCTCCGTGCCGTTAGTTCGGTACGGAGGGACTTTTTGCCCCCTTTGCGTGGTTGTTTGTAGGGTTTTGTGTTGACCGCAAAGTTACCTTTCCTATCCTCGCTCTGTTTAGTAAGTCGGGCCTCACTTTGCTAAATCTATTTCATCTCTACGTTTGTCTTTTCATCTTAACTCACAGTCATTATATGTGGGGGCTGCCTTTTCCTTTGGGGTATTTCTCTGAGGCAAGGTAGGCTTATTTTCTATCTTCAGGCTAGCTAGTTTCTCAGGCTGTGCCGAGTTGCATAGGGAGCGTTAGGCGCAATCCACGGCTGCCTCTAGTGTGGTTGGAGAGGATTAGGGATTGCGGTCAGCAGAGTTCCCACGTCTCAGAGCTCGTGCTATGTTTTTGGGTTATTGTCAGATCACTGTATGTGCTCTGACTTCTATGTCCATTGTGGTACTGAATTACCTCATCATAACAGTACTGGAGGCCCAAAGTACTAATGATTCTCAATAGAGGGAAAAAAGAAGTTCTGAGACCATTTTTTTTCTCTGCACTGTGTTTTGCCTTTTTTTTCCCCTAGACTTTTGGGTGGTTCAGTACACAGGTGTAGCGATGGACATTAAAGGTCTGTCTTCATGTGTGGATCAGCTCTCGGCAAGAGTACAAAAGATTCAAGACACTATTGATCAGAAATCTATGTTAGAACCAAGAATTCCTATTCCTGATTTGTTTTTTGGAGATAGAACTAAATTTCTGAGTTTCAAAAATAATTGTAAACTATTTCTGGCCTTGAAACCTCGCTCCTCTGGTGACCCAGTTCAACAAGTTTTGATCATTATTTCTTTTTTACGTGGCGACCCTCAGGATTGGGCATTTTGTCTTGCGCCAGGAGATCCTGCATTAAGTAATATCGATGCGTTTTTCCTGGCGCTCGGATTGCTGTACGATGAACCTAATTCAGTGGATCAGGCAGAGAAGAAATTGTTGGCTCTGTGTCAGGCTCAGGATGAGATAGAGGTATATTGTCAGAAATTTAGAAAGTGGTCCGTACTCATTCAATGGAATGAAGGTGCGCTCGCAGCTATTTTCAGAAAGGGTCTCTCTGAAGCCCTTAAGGATGTCATGGTGGGATTTCCTATGCCTGCTGGTTTGAATGAGTCTATGTCTTTGGCTATTCAGATCGGTCGACGCTTGCGTGAGCGTAAATCTGTGCACCATTTGGCGGTATTACCTGAGCTTAAACCTGAGCCTATGCAGTGCGATAGGACTTTGACCAGAGTTGAACGGCAAGAACACAGACGTCTGAATGGGCTGTGTTTCTACTGTGGTGATTCCACTCATGCTATCTCTGATTGTCCTAAGCGCACTAAGCGGTTCGCTAGGTCTGCCACCATTGGTACGGTACAGTCAAAATTTCTTTTGTCCGTTACCTTGATCTGCTCTTTGTCATCGTATTCTGTCATGGCATTTGTGGATTCAGGCGCTGCCCTGAATTTGATGGACTTGGAGTATGCTAGGCGTTGTGGGTTTTTCTTGGAGCCCTTGCAGTGTCCTATTCCATTGAGAGGAATTGATGCTACGCCTTTGGCCAAGAATAAGCCTCAGTACTGGACCCAGCTGAACATGTGCATGGCTCCTGCACATCAGGAGGTTATTCGCTTTCTGGTGTTGCATAATCTGCATGATGTGGTCGTGTTGGGGTTGCCATGGCTACAAGTCCATAATCCAGTATTAGATTGGAAATCCATGTCTGTGTCCAGCTGGGGTTGTAAGGGGGTACATGGTGATGTCCCATTTCTGACTATTTCGTCATCCACCCCTTCTGAGGTTCCAGAGTTCTTGTCTGATTACCGGGATGTATTTGATGAGCCCAAGTCCGATACCCTACCTCCGCATAGGGATTGTGATTGTGCTATCGATTTGATTCCTGGTAGTAAATTCCTGATTGTGTACTTGGATGACATTTTGATCTTCTCGGATGATTGGGAATCTCATGTGAAGCAGGTCAGAACGGTGTTTCAGGTCCTGCGTGCTAATTCTTTGTTTGTGAAAGGATCAAAGTGTCTCTTTGGTGTTCAGAAGGTTTCATTTTTGGGGTTCATCTTTTCCCCTTCTACTATCGAGATGGACCCTGTTAAGGTCCAAGCCATCCATGATTGGACTCAGCCGACATCTCTGAAAAGTCTGCAAAAGTTCCTGGGCTTTGCTAATTTTTATCGTCGCTTCATCTGCAATTTTTCTAGTATTGCTAAACCATTGACCGATTTTGACCAAGAAGGGTTCTGATGTGGTCAATTGGTCTTCTGCTGCTGTGGAAGCTTTTCAAGAGTTGAAGCGTCGTTTTTCTTCTGCCTCTGTGTTGTGTCAACCAGATGTTTCGCTTCCATTCCAGGTCGAGGTTGATGCTTCTGAGATTGGAGCAGGGGCTGTTTTGTCGCAGAGAAGTTCTGATTGCTCGGTGATGAAACCATGCGCCTTCTTTTCCAGGAAGTTTTCGCCTGCTGAGCGAAATTATGATGTGGGCAATCGAGAGTTGCTGGCCATGAAGAGGGCATTCGAGGAGTGGCGTCATTGGCTTGAAGGAGCTAAGCATCGCGTGGTGGTCTTGACTGATCATAAGAACTTGACTTATCTCGAGTCTGCCAAGCGGTTGAATCCTAGACAGGCTCGTTGGTCGCTGTTTTTTGCCCGTTTTGACTTTGTGATTTCGTACCTTCCGGGCTCTAAAAATGTGAAGGCGGATGCTCTGTCTAAGAGTTTTGTGCCCGACTCTCCGGGTTTATCTGAGCCGACGGGTATCCTCAAAGAGGGAGTAATTGTGTCTGCCATCTCCCCTGATTTGCGGCAGGTGCTGCAAAAATTTCAGGCTAATAAACCTGATCGTTGCCCAGCGGAGAAACTGTTTGTCCCTGATAGGTGGACGAATAAAGTTATCTCTGAGGTTCATTGTTCGGTGTTGGCTGGTCATCCTGGAATCTTTGGTACCAGAGAGTTGGTGGCTAGATCCTTTTGGTGGCCATCTCTGTCACGGGATGTGCGTTCTTTTGTGTAGTCCTGTGGGATTTGTGCTCGGGCTAAGCCCTGCTGTTCTCGTGCCAGTGGGTTGCTTTTGCCCTTGCCGGTCCCGAAGAGGCCTTGGACACATATCTCTATGGATTTTATTTCAGATCTTCCCTTCTCTTAAAAGATGTCAGTCATTTGGGTGGTCTGTGATCGCTTCTCTAAGATGGTCCATTTGGTACCCTTGTCTAAATTACCTTCCTCCTCTGATTTGGTGCCATTGTTCTTCCAGCATGTGGTTCGTTTACATGGCATTCCAGAGAATATCGTTTCTGACAGAGGTTCCCAGTTTGTTTCGAGGTTTTGGCGAGCCTTTTGTGGTAGGATGGGCATTGACTTGTCTTTTTCCTCGGCTTTCCATCCTCAGACTAATGGCCAGACCGAACGAACCAATCAGACCTTGGAAACAAATCTGAGATGCTTTGTTTCTGCTGATCAGGATGACTGGGTGTCCTTTTTGCCTTTGGCTGAGTTCGCCCTTAATAATCGGGCCAGCTCGGCTACCTTGGTTTTTCTGCAACTCTGGGTTCCATCCTCGTTTCTCTTCAGGGCAGGTTGAGTCTTCGGACTGTCCTGGTGTGGATACTGTGGTGGACAGGTTGCAGCAGATTTGGACTCATGTAGTGGACAATTTGACCTTGTCCCAGGAGAAGGCTCAACGTTTCGCAAATCGCAGACGCTGTGTGGGTCCCCGACTTCGTGTTGGGGATTTGGTTTGGTTATCATCTCGTCATATTCCTATGAAGGTTTCCTCTCCTAAGTTTAAACCTTGTTTCATTGGTCCGTATAGGATTTCTGAGGTTCTTAATCCTTTGTCTTTTCGTCTGACCCTTCCAGATTCTTTTTCCATACATAACGTATTCCATAGGTCATTGTTGCGGAGATACGTGGCACCTATGGTTCCATCTGTTGATCCTCCTGCCCCGGTTTTGGTGGAGGGGGAGTTGGAGTATATTGTGGAGAAGATTTTGGATTCTCGTCTTTCAAGACGGAAACTCCAGTATCTGGTTAAGTGGAAGGGTTATGCTTAGGAAGATAATTCCTGGGTCTTTGCCTCTGATGTCCATGCTCCCGATCTTGTTTGTGCCTTTCATATGGCTCATCCTGGTCGTCCTGGGGGCTCTGGTGAGGGTTCGGTGACCCCTCCTCAAGGGGGGGGTACTGTTGTGAATTCTGTGGCAGAGCTCCCTCCTGTGGTCACAAGTGGTACTTCGGCTGATTCTCTCTGTGAGCTTCCGTTGGTGGAGGAGACTGGTACTGCGGCTTCTGAGTTTCCTTCCTCAGGTGACGTGGTGAAGTCGTTAGGTGCTGCTCTATTTAACTCCACCTAGTGCTTTGATCCTGGCCTCCAGTCAATGTTCTAGTATTGGACCTGTTTCCTCCTGGTTCGTTCCTGTGGCCTGCTGCTCTGCATAGCTAAGTTCCGCTTTGCTATTTTGTTTGCTGTTTTTTTCTGTCCAGCTTGTCTATTTGTTTTTTCTTGCTTGCTGGAAGCTCTGGGACGCAGAGGGTGTACCTCCGTGCCGTTAGTTCGGTACGGAGGGTCTTTTTGCCCCCTTTGCGTGGTTGTTTGTAGGGTTTTGTATTGACCGCAAAGTTACCTTTCCTATCCTCGCTCTGTTTAGTAAGTCGGGCCTCACTTTGCTAAATCTATTTCATCTCTACGTTTGTCTTTTCATCTTAACTCACAGTCATTATATGTGGGGGCTGCCTTTTCCTTTGGGGTATTTCTCTGAGGCAAGGTAGGCTTATTTTCTATCTTCAGGCTAGCTAGTTTCTCAGGCTGTGCCGAGTTGCATAGGGAGCGTTAGGCGCAATCCACGGCTGCCTCTAGTGTGGTTGGAGAGGATTAGGGATTGCGGTCAGCAGAGTTCCCACGTCTCAGAGCTCGTTCTATGTTTTTGGGTTATTGTCAGATCACTGTATGTGCTCTGACTTCTATGTCCATTGTGGTACTGAATTACCTCATCATAACATTACCCCCACATATGGGGTATTGTCGCACTCAGGACAAATTTCACAACAACTTTTGTGGTCTAATGTCTTCTCTTACCCTTGGGAAAATAAAAAATTGGGGCGAAAAGATCATTTTTGTGAAAAAATATGATTTTGTATTTTTACGGCTCTGCATTATAAACTTCTGTGACGCACTTGTTGGGTCAAAGTGCTCACCACACATCTAGATAAGTTGCTTAAGGGGTCTACTTTCCAAAATGATGTCACTTGTGAGGGGTTCCAATGTTTAGGCACATCAGGGGCTCTCCAAACGCAACATGGCATCCCATCTCAATTCCAGTCAATTTTGCATTGAAAAGTAAAATGGCGCTCCTTCCCTTCCGAGCTCTGCCATACGCCCAAACAATGGTTTACACCCATATATGGGGTATCAGCGTACTCAGGACAGATTGTACAACAACTTTTGGCATCCATTTTATCCTGTTACCTTGGTAAAATAAAACAAATTGGAGCTGAAATACATTTTGTGTGAAAAAAGTTAAATATTCATTTTTATTTAAACATTCCAAAAATTCCTGTGAAACCCCTGAAGGGTTAATAAACTTCTTGAATGTGGTTTTGAGCACCTCGAGGGGTGCAGTTTTTAGAATGGTGTCACACTTGGGTATTTTTTTATCATATAGACCCCTCAAAATGACTTCAAATGAGATGTGGTCCCTAAAAAAAAAATAGTGTTGTAAAAATGAGAAATTGCTGGTCAACTTTTAACCCTTATAACTCCCTAACAAAAAAAAATTTGGGCTCCAAAATTGTGCTGATGTAAAGTAGACATGTGGGAAATGTTACTTATTAAGTATTTTGCGTGACATATCTCTGTGATTTAAGGGCATAAAAATTTAAAGTTGGAAAATTGCAAAATTTTCGCCAAATTTCCGTTTTTTTCACAAATAAACGCAAGTTATATTGAATAAATTTTTCAACTACCATGAAGTACAATATGTCACGAGAAAACACTGTCAGAATCGCCAAGATCCGTTAAAGCGTTCCAGATTTATAACCTCATAAAGGGACAGTGGTCAGAATTGTAAAAATTGGCCCGGTCATTAACGTGCAAACCACCCTCGGGGCTTAAGGGGTTAATATTGGCATTTGTGCTTGAGTGCCAGTCGTGTGTGCCATCTCTCTCAAATTGTGGGGCACAGAAAGCCTAATGTCTATAATACTGTTTTTTTTTTGTTTTTTTTTTTTTTAAATTCTCCCTAAAAAAAAAAATTGTGGGAGATTAAGATTGGCATTTCTGCTTGAGTGCCAGTCCTGTGTGTGCCATCTCTCTCAAATTTTGGGGCACAGAAAGCCTAGTGTGTAATACTGGGCCTGATTTCTTGACAATTCTCCCAGAAACAAAAAAATAGTGGGAGATTAAGATTGGCATTTCTGCTTGAGTGCCAGTCCTGTGTGTGCCATCTCTCTCAAATTTTGGGGCACAGAAAGCTTAGTGTCTAATACTGTTTTTTTTTTTTTTTTTTTAAATTCTCCCTGAAAAAAAAATAGTGGGAGATTAATATTGGCATTTGTGCTTGAGTGCCAGTCGTGTGTGCCATCTCTCTCAAATTGTGGGGCACAGAAAGCCTAGGGCGTAATACTGGGCCTGATTTCTTGCTAATTCTCCCAGAAACCAAAAATTAGTGGGAGATTAATATTGGCATTTCTGCTTGAGTGCCAGTCCTGTGTGTGCCATCTCTCTCAAATTTTGGGGCACAGAAAGCCTAGTGTCTATAATACTGTTTTTTTGGGAGGGTTTTAATTCTCCCTTAAAAAAAAAAAGTGGGAGATTAATATTGGCATTTGTGCTTGAGTGCCAGTCGTGTGTGCCATCCCTCTCAAATTGTGCTGCACAGAAAGCCTAGTTTCTATAATACTGTTGTATTTTTGGGGGTTTTTAATTCTCCTTTAAAAAAAAAAAGTGGGAGATTAATATTGGCATTTGTGCTTGAGTGCCAGTCGTGTGTGCCATCTCTCTCAAATTTTGGGGCACAGAAAGCCTAGTGTGTAATACCCCTTGAGAAAGGCAGAAGCCGAAACGCGCGTCGGGGGGGACAGGTGTGCGGTGTCTGCTCATACATAAGATCTTCATTTGCTACCTGGTATGTATATATTTTTCCATGCATGGATGTGGCCATAATTATTTGTACCATATGGTTTTTTCTGTTTACTTTACAACAACGGGCCACTCCTGCATGGTTCTCATTACATATGAGCTGTGCTCTGAGGGTAGTTTATGTGTACCGTAATTGTGTGGATACCTATCACCTGTCCATTGTTTACATGCTCTGTGTAGTGCAGGGACTATTTTATCCCTTCGTCATGTTTTTATCTGGTATCATTTAATAAAGTTTTCTATATATTTTCATTACTTTGGACTATTTGCTGCTCTTTTTTCGCTGTTTCTGTGTAATACTGGGCCTGATTTCTTGATAATTCTCCCAGAAACCAAAAAATAGTGGGAGATTAATATTGGCATTTCTGCTTGAGTGCCAGTCCTGTGTGTGCCATCTCTCTCAAATTTTGGGGCACAGAAAGCCTAGTGTGTAATACTGGGCCTGATTTCTTGATAATTCTCCCAGAAACCAAAAAATAGTGGGAGATTAATATTGGCATTTCTGCTTGAGTGCCCGTCCTGTGTGTGCCATCTCTCTCAAATTTTGGGGCACAGAAAGCCTAGTGTGTAATACTGGGCCTGATTTCTTGATAATTCTCCCAGAAACCAAAAAATAGTGGGAGATTAATATTGGCATTTCTGCTTGAGTGCCAGTCCTGTGTGTGTCATCTCTCTCAAATTTAGGGGCACAGAAAGCCTAGTGTCTATAATACTGTTTTTTTGGGGGGGTTTTAATTCTCCCTTAAAAAAAAAAAAAGTGGGAGATTAATATTGGCATTTGTGCTTGAGTGCCAGTCGTGTGTGCCATCTCTCTCAAATTGTGCTGCACAGAAAGCCTAGTGTCTATAATACTGTTGTATTTTTTGGGGGGGTTTTAATTCTCCCTTAAAAAAAAAAAAAAGTGGGAGATTAATATTGGCATTTGTGCTTGAGTGCCAGTCGTGTGTGCCATCTCTCTCAAATTGTGAGGCACAGAAAGCCTAGTGTCTATAATACTGTTTTATTTTGTATTTTTTTTTTAATTCTCCCTTAAAAAAAAAAAATTAGTGGGAGATTAATATTGCCATTTGTGCTTGAGTGACAGTCCTGCGTGTGTAGCATCTCTCTCATTTTGTGCCACAGAAAACATAGTGTGTAACATTGTGCCTGATTTTCCTTGCAGTCTCACCCACCTATAAAGGGATATATAAATCCAACAGAAGTTTTAGTTCACCATGTAAGTTGTTTTACAGTAACAAATACCGTTACTTTGGTTACGTTTTGCAAACAATGAGGAAGTCTGGTGGAAGAGGTCGTGGCCGTGGGCGGTCATTGCCAGCTGGTAATGATGGTAGTGGTGGTGGAGCATCAGGTGGTCGTGGGAAAAGCAATATAGTACCTAAGTCTCGAGTTGTGGACCAGGTTTGTCGTCTGGCTACACAAGGCCTCGAACGCTCCCTTTTCTGGGAGTAGGAAAACCGCTTTTAAAGCCGGAGAAGCAAGAGCAAGTTTTGGCTTTCCTTGCTGACTCAGCCTCTAGCTATTTGGCCTCCTCTTCTGAAACTGGTAAATGTAAAAGCAGCGCGTCGTGAGTGGATGTTCACGGTCAGGGACAAGTCGCTTCCTTGTCCTCTTCAGCAAAAACAACAACAGAGAAGGATGCGTCAGGCGACACAACGGGTTACTCCATGGAGCTCTTTACACATACTGTTCCTGGGTTAGAAAGTGAAACAGTTAACAGGCCATGCCCATTAGAAGTTGAATCGGACATGGAGTGCACAGATGCACAGCCACAGCCAGATTACTATGCTGTTCCTTTGACTCAGACCAGAACATTGCCCTCGCAGTGTACTGATCCAGAATCAGACCCTCATGAGACTATGGTGCCCCGTCACGAACGCTATACCACCGGCTTACACGGTGACACAGAAGAAGTTGCACATGAGATAGAAGAGGAGGTCATAGATGACCCAATTGTTGACCCCGATTGGCAGCCATTGGGGGAACAGGGTGCAGGCGGCAGTAGTTCTGAAGCGGAGGAGGAGGGGCCGCAGCAGGCATCAACATCGCAATAGGTTCCATCTGCCGGGCCCGTATCTGGCCAAAAATACGTGGCAAAGGCAAAACCAGTTGGAGGACAGCGTGGCCATCCGGTTAAAGAAGCTCAGTCTGCAATGCCTGAAAAGGTATCCGATGGTAGAAAGAGTGCAGTCTGGCATTTTTTTAAACATCCAAATGATCAGCGCAAAGTCATCTGTCAAAAATGTTCAACTACCTTAAGCAGAGGTCAGAATCTGAAAAGTCTCAATACAAGTTGCATGCATAGACATTTAACCACCATGCATTTGCAAGCCTGGACTAACTAACAAACATCCCTTAAGGTTGTAGCACCCTCAGCCAATGAAGCTAGTCAGCAACGCTACATCCCTTCCGTCACTGTAAGGCCACCATTTCCCGCACCACCTGCAGTATCTGTGCAGGTTTCGTTGCCTGGCCAAAGCAGTCAGGGAATCACCAGTTTCGTAGTAGGAAATACTGCATGTAGGGCACCGGCAAGAATACCGTCTCCAACCGTCTCTCAGTCTGCCATGTCCACCGACACCCCCGCTAGTTCCACGATCTCCAGCTCTCCAGTCCAGCTCACCCTACATGAGACTCTCGTTAGAAAAAGGAAGTACTCATCCTCACATCCGTGTACACAGGGTTTGAACGCCCACATTGCTAGACTAATCTCGTTAGAGATGATGCCCTACCGGTTAGTTGAAAGCGAAGCTTTCAAAGCCCTGATGGACTACGCTGTACCACGCTACGAGCTACCCAGTCGACACTTCTTTTCGAGAAAAGCCATCCCAGCCCTCCACCAGCATGTTAAAGAGCGCATCGTCCATGCACTCAAGCAATCTGTGAGTACAAAGGTGCACCTGACAACAGATGCATGGACCAGTAGGCATGGCCAGTGACGTTACGTGTCCATCACGGCACACTGGGTGAATGTGGTGGATGCAGGGTCCACAGGGGACAGCAATATTGGGACAGTTCTGCCTAGCCCACGGTCCAGGAAACAGTTGGCTGTAGCCGTTCGCCCCCACTTCTCCTTCTCCTCATCCTCCTGCAGAAGCGAGAGCTCGTCCACAGACTGCAGTCGCACAACCACTCCATCCGCAGCTGCCACTGTTGTACACCAGGTGTCCCATTATGGGGCAGCTACTGGGAAGCGTCAGCAGGCTGTATTGGCAATGAAGTGTTTGGGCGACAACAGACACACCGCGGAAGTTCTGTCCGAGTTCTTGCAGAACGAAACTCAGTCATGGCTGGGCACTGTAAATCTTGAGGCAGGCAAGGTAGTGAGTGATAATGGAAGGAATTTCATGGCTGCCATCTCCCTTTCCCAACTGAAACACATTCCTTGCCTGGCTCACACCTTAAACCTGGTGGTGCAGTGCTTCCTGAAAAGTTATCCGGGTTATCCGACCTGCTCCTCAAAGTGTGCAGACTTTGCTCGTATATCCGCCGTTCGCCCGTACACTCCAGCCGTATGCAGAACTATCAGCGGTCTTTGACCTTCCCCAGCATCGCCTAATCATCGACGTTGCAACAAGGTGGAACTCAACACTGCACATGCTTCAGAGACTGTGCGAACAGAGGCGTGCTGTTATGTATTTATGGGAGGATACACATACACGGGCAGGCAGTTGGATGGCAGACATGGAGTTGTCAGGTGTGCAGTGGTCGAAGGTACAAGACATGTGTCAAGTCCTTCAGTGTTTTGAGGAATGCACATGGCTGGTTAGTGCAGACAACGCCATAATAAGCATGAGCATCCCCCTAATGCGTCTGCTGATGCAAAGTTTGACGCACATAGAGGAGCAGGCGTCTGCATCAGCGGAAGAGGAAAGCCTTGATGACAGTCAGCCATTGCTTGGTCAGGGCAGTGTACAGGACGAGGTAGCGGGCGAACAGGAGGAGGAGAACGAGGAGGATGATGGGGATGAGTATTTTTTTAATGAGGAAGCTTCTCCGGGGCCAATGGAAATTGGTGGCGTGGCAAGGCCGGGTTCTGGTTTTTTGAGGGACACAAGTGACGTAGATTTGCCTGTAACTGCCCCTCAACCCAGCACAACCGCAGATTTGACAACTGGAACTTTGGCCCACATGGCGGATTATGCCTTATGTATCCTCAAAAGGGACCCACGCATTATTAAAATGATGACCGATGACGATTACTGGTTGGCCTGCCTCCTTGATCCTCGCTATAAAGGCAAATTGCAAAATGTTATGCCACATGAGAACCTGGAACAAATATTAGCAACCAAACAATCAACTCTTGTTGACCGTTTGTTTCAGGCATTCCCAGCACACAGCGCCGGTGATGGTTCTCACACGAGCTGCAGGGGGCAGCAGGCCAGAGGTGTTAGAGGTGCACAAATCAGAAGTGGCGTTGGACAGAGGGGTTTTCTGACCAGGTTGTGGAGTGATTTTGCAATGACCGCAGACAGGACAGGTACTGCAGCATCAATTCAAAGTGACAGGAGACAACATTTGTCCAGTATGGTTACTAACTATTTTTCATTCCTTATCGATGTTCTCCCTCAACCATCATTCCCATTTGATTACTGGGCATCCAAATTAGACACCTGGCCAGAATTGGCAGAATATGCATTGCAGGAGCTTGCTTGCCCAGCAGCTAGTGTGCTATCAGAAAGAGTATTCACTGCTGCTGGTTCAATATTAACCGAAAAAAGGACTCGTCTGGCTACCCAAGATGTTGATGATCTAACCTTCATTAAAATGAACCACTCCTGGATTTCGAATTATTCTGCCCCACCTTTCCCGGCTGACACCTAGCTTTCCTATTAAAAGGTCTTGCTTGTGGACTAGTCTGACTGAGTTTTCTAATCTAGTAATTTGCAGCAGCTGTTTGTCCAGCATACGACATGTTTACACCTCCCTAAATGGGCAAACTTCCCCCACGGGGCCGTGGTCTCGCCACTTGGCGCAATCACCCGTGAGAGTGCCGTTTGTCTGAAGAGGTGGGTGTGCACGCTTTTGGTCGACGGCACTGCCACTGGGTCCCTCATAGTACAATAAAGTGTCTCTGGCGGTGGTGGTGCACAACCAACGTCAGACACACCGTTGTAACATGAGGGGCCCTGGGCCTGTACCGCCGGCCACAAGACAGTTCCCCCCCCAGCTCAAACAGCGCTCTATGATTTGCAAAATTATCTCTCACAGCTCCACCAATGTTTAGTCTATGCGCTGACATCCTTCAATGCCTGGCACTGACAATACCAATGTGTTGACATGTATGATGCAACTTAAAATAGTCAGGGGCAGTGTCCTATATTTACACCAGTAAATACTTAGCGCCAAATTACTAGGTCTGAAACTCAGCAGAGGAGCCCACCCCTGTACCTAAGTATGCTACCCTTTTGTTTTTGGGTTTTGTTGTATTGCGAGACATTAATATCTATTTATTTTTTGGGAGTACTAACTGTCAGACACTCCTTACAATCGGCCTCCGCTGACAACACCAATGCTGCCTGTGTACCCCTGCAAGATAATTCCAAGTGCATAGAGCCTACTTTTGTTATGTTAGGCCTACTAAGTCTGTCTGCGGTCCATAATTGAAATTGTCCTCCACTGACCACACCACTGCTGCCCGTGTACCCCTGGAACCTATTTTAAAGTGCCTACAGCCTACTTTTGTTATGTTAGGCCTACTAAGTCTGTCTGCGGTCCCTCTTTCCAATAGTCCTCCACTGACCAGACCAATGCTGGCTGTGTACCCCTGGAACATATTTTAAATTGCATAGAGCATCCTTTTTTTAATTGTAGGCGTACTGTTATGGACCTGGTGGTTAGGAGCACCCGGCACTGTTATGTTTGCTAATGACAGGTGTTATGAAGGCAATCCAGAAACACAGTGTGCATAGCGATCAGAGCGCACACAGTGATCTGACAAATACCCAAAAATACAAGAACGAGCTCTGAGACGTGGAAACTCTGTAGACTGCACACCTGATCCTATCCTAAACACAACTAAAAGCGGCTGTGGATTGCGCCTAACAACTACCTAGGCAACTCGGCACAGCCTAAGAAACTAGCTAGCCTGAAGATAGAAAAATAGGCCTGACTTGCCCCAGAGAAATTCCCCAAAGGAAAAGGCAGCCCCCCACATATAATGACTGTGAGTAAGATGAAAAGACAAAACGTAGGGATGAAATAGATTCAGCAAAGTGGGGCCCGATATTCTAGGACAGAGCGAGGACAGTAAAGCGAACTTTGCAGTCTACAAAAAACCCTAAAGCAAAACCACGCAAAGGGGGCAAAAAAAACCCACCGTGCCGAACTAACGGCACGGCGGTACACCCTTTGCGTCTCAGAGCTTCCAGCAAAACAAAAGACAAGCTGGACAGAAAAAAAGCAACAAAAAAGCAAAAAGCACTTAGCTATAAAGAGCAGCAGGTCACAGGAACAATCAGGAGAAGCTCAGATCCAACACTGAAACATTGACAAGGAGCAAGGATAGCAGCATCAGGTGGAGTTAAGTAATGAAGCAGTTAACGAGCTCACCAGAACACCTGAGGGAGGAAGCTCAGAAGCTGCAGTACCACTTGTGACCACAGGAGTGAATTCAGCCACAGAATTCACAACAGTACCCCCCCCCCCTTGAGGAGGGGTCACCGAACCCTCACCAGAGCCCCCAGGCCGACCAGGATGAGCCGCATGAAAGGCACGAACAAGATCGGAAGCATGAACATCAGAGGCAAAAACCCAGGAATTATCTTCCTGAGCATAACCCTTCCATTTAACCAGATACTGGAGTTTCCGTCTAGAAACACGAGAATCCAAAATCTTCTCCACAATATACTCCAATTCCCCCTCCACCAAAACCGGGGCAGGAGGCTCAACAGATGGAACCATAGGTGCCACGTATCTCCGCAACAACGACCTATGGAATACATTATGTATGGAAAAGGAGTCTGGGAGGGTCAAAAGAAAAGACACAGGATTGAGAACCTCAGAAATCCTATACGGACCAATAAAACGAGGTTTAAATTTAGGAGAGGAAACCTTCATAGGAATATGACGAGAAGATAACCAAACCAGATCCCCAACACGAAGTCGGGGACCCACACGGCGTCTGCGATTAGCGAAAAGTTGAGCTTTCTCCTGGGACAAGATCAAATTGTCCACTACCTGAGTCCAGATCTGCTGCAACCTATCCACCACAGAATCCACACCAGGACAGTCCGAAGACTCAACCTGTCCTGAAGAGAAACGAGGATGGAACCCAGAATTGCAAAAAAATGGAGAAACCAAGGTAGCCGAGCTGGCCCGATTATTAAGGGCGAACTCAGCCAACGGCAAAAAGGACACCCAATCATCCTGGTCTGCAGAAACAAAACATCTCAGATATGTTTCCAAGGTCTGATTGGTTCGTTCGGTCTGGCCATTAGTCTGAGGATGGAAAGCCGAGGAAAAGGATAGGTCAATGCCCATCCTACCACAAAAGGCTCGCCAAAACCTTGAAACAAACTGGGAACCTCTGTCAGAAACAATATTCTCAGGAATGCCATGCAACCAAACCACATGCTGAAAGAACAAAGGTACCAAATCAGAGGAGGAAGGCAATTTAGCCAAGGGCACCAGATGGACCATTTTAGAAAAGCGATCACAGACCACCCAAATGACTGACATCTTTTGAGAAACGGGAAGGTCAGAAATGAAATCCATCGAAATATGTGTCCAAGGCCTGTTTGGGACCGGCAAGGGCAAAAGCAACCCACTGGCACGAGAACAGCAGGGCTTAGCCCTAGCACAAATCCCACAGGACTGCACAAAAGTACGTACATCCCGTGACAGAGATGGCCACCAGAAGGATCTAGCCACTAACTCTCTGGTACCAAAGATTCCAGGATGACCAGCCAACACCGAACAATGAAGTTCAGAGATAAGTTTATTAGTCCACCTATCAGGGACGAACAGTTTCTCTGCTGGACAACGATCAGGTTTATTCGCCTGAAATTTTTGCAGCACCCGCCGCAAATCAGGGGAGATGGCAGACACAATGACTCCTTCCTTGAGGATACCCGCTGGCTCAGATAAACCCGGAGAGTCGGGCACAAAACTCCTAGACAGAGCATCCGCCTTCACATTTTTAGAGCCCGGAAGGTACGAAATCACAAAGTCGAAGCGGGCAAAAAATAACGACCAACGGGCCTGTCTAGGATTCAAGCGCTTGGCAGACTCGAGATAAATCAAGTTCTTATGATCAGTCAATACCACCACGCGATGCTTAGCTCCTTCAAGCCAATGACGCCACTCCTCGAATGCCCACTTCATGGCCAGCAACTCTCGATTGCCCACATCATAATTACGCTCAGCGGGCGAAAACTTCCTGGAAAAGAAAGCACATGGTTTCATCACTGAGCAATCAGAACCTCTCTGTGACAAAACCGCCCCTGCTCCAATCTCAGAAGCATCAACCTCGACCTGGAACGGAAGAGAAACATCTGGCTGACACAACACAGGGGCAGAACAAAAACGACGCTTCAACTCCTGAAAAGCTTCCACAGCAGCAGAAGACCAATTAACCAAATCAGCACCCTTCTTGGTCAAATCGGTCAATGGTTTGGCAATGCTAGAAAAATTACAGATGAAGCGACGATAAAAATTAGCAAAGCCCAGGAACTTTTGCAGACTTTTCAGAGATGTCGGCTGAATCCAATCCTGGATGGCTTGGACCTTAACTGGATCCATCTTGATAGTAGAAGGGGTAAAGATGAACCCCAAAAATGAAACTTTCTGCACACCGAAGAGACACTTTGATCCCTTCACAAACAAAGAGTTAGCACGCAGGACCTGAAAAACCATTCTGACCTGCTTCACATGAGACTCCCAATCATCTGAGAAGATCAAAATGTCATCCAAGTAAACAATCAGGAATTTATCCAGATACTCACGGAAGATGTCATGCATAAAAGACTGAAACACAGATGGAGCATTGGCAAGTCCGAACGGCATCACTAGATACTCAAAATGACCCTCGGGCGTATTGAATGCAGTTTTCTATTCATCTCCTTGCCTGATTCTCACCAGATTATACGCACCACGAAGATCTATCTTAGTGAACCAACTAGCCCCCTTAATCCGAGCAAACAAGTCAGATAACAATGGCAAGGGATACTGAAATTTAACAGTGATCTTATTAAGAAGGCGGTAATCAATACACGGTCTCAGCGAACCATCCTTCTTGGCTACAAAGAAGAACCCTGCTCCCAGTGGTGATGACGATGGGCGAATATGTCCCTTCTCCAGGGATTCCTTCACATAACTGCGCATAGCGGCGTGTTCGGGCACGGATAAATTAAATAATCGACCTTTAGGGAATTTACTACCAGGAATCAAATTGATAGCACAATCACAATCCCTATGCGGAGGTAGAGCATCGGACTTGGGCTCTTCAAATACATCCTGATAATCAGACAAGAACTCTGGGACTTCAGAAGGGGTGGATGACGAAATCGACAAAAATGGAACATCACCATGTACCCCCTGACAACCCCAGCTGGATACCGACATGGAATTCCAATCCAATACTGGATTATGGGTTTGTAGCCATGGCAACCCCAACACGACCACATCATGCAGATTATGCAACACCAGAAAGCGAATAACTTCCTGATGTGCAGGAGCCATGCACATGGTCAGCTGGGCCCAGTATTGAGGTTTATTCTTGGCCAAAGGTGTAGCATCAATTCCTCTCAATGGAATAGGACACCGCAAAGGCTCCAAGAAAAACCAACAACGTTTAGCATAATCCAAATCCATCAGATTCAGGGCAGCGCCTGAATCCACAAACGCCATGACAGAAAACGACGACAAAGAGCATATCAAGGTAATGGACAGAAGGAATTTGGACTGTACAGTACCAATGACGGCAGACCTAGCGGACCGCTTAGTGCGCTTAGGACAATCAGAAATAGCATGAGTGGAATCACCACAGTAGAAACACAGACCATTCAGACGTCTGTATTCCTGCCGTTCAACTCTAGTCATAGTCCTATCGCACTGCATAGGCTCAGGTTTAACCTCAGGCAGTACCGCCAAATGGTGCACAGATTTACGCTCGCGCAAGCGTCGACCGATCTGAATGGCCAAAGACAAAGACTCATTCAAACCAGCAGGCATAGGAAATCCCACCATGACATCCTTAAGAGCCTCAGAGAGACCCTTTCTGAACAAAGCTGCCAGCGCAGATTCATTCCACTGAGTGAGTACTGACCATTTCCTAAATTTCTGACAATATACTTCTATATCATCCTGACCCTGGCACAAAGCCAGCAAATTTTTCTCAGCCTGATCCACTGAATTAGGCTCATCGTACAGCAATCCGAGCGCCAGGAAAAACGCATCGACACTACTCAATGCAGGGTCTCCTGGCGCAAGAGAAAATGCCCAGTCTTGAGGGTCGCCGCGCAAAAAAGAAATAATAATCAAAACCTGTTGAATAGGATTACCAGAAGAATGAGGTTTCAAGGCCAGAAATAGCTTACAATTATTTTTGAAACTTAGAAACTTAGTTCTATCTCCAAAAAACAAATCAGGAATAGGAATTCTTGGTTCTAACATAGATTTCTGATCAATAGTATCTTGAATTTTTTGTACATTTATAACGAGATTATCCATTGAAGAACACAGACCCTGAATATCCATGTCCACACCTGTGTCCAGAATCACCCAAATGTCTAGGGGAAAAAAAAAAAAGTGAACACAGAGCAGAAAAAAAAAAAAAAAATGATGTCAGAACTTTTTCTTTCCCTCTATTGAGAATCATTAGTTTGGCTCCTTGTACTGTTATGTTTGCTAATGACAGGTGTTATGAAGGCAATCCAGAAACACAGTGTGCATAGCGATCAGAGCGCACACGGTGATCTGACAAATACCCAAAAATACAAGAACGAGCTCTGAGACGTGGAAACTCTGTAGACTGCACACCTGATCCTATCCTAAACACAACTAAAAGCGGCTGTGGATTGCGCCTAACAACTACCTAGGCAACTCGGCACAGCCTAAGAAACTAGCTAGCCTGAAGATAGAAAAATAGGCCTGACTTGCCCCAGAGAAATTCCCCAAAGGAAAAGGCAGCCCCCCACATATAATGACTGTGAGTAAGATGAAAAGACAAAACGTAGGGATGAAATAGATTCAGCAAAGTGGGGCCCGATATTCTAGGACAGAGCGAGGACAGTAAAGCGAACTTTGCAGTCTTCAAAAAACCCTAAAGCAAAACCACGCAAAGGGGGCAAAAAAAACCCACCGTGCCGAACTAACGGCACGGCGGTACACCCTTTGCGTCTCAGAGCTTCCAGCAAAACAAAAGACAAGCTGGACAGAAAAAAAGCAACAAAAAAGCAAAAAGCACTTAGCTATAAAGAGCAGCAGGTCACAGGAACAATCAGGAGAAGCTCAGATCCAACACTGAAACATTGACAAGGAGCAAGGATAGCAGCATCAGGCGGAGTTAAGTAATGAAGCAGTTAACGAGCTCACCAGAACACCTGAGGGAGGAAGCTCAGAAGCTGCAGTACCACTTGTGACCACAGGAGTGAATTCAGCCACAGAATTCACAACACGGCACGACCTGATAGTTAAACTCACACAGGACAAGCTCTGGGATGTGGGAGCTCTGCTGACCGCAACCCCTAATCCTATCACAACAACTAGAAATAGCCGTGGAGCGTTCCTGACACTCCCTAGACGCCTCTTCACAGCCTAAGAGCTAGCTAGCCCTAGAGAAAGAAAATAAAGCCTACCTTGCCTCAGAGAAATTCCCCAAAGGAAAAGGCAGCCCCCCACATATATTGACTGTGAGTAAAGATGAAAGTCACAAACGCAGAAATGAAACAGGTTTCAGCAAAGGGAGGCCAGACTTACTAAACAGACAGAGGATAGGAAAGGTATCTTTGCGGTCAGCACAAAAAACTACAAAAGACCACGCAGAATGTAAAAAAAGACCTCCGCACCGACTAACGGTGCGGAGATGCCACTCTGCATCCCAGGGCTTCCAGCTAGCAAGGCAAAATCATGATAACCAGCTGGACAAAGAAACAATGAACAAATAATAACTAGCAGGAACTTAGCTTCTGTGTTATGACTTGGTGGTCAGGACAATAATGGACCTGGTGGTTAAGAGCACACGGAATGACCTGATAGTTACTGATAATAAGGACGAGCTCTGAGACGTGGGAACTCTGCTGACCGCAATCCCTAAACCTATCAAACACACTAGAAATAGCCGTGGATTGCGCCTAACGCTCCCTATGCAACTCGGCAAAGCCTAAGAAACTAGCTAGCCCTGAAGATAGAAAAATAAAGCCTACCTTGCCTCAGAGAAATTCCCCAAAGGAAAAGGCAGCCCCCACATATAATGACTGTGAGTAAAGATGAAAATACAAACACAGAGATGAAATAGATTTAGCAAAGTGAGGCCCGACTTACTGAACAGACCGAGGATAGGAAAGGTTACAGCACAAAAACCTACAAAAAGACCACGCAGAGGGCGCAAAAAGACCCTCCGCACCGACTCACGGTGCGGAGGTGCTCCCTCTGCGTCCCAGAGCTTCCAGCAAGCAAGACAACAAATTAAATAGCAAGCTGGACAGAAAAATAGCAAACCAAAGAAATACAAGCTGGAACTTAGCTTCTGATGGGAAGACAGGTCACAAGAACGATCCAGGAGTGAACAGACCAATACTGGAACATTGACAGGTGGCATGGAGCAAAGATCTAAGTGGAGTTAAATAGAGCAGCAGCTAACGAATAAACCTCGTCACCTGTGAAACTCAGAAACACCCACCAGAGGAAGTCCATGGACAGAACCAGCTGAAGTACCATTCATGACCACAGGAGGGAGCCCGACAACAGATTTCACAACAGTACACACCCCTTGAGGAGGGGTCACCGAACCCTCACCAGAGCCCCCAGGCCAACCAGGATGAGCCAAATGAAAGGCATGAACCAGATCGGCAGCATGAACATCAGAGGCAAAAACCCAGGAATTTTCTTCCTGACCATAACCCTTCCACTTGACCAGGTACTGGAGTTTCCGTCTCGAAACACGAGAATCCAAAATCTTCTCCACCACATACTCCAACTCCCCCTCAACTAACACTGGGGCAGGAGGATCAACGGATGGAACCACAGGCGCCACGTATCTCCGCAATAACGACCTATGGAACACATTATGGATGGCAAAAGAAGCAGGAAGGGCCAAACGAAATGACACAGGATTGATAACCTCAGAAATCTTATATGGACCAATGAAACGAGGCTTAAACTTAGGAGAGGAAACCTTCATAGGAACATAACGAGACGACAACCAAACCAAATCCCCAACACGAAGTCGGGGACCCACACAGCGCCGGCGGTTAGCAAAACGTTGAGCCTTCTCCTGGGACAATGTCAAATTGTCCACCACATGAGTCCAAATCTGCTGCAACCTATCCACCACAGTATCTACACCAGGACAGTCTGAAGACTCAACCTGCCCTGAAGAGAAACGAGGATGGAAACCAGAATTGCAGAAAAACGGCGAAACCAAAGTAGCCGAGCTGGCCCGATTATTAAGGGCGAACTCAGCCAACGGCAAAAAGGACACCCAATCAACCTGATCAGCAGAAACAAAGCATCTCAGATATGTTTCCAAAGTTTGATTAGTTCGTTCGGTTTGGCCATTTGTCTGAGGATGGAAAGCCGAGGAAAAAGACAAATCAATGCCCATCCTAGCACAAAAGGATCACCAAAACCTTGAAACAAACTGGGAACCTCTGTCAGAAACGATGTTCTCTGGGATACCATGTAAACGAACCACATGCTGGAAAAATAATGGCACCAAATCAGAGGAGGAAGGCAATTTAGACAAAGGTACCAAATGGACCATGTTAGAAAAGCGATCACAAACCACCCAAATGACCGACATCTTTTGAGAGACGGGGAGATCCGAAATAAAATCCATAGAAATATGCGTCCAGGGCCTCTTTGGGACCGGCAAGGGCAAAAGCAACCCACTGGCATGAGAACAGCAGGGCTTAGCCCGAGCACAAGTCCCACAGGACTGCACAAAAGAACGCACATCCCGTGACAAAGACGGCCACCAGAAGGATCTAGCCACCAAATCTCTGGTACCAAAGATTCCAGGATGCCCAGCCAACACTGAACAATGAATCTCAGAGATAACTCTACTAGTCCATCTATCAGGGACAAACAGTTTCTCCGCTGGGCAACGGTCAGGTCTATCAGCCTGAAATTTTTGCAGCACCCGCCGCAAATCAGGGGAGATGGCAGATAAAATTACCCCCTCTTTGAGAATACCCGCCGGCTCAGGAACACCCGGAGAGTCAGGCACAAAACTCCTTGACAGGGCATCAGCCTTCACATTCTTAGAGCCCGGAAGGTACGAAACCACAAAATCAAAACGGGAGAAAAATAACGACCATCGAGCCTGTCTCGGATTCAACCGTTTGGCAGACTCAAGATAAGTCAAATTCTTGTGATCTGTCAAGACCACCACGCGATGCTTGGCTCCTTCCAGCCAATGACGCCACTCCTCGAATGCCCACTTCATGGCCAACAATTCACGATTACCAACATCATAGTTACGCTCAGCAGGCGAAAACTTTCTAGAAAAGAAAGCACATGGCTTCATCACCGAGCCCTCAGAACTTCTTTGCGACAAAACAGCCCCTGCTCCAATCTCAGAAGCATCAACCTCAACCTGAAACGGAAGCGAAACATCTGGCTGGCACAACACAGGGGCAGAAGAAAAACGACGCTTCAACTCCTGAAAAGCCTCTACAGCCGCAGAAGACCAATTGACCACATCAGCACCCTTCTTGGTCAAATCAGTCAACGGTTTAGCAACAGTAGAAAAATTAGCGATGAAGCGCCGATAAAAATTAGCAAAGCCCAGGAACTTTTGCAGGCTCTTCACAGATGTCGGCTGAGTCCAATCGTAAATGGCCTGGACTTTAACAGGGTCCATCTCGATAGTAGAAGGGGAAAAAATGAACCCCAAAAATGAAACCTTCTGAACTCCAAAGAGACACTTTGACCCCTTCACAAACAAGGAATTCGCACGAAGGACCTGGAACACCATTCTGACCTGCTTCACATGAGACTCCCAATCATCCAAAAAGACCAAAATATCATCCAAATACACAATCAGGAATTTATCCAGGTACTCTCGGAAGATGTCATGCATAAAGGACTGAAATACTGATGGAGCATTGGAAAGCCCGAATGGCATAACCAGGTACTCAAAATGGCCCTCGGGCGTATTAAATGCTGTTTTCCATTCATCGCCTTGTTTAATACGCACAAGATTATACGCCCCTCGAAGATCTATCTTGGTGAACCAACTAGCCCCTTTAATACGAGCAAACAAATCAGACAGCAACGGCAAAGGATACTGAAATTTGACAGTAATTTTATTAAGAAGGCGGTAATCAATACAAGGTCTCAAAGAACCATCCTTCTTGGCCACAAAAAAGAACCCTGCTCCTAACGGTGATGACGACGGGCGAATATGGCCTTTCTCCAAGGATTCCTTTATATAACTCCGCATAGCGGCGTGTTCTGGCACAGATAAATTGAACAATCGGCCCTTAGGAAACTTACTACCAGGAATCAAATTAATTGCACAATCGCAATCCCTATGAGGAGGTAGGGCACTGGCTTTGGGCTCATCAAATACATCCCGATAATCCGACAAAAACTCTGGAACTTCAGAAGGAGTGGAAGACGAAATAGACAAAAATGGAGCATCACCATGTACCCCCTGGCAACCCCAGCTGGACACAGACATAGATTTCCATTCCAATACTGGATTATGAAATGATAGACCTATGCACTCAACTTAAATGCTCAGGTGAGGTTTTTATTGTAGTACTAAAACGTTTCGGTCCAAAACATACAGGACCTTCCTCAGTTACTACAAAGGTGAAAACAATATATACATGAATACAGTGCAGTGAAAATAAAATAAAATAAATTAAATAAAGTATATACATAAATCTTTCAGTATATATAATGAAAATGCTGAGCCGACAAACAAGTATGGGTCGCAGAACTCAGAGGTATATGTCAAGCAGACAGAGAAGTATAACATCTGGCACCGATGTGAACATGGAGTGGGATGAAAAATAACAGTAACGTACCGTACTAATAGGACAGTATAGGGACTAGGTGAGAGAACCAATAAGTCCCAGGGCACGAGGCAGGCAGCGCCTAGGTGGAAAGAAGGTGAGGGGTGTCACATCAGGAGAGACCTGACTTAATGCCCATGCTAAAAAGAGGGTATGTATCATACCTGAAATGACCATGCGAGTAGCGCTAAATAGGCTAAGGGAAATAAAGAGATGTGCGAATAAGCATCTAATGAAAACCCCCGGAACAATGACTCTGAAAGATAGCGAGATGTATTACCTGCGGGAAAGTAGCTGAGAGTGCCCAGGTCAGACGCGGTGTCCCCCGCTTGTCTGTAGTGTAACCAGCGTGCGCGCGCACTAATAGGAAAGGGGCGTGACCCAGGAGAGGGCTCCCACGAATAGGAGAGCGCTGACCGCAAGCGGAAGTGACGTCGTCAGTGAGACACGAACGCGTCTCCTAGGAGACGCAGAGTGTAACGCCGGATACTGATCCTAGGACACACTGTGTCTATAACCAGAGCCTCCCCAACGGAACTCGGAACAACCCAATCAGTTCCGGGTGTAATTATAACGCCCACTGCTAAATAGGGAAGAGCACCTGATATAGGTAGTATAGCATAATGGAGCGCTGCACACAGGCGAAAGTGACACCAATAGTGGAAAACTAACTCATATCCAAGGTGACAAGGTGTGTAACGCTAGAGAATGATACGCTAGTGGAGAGCATAATACCTAAATAGGAGCCTCTCCTACGGGAATAGGTATATCATGATAGATACCGGGAATATAATTAGCGCCAGATACTAAATAGTGAAAAGGACATGAATGAGGTGGTAAGGCATGATAGACTTAAAACAGGATAAGCACATGCTGTAAGGTGTAACACTTAGTGCTTCCAGGAGGAATACGACATAACCAATGTGTAGTGGCCGGGTGAAGTCCAGTTGGATGGAATCCAGGCGAAGACATGACAGCAGTGACACAGATAGATTTCAATAGAGACGGCTCTATAATAGAAAAAAGATAATTAGACCCAGAAGAATAGATACCCTAATAAGAAGCACTGTATCATATTGGATAGGGTAAAAGCATAATAAAGCCTCGAACATAACTAAAGGACCAATGTTGGATACATACTAAAGCAATATGTCTAATTTGCCATAGGATAACAATGGGTAAAAAATTCCTGGAACATAAAATCAAAGCATCCATATTTGTACAGGTACATAGACAAATAACAAACAGAAATACACCTATCCGCATTATGTATGAAAATATAATAGAATGATGATATGAATCCAGGATTCACGAATGAGCGAATGGATGAAACAAACAGAGTCCAAGTGAGAGGAGGCCATTATATGTAGAGGACCTGGCTATAGGAAGGCCGCTAGGTCATAGTCCCTGTTAAGGCCCTTTGGATGTAATGTGTCCAGGGTGTGGATCAAAAAGGCCTCTCTGCGTTTAAGGTGAGATATTCTGTTCCCTTCCCGTCTGAATTGGGGGACGTGCTCGATGACCTGAAATTTCAGCTGCGAGATGCTGTGGCCCTTCTCAATGAAATGTGAGGGAATGGGTAGTAGCAGATTCTGACAACGTATAGTTGATTTGTGTTTGGAGATTCGGTTTCGGATGGATTGTGTTGTTTCGCCCACATACAGTAAGCCACACGGACATTTAAGTAGGTAGAATGCCCATGAACTATCGCAGGTAAAGAAATCTGGTATAGGAAAGGTTCTACCCGAGTGAGGGTGATGAAATGTTGAGCCCTTAAGTACATTATTACACTGAGAACAGTGAAGGGACGGAAAGGTTCCAGTTCGTGGGTTTTGTAGGAATCGTTGGCGCGGGATCGATTTATTGGTGCCAATTTCCGCTTTCACCAAGGAATCCTTAAGGTTGGGGGCCCGTCTAAAGCAGGGAAGAAAAGGTGCATGGAATTCAGGAACCCCCGGGTGAGCGCTAGATAGGAGATGCCAATGTCTACGGATGGACTTGTGTAAGACATATGCAAAAGGATGAAAAGAATGTACGAAGGGGATGCGTTTGGATGATTTATTAGGCCTCCGTTGGGAAGGAGTCAGAGCTGTCTCGAGTGTATGAGCTGGATAGCCCCGTTGTGAGAATTTAGATGCCATTTCACACAATCTGGTAGGGCGGACTTCAGGGTCTGAAACAATTCTGGAAACTCGATGGAATTGGGACCGTGGTATAGACTTTTTTGTGGAAATGGGATGAAAACTTGTAAACTGTAGTAAGCTATTACGGTCGGTGCTTTTGGTGTACAGATCAGTTGAAATAGCCCCATCAGGTTTACGTATAACCATAGTGTCCAAAAAATTGATCTTACTAGAATCATGTGACATCGTGAAGGAGATACCGGGCCAGGCAGTGTTGAGCCACTCGAAAAAGGAAGCGAGGGCCTCCAATGTGCCCCCCCATATGCAGAACACGTCGTCGATATAGCGCTTCCATAGGAGGACGTTCGATACAAAAAATGAACTCGGATAAATCTTGCTCTCCTCGAAGTCGGCCATATAACAATTAGCATAGGGGGGTGCTACATTGGAGCCCATCGCGGTGCCGCGGACCTGCAGGTAAAAATCATCCTGGAACATGAAGTGGTTAGAAGTCAAAATAACAGACAATAGATCAATACATAGATTAACCTGGTCACCGTGGAGGCCCGACTGTGTTAACAGCTTGTGTACCGAGTTAATACCCTCTATGTGTGGGATCGAGGTATAGAGATCTCTTACGTCCATAGTTACAAGTATAGCCGTTCGTGGGATATTGTTGAGATCCTGTAGAACTTTAAGAAAAGCTCCTGTGTCTAGAATGTACGATCTGGATTTTTGTATCAGGGGTGTCAAAATATTTTCAATATAAACTGCTAGAGGGGACAAAATAGAATCGGTAGAGGCCACAATGGGTCTCCCTGGGGGGTTTTCCAGGTTTTTATGTATTTTGGGAATGGTATAAAAAACCGGGATCACCGGATGAGAATTAGTTAGGAAGTCACAAGTTTTGGTATCCAGGACGCCCAATGAAGTGTACTTCTTAAGGATATCAGAGATATTCTGACGAATAGACACCGTGGGGTCCCCCGGAAGTCTATGGTAGATGGATGTGTCATTAAGTTGTCGGGAGATCTCACGTAAATAATCTGTCTTGTTCATGACCACTAGGGCCCCACCTTTGTCGGCAGGTTTGATTACTATGTTCTTATCCTCCTGGAGCCCTCGTAGGGCCTGGCGTTCAATGGGAGTAAGATTAGGGGGATAAAAAAGTTTACCTCTGTTGATATCCTCCTTTAATTGGTGAAAAGAAGTTTGGACAAACCCAATAAAGGTCTCCATAGCATGGGACCCATGGGGAGGCCTGAAGTGGCTCTTCTTATGTAACCCTAAACTGCGGGATGACAAAATGTGTGAAGAAATTTCTGTCTGAGGAGGAGGGGGAGGTGTGTCTGGGACATTGGAAAAATATGCCTTTAATCTGAGAGTCCGGAAGAAACGCTGGAGGTCCATTTCTAAATCAAACGTACGACAACGATAGGTGGGACAAAAGGATAACCCTTTTTGTAAAACATTATGCTCAGCCACCCCCAGAGTCCTGTCCGAAATGTTAATCACCAACGGGTTCGTACCTGGGATCTCGTGACTCGAACTGGATCTGGAGTGCGACCTATGCCCATGGCCCCGCCTCGTGGTTTTCTTCGCGGTGGGCGTTGACGTTGTCCCAAAAAATGTGGCAAGGCAGCTGGAGTATCGTTGCGTTCCTGTTCTGAACCCGAGGAGGCATAGTCGAAGGATGAACGAGGGGAAGGACGAGATGGATATCGTCGGTTGGAGGAGACATCCTGCCATCTATAGATTAGATTCCGCTCGTAATCTTCCGTATCTCTGTTGAATTTGATCCTTTTCCGTTCCTCTGTCTCTCGGCGATGTTTATCGATATTTTTGGAGATCTGTTCCTTCAAGGAGCTCAGTTCCTCAGGGGAGCCTGTTGCCGTAAGTTGTGTCTCAATCGATTTGATGTGCTCCGAACTCGTGGCGATGGCTTTCTGTAGGTGCTCAACAGTCAAAGTAATAATGTCGAAAGAACATTTATTGAGTATTTGTTCATACTTGGTACAATAGTCGGGAGAGTCCCGAAACAGTGTGGGACGAATTCTCACAACGGGGCTGTCCAGCTCATACACTCGAGACAGCTCTGACTCCTTCCCAACGGAGGCCTAATAAATCATCCAAACGCATCCCCTTCGTACATTCTTTTCATCCTTTTGCATATGTCTTACACAAGTCCATCCGTAGACATTGGCATCTCCTATCTAGCGCTCACCCGGGGGTTCCTGAATTCCATGAACCTTTTCTTCCCTGCTTTAGACGGGCCCCCAACCTTAAGGATTCCTTGGTGAAAGCGGATATTGTAGAAATAGCTAGAAGAGCATAACCCAATAGAATAAAACATAACTTTTACTAATAATATTAAAAGGTGGACAAACCAGTACAAAAGAAATAAATAAGTGCTCACGCCGCAAACTGTGCTCAGATAAAAAATGGTTAGATCTCACCAATCATGGATGCAGGGTCCCCATATAAATGGTAGAGATCCCTCTGGGGTTCCAGTAGTTGTGGGATACAGAAATGGGGAGGGGGCGGGGAACCTGTTTCCTTAACCCCTGTCGTGCCCCAGTAATAGCTCCTGTCCTTACAAGGACAGGCCCAAATCAGTCCCACTACGGACACCCTCCAAAAAGTGTTAGATGTAGTAGTAGATAGCGTCTCCCAACGCGTTTCTTCTTCAATCACGAAGATTCATCAGGGGAGTATTTCATGGCCAACCGGCCCAAGTACAGCTAACAAGTCCGTAAAAGACAATTCAAAGTCCAAATGAGCATAGCCTATACGCAGTGGCTGTATGGCTTACAGATGATATTCAGGCAAATACAGGCAGACCTGTGTGCTGTCTGCCTGCAAGAGAAAAGTGAGTCTGCACCACATGGTGTCCGCTGCCTCCTAATAAACTAGAAGCCCCTCCTCCCTGGCCAGCTGGAATAATCAATGGTAACCCCCACCAACCTGTCACAGAATCCCTGATTGTAATCGGGTCCCAGCCGTGCTCCCATCCAACGGCGCATGTCATAGCTACTCCACGCTTACAATGTGCCGGCCGCGCATAACGGCGAAACCGGAAGTACCAGCGCCATATTGAATATTCAACTTCCGGTGCGCCGCTGGGGTCTTGCGCTTCACCACTGGAACGCAAGCGAGCGCCTATGTGTACAAAAAGCGATCCCCTCTTGGAACGCTACTCCATGCCTATAACAGCGAACCGGAAGTACCCGCGCCGTATTAGATATTAAGCTACCGGTGCGTCGCTAATACATTGCGCTCAACCACTGGAGTGCAAGCGCACGGGCGCCTATTTGTGACGAAAGTGTACATAAAAGTGATCCCCTCTTGGAGCGCTAGTCCATACCTACAATATGCAGGCTGCACATCACGGCGAGACCGGAAGTGCCGGTGCCATATTGGATATTCCACTACCGGTGCGCCGCTGATGTATTGCGCTCCAACGTTGGAACGCAAGCGCACGGACGCCTATGTGTGACAAAGGCGTACATGAAAACACACAGCGATCCCCTCCTGGAACGCCGGCCCTGAGCGTCAATATCAGAACGCAAATTGCGGCGCTCCAAAGGTGAAACGCTAACTAAAGGCGCCAGAAAATAATGCATAGAGATAAAAATAAAGATAAAGAAATGCGCCCGTACAGCGTCGACCCGAGCGCCCAGTGAGAACAAAGGCAAAGCCACTACCAGCCAACTACCTAAAAAACATGGGATCTGTGTGAGCAGCATGGATCTATGTATGCATGTGATGAACACCAATATATTGCACACAGGTGGCCACCCATGCCACAAAATATACACAAATGACACAATATGTATATAAGTATTACCGCCACATGTATAATAGTTCAAAGTATCTGAACCGGAAAACCAAAGATGCCACATAATGCGCCCAAATAGTACCAATACATTAGCACATGCTCCCACCATATACAAATAAAGATAAAGAGACTAGCTGGAAGTGTCCAGACTAGAAAACCCCAGGTACCTTAACAAAAATAATTATTAAAGAAGGGAGGGGGAGGGGGGGGGCATTGTATAGGTAAATGTCGACTATTACCCAAAATACTGTCTGGAAGTGTCCAGACTAAAGGACCACTAATGCAGCAAGCCCAAATAATACTTATATGTCAGTAACTTTTCCCACCATATACAGGTTGTTAGAGAAATACTCGCAGTAATGGTTAGAAGGGCAAGGTGTAGTGGGAGGACCAAAACGGCCCAATAGAGGAGGAGATACCCGACAATGCCAGTCCAGATGCAAGAATGCTGTCACCAGTTGGTGACAGCTACAGACACCATGATAAAAACAAAGTAAAGATTGCCCACTCAAGACAAAAGAACCCCTCCTTCCTGGAAACGCTATAAAATTAGCTTATTATTCAATACCAGGAGACGGTCAATAGGGGTATACCGTAACAGGGTAGTGACCCTGTACCGACACGTTGCAGTTGTTTTGTTTATTATGACTGTTTCTAGAACAGACAGTACCAGATACCGACTAAAATGTAGACAAAGTAGATATGTATCAGAGAGACGTATCTATATAGAGACCCGAGGAGACAAAAGGAGACAAACCGCAGGGGTAGCCACAGACTGCTAGGGACACCCTAAAGGAAGCAGCTAAAGTTGAGCTGATCGTTGAGTACATGAGGATGACATGTGTCCAACATAAAGATCCACCTTGTTTCCTTTTGTAACAGGATTTTATCAAAGTCCCCTCCTCTCAGTGGCGGGGCAACCTTGTCAATCCCCATGAAACTCATGACCTTGGTATCACCATCATGACAGGTGTTAACATGTCTAGCAATGGGGGTATCCCTCTGATTACGGATATCCCCCAAATGCTCACACACTCTTCTTCTGAGTTCCCTGATGGTTTTGCCAATATATGTCATACCACAAGTACAGACAGCTCTATATATGACACCTTTAGATTTACAATTAATGAAATCTCTTATGACATATGTTTTTTGCGTGTGACTGTTGTAAAATTCCTTACCCATCTGTATACTTTCACACGCTACACATGTGCCACATCTATAGCACCCCTTAGGTCTATTTGGTAGCCAGGTAGTCTTGCTAGGTGTGGTAAGATGACTGTGTACCAGTCGATCCCCTAATGTTTTACATTTCCTGTATGTGATTTGTGGTTGTGTACCCACAACATCCTTCAGATCATTATCCATAGCAAGTATACCCCAGTGCTTACTGAGAACTGTCCTAACCAATGGAGCCCCATTATCAAAGGCACAGATCATTCTGATGGTCTTATCATGCTCTCTCTCCCTCTCCCGTGGTACCAATAGATTGCTTCTAGTTTGTCCTCTGGCATGATGGTATGCCTCCCTCAACACCCGGTCAGGGTAACCCCTATCAAGAAACCTAGATCTTAGGTCTCTTGCCTTGATTTTAAAATCTGCGTCATCCGAACAAATTCCTCCTGAGACGAAGGTATTGTCCTTTGGGGATACCTTTCCGGAGAGAATATGGGTGATGACTATCCCATCTTAATACAGAGTTTGTGGAGGTGGGTTTCCTAAAAATGGTGGTATCGAGGCCATCACCCCTACTCGTCTTGGAAATCAGGATGTCCAAAAATGGTAAACTGTTCTCCTCCATTTCAAAGGTGAATCTCAGACCTATATTGTTCTTTTGTCTTGAGTGGGCAATCTTTACTTTGTTTTTATCATGGTGTCTGTAGCTGTCACCAACTGGTGACAGCATTCTTGCATCTGGACTGGCATTGTCGGGTATCTCCTCCTCTATTGGGCCTCTTTGGTCCTCCCACTACACCTTGCCCTTCTAACCATTACTGCGAGTATCTCTCTAACAACCTGTATATGGTGGGAAAAGTTACTGACATATAAGTATTATTTGGGCTTGCTGCATTAGTGGTCCTTTAGTCTGGACACTTCCAGACAGTATTTTGGGTAATAGTCGACATTTACCTATACAATGCCCCCCCCTCCCCCTCCCTTCTTTAATAATTATTTTTGTTAAGGTACCTGGGGTTTTCTAGTCTGGACACTTCCAGCTAGTCTCTTTATCTTTATTTGTATATGGTGGGAACATGTGCTAATGTATTGGTACTATTTGGGCGCATTATGTGGCATCTTTGGTTTTCCGGTTCAGATACTTTGAACTATTATACATGTGGCAGTAATACTTATATACATATTGTGTCATTTGTGCATTTTTTGTGGCATGGGTGGCCACCTGTGTGCAATATATTGGTGTTCATCACATGCATACATAGATCCATGCTGCTCACACAGATCCCATGTTCTTTTAGGTAGTTGGCTGGTAGTGGCTTTGCCTTTGTTCTCACTGGGCGCTCGGGTCGACGCTGTACGGGCGCATTTCTTTATCTTTATTTTTATCTCTATGCATTATTTTCTGGCGCCTTTAGTTAGCGTTTCACCTTTGGAGCGCCGCAATTTGCGTTCTGATATTGACGCTCAGGGCCGGCGTTCCAGGAGGGGATCGCTGTGTGTTTTCATGTACGCCTTTGTCACACATAGGCGTCCATGCGCTTGCGTTCCAACGTTGGAGCGCAATACATCAGCGGCGCATCGGTAGTGGAATATCCAATATGGCACCGGCACTTCCGGTCTCGCCGTGATGCGCAGCCTGCATATTGTAGGTATGGACTAGCGCTCCAAGAGGGGATCACTTTTATGTACACTTTCGTCACAAATAGGCGCCCGTGCGCTTGCACTCCAGTGGTGGAGCGCAATGTATTAGCAACGCACCGGTAGCTTAATATCTAATACGGCGCGGGTACTTCCGGTTCGCTGTTATAGGCATGGAGTAGCGTTCCAAGAGGGGATCGCTTTATGTACACATAGGCGCTCGCTTGCGTTCCAGTGGTGGAGCGCAAGACCCCAGCGGCGCACCGGAAGTTGAATATTCAATATGGCGCTGGTACTTCCGGTTTCGCCGTTATGCGCGGCCGGCACATTGTAAGCGTGGAGTAGCTATGACATGCACCGTTGGATGGGAGCACGGCTGGGACCCGATTACAATCAGGGATTCTGTGACAGGTTGGTGGGGGTTACCATTGATTATTCCAGCTGGTCAGGGAGGAGGGGCTTCTAGTTTATTAGGAGGCAGCGGACACCATGTTGTGCAGACTCACTTTTCTCTTGCAGGCAGACAGCACACAGGTCTGCCTGTATTTGCCTGAATATCATCTGTAAGCCATACAGCCACTGTGTATAGGCTATGCTCATTTGGACTTTGAATTGTCTTTTACGGACTTGTTAGCTGTACTTGGGCCGGTTGGCCATGAAATACTCCCCTGATGAATCTTCGTGATTGAAGAAGAAACGCGTTGGGAGACGCTATCTACTACTACATCTAACACTTTTTGGAGGGTGTCCGTAGTGGGACTGATTTGGGCCTGTCCTTGTAAGGACAGGAGCTATTACTGGGGCACGACAGGGGTTAAGGAAACAGGTTCCCCGCCCCCTCCCCATTTCTGTATCCCACAACTACTGGAACCCCAGAGGGATCTCTACCATTTATATGGGGACCCTGCATCCATGATTGGTGAGATGTAACCATTTTTTATCTGAGCACAGTTTGCGGCGTGAGCACTTATTTATTTCTTTTGTATTGGTTTGTCCACCTTTTAATATTATTAGTAAAAGTTATGTTTTATTCTATTGGGTTATGCTCTTCTAGCTATTTCTACTGTCTACCCTAAGAGTTGTGCAGCAGTCTGGTGTTTTCCAGCTGTAGCTGTCCTATGAAAGCGGATATTGGCACCAATAAATCGATCCCGCGCCAACGATTCCTACAAAACCCACGAACTGGAACCTTTCCGTGCCTTCACTGTTCTCAGTGTAATAATGTACTTAAGGGCTCAACATTTCATCACCCTCACTCGGGTAGAACCTTTCCTATACCAGATTTCTTTACCTGCGATAGTTCATGGGCCATCTACCTACTTAAATGTCTGTGTAGCTTACTGTATGTGGGCGAAACAACACAATCCATCCGAAACCGAATCTCCAAACACAAATCAACTATACGTTGTCAGAATCTGCTACTACCCATTCCCTCACATTTCATTGAGAAGGGCCACAGCATCTCGCAGCTGAAATTTCAGGTCATCGAGCACGTCCCCCAATTCAGACGGGGAGGGAACAGAATATCTCACCTTAAACACACAGAGGCCTTTTGGATCCACACCCTGGACACATTACATCCAAAGGGCCTTAACAGGGACTATGACCTAGCGGCCTTCCTATAGCCAGGTCCTCTACATATAATGGCCTCCTCTCACTTGGACTCTGTTTGTTTCATCCATTCGCTCATTCGTGAATCCTGGATTCATATCATCATTCTATTATATTTTCATACATAATGCGGATAGGTGTATTTCTGTTTGTTATTTGTCTATGTACCTGTACAAATATGGATGCTTTGATTTTATGTTCCAGGAATTTTTTACCCATTGTTATCCTATGGCAAATTAGACATATTGCTTTAGTATGTATCCAACATTGGTCCTTTAGTTATGTTCGAGGTGTGGAGATCAGACTGAACTAAAGGAATCCATCTTGTCTTCTTCCTGAGAAATCTCGCTTACAACAAGATACATTTCTGCTGACTTGACATTTCCTTTTATGGAAGTAATCATGTGTGCATTCCTTCTTTCAATAGCAGCCTTTCATTCACCTTCCAGATGATGTAACTTTCTACTGATAAAGACTGGTATAGATTGTTTATGTAAGAGATAGTGAAATATGAGCGCTTGTGCGCATGTCTGTAAAAGAATAATTCTTTCTATATAAAGGGAGGGCAAAGCCCAGAGAGAGAGATGTGCTCCTGGGCTTCCCTTGTATATGATCACACAATACCTTGTTTGCGTGTCATTTACTCAGGATCCCTACCTCTAGTAAGCCAGGGACTGAGAAGGACTTAACATTTCTTTGGCGCACCGAACAGGGACCCGAGATGAGAGTATTTGCTCGAGATTCACCTGCAGATACGGACAATGGAGATCTGGGATAATGGACGGCAAATGAACTGAAAAACCTGGCCAGGTAAGAGACATTATTAGTTCTCTTTTATCTGCCTTGTATTATCCGAAAGATCTCTATGAGCCGTGTCACGCTGGGTTAGTCTAGTAGTGAGTAGATACCTATAAAACTCGGGTTACTATATTGTATAGATTTATGAGTCCTGTCCCTGGCAGTGTGTGAACAGTGTGAAGGTTGTGGTATGTTGTGAAAGAAGAGCAAAAGTGCGTAGAAAAATAAGCCGAAATAGTTGGGGTATAAGCCTTATACACGGAAGTCAGCCTAACTGGGTCATGTGGTTGCGTCCTTTCGGGGAGACCTCCGCCCATGCTTGACTCTCATTTAAGTGCTTAACCTCCTTCATTTCTGGATAAGGTTTGATAGAATGAGCCCAGGACGCGGGTCCATGAGCCTGGGACAAGTATGCTAACTGACACAGAAAGTTTTGTGATCTGTATGGTGTTGCTGGGTCTGTTTGCGTGCATAATAGCACTTAAGTACATTCTGCACATTAGAAAGAATGGAGCAGATCAGCCCTTCAATATTTTAGCTCCCTAGGAGAGAAGGCAACGAGACATCACCTAGGATAAGTGATTGTCCAAACGTCACCTGGGGTAGAAATAGCTAATATTGAAAAAAAAAAAATAAAAAAGAAAAATGGGAAATAAACAGACAAAAACCGTCTTAGGACAAGTGGAAGCAGCAGATATCATACAGGAAAGATGTGGGAAGACAGTCAGAAGTCAGATTAGAAGGGTAAGAGAAAAATTGGGAATTTCAGAAGCACTTATGTTCAGTACAGAATGGGAAAAACTGAGTAAAGAACGAGGTGGAATTATCAAAGACAATGGGTGGGAAGAAATCATACACTGTATGATAGAGGTCTCAAAAACAGCTAAAGAGGAGAATTGGAAGTATGATCCAGACACTTCCAAATGGATTATGGGGAAGGGAAAAAGTTGTGACATAATCCCACCACCTTACCTAGATCCAAAAGCCCAATCATTTGTACCATCTGGAGGAGCAGAAGGAGGAAAACAATTTCCAGCCTTGTATCCCAATCTTGGTGGGGTAGGAGGATGGGTATGTTCACACTGTGGACAACAAAATCCAGATTGGAGAAATGATTGCCTAGTCTGTGGTACACCTAGACATGGCGCTGTACTTGCCCCTGTTAGGGTAGTACCAAGACCCTTTAGGGAACCTGGTGCTGACGGGGTAATGGGAACTAGATATCACCAGACCCGACAGTATTTTCCTTGGTCCCCTGCTGAAGGTATGTCCCTCCTGCATAATGCGCCTGATCCCACTCAATATCCCATCCGATTTGCACAATACATACAACAAATCATGCAGACTCATGCTGGGGTCTGGGCGGACGGGGAAGAATTATGTAGAATGAAAATGTCCCCCGGACTTTTTCAGGAATTATTGACACACCTACAGCCCAATAGACCAGTGGCAGAAGGGGGTGCCTTACAGACAGAAGCATCAGGTACCCAGTTCACAGAGGCATTAATAATTTTCATGAGAGAAAAACAGAGGGAAAGGGGATCTACGGGTGTGATTATGCAGAAATTTGGGCAAAGTATTGAAGAATATAGTCAAGAATTAGAAAATAGCTTTAGGGATGAAGGATTGGATTTGACTGATGCTTCAGTAAGGAGACTTTTTACAAAACAATTAATAGAGGGGCTAGATCCGAAAATCAGAGAAAAATTTAAATCCTCTACTCCAGATTGGAGAACAATTGAACAACCAAATATTGTGAAACAACGATGTTTAGGAATAGTCATGGATATGAGAGAGAATCGTAAGCCTGTTAGAATAGCACAAGCTAATACAGGAGGAAGAGTGAGACACAACTTTCCTTGCCACTACTGTAAAAAGCCAGGTCATTTCCAAAGAGAGTGCAGGAAGAAGTTGGCAGATATAAAGTCAGGCAAATTTGTTCCCAGAAATAACCCTCCCCAAACGGACAACCAGCAGAAATCTACCATCATAGATGGTCCCATACCAGATTCAGATTGACTCGATGTGTTACAAACTTCCCTACCAGCTAGAAGACCTATGATACAGGTGAATGTGGGGGGGAGAGAGATTCCATTTTTGATAGATACAGGTGCAACTTCCTCAATTTTGAATCAAGATTTTCCTCCGAATCCGGAAGATATTTCAGAACAAACAACTTTTGTTGAGGGTTATGATGGGGTAATTCGAACACTGCCATATACTGTGCCCCTAGAGGTCTCATTAGGACCTAAATGTTTTGCATCCAGATTTTTGTATGCCAGAGGTGCCCCAACATGTTTGTTAGGAACTGATGTCCTAAAGAAATTAGAAGCTAACATCAATTTTAGGGAAGATGGCACAGTTATACTGACTATCCCTGATGATGCAGAAACATTAGAACAATATGTTAGAATTCAGGCTTTTGAGGATTATGCTGAAGAAAAAGAGTACACCACAGATCTAGACCTCTCAATGGTCCCAGAAACACTGTGGGCACAGGGTGACACCGATGTGGGACTATTGCATATCTCTCCTGTAAAACTATCTGTGCAACCAGGAACTGTTCTCCCACAGCTCAGACAATACCCTGTGAGTGCCCAGCAGGAACTAGCGATTACAAAACAGATAGAGGGATATAAAGAGAAAGGAGTTTTGGTAGAGATACAATCACCTGCTAACACTCCTCTGTATCCAGTCAAAAAGAGAACTCTTGATAAGAGTTCTATGCCCAAATATCGTATGGTACATGATTTAAGAGAAATAAACAAAGTTCTAGATCCAATCACCCCAGTTGTACCCAATCCTCATACGTTACTATCACAGATACCAGCCAGTTCTCAAGTATTTACTGTAATAGATCTTTCAAATGCATTTTTCTCGGTTCCTTTACACCAAGATAGTTGGCATTTGTTTGCATTTACATTTAAGGGCAAACAGTTGGCGTGGACACGCCTTCCACAGGGAATGATACACTCCCCTACTCTTTATTCAAATGCCCTACAAACAGTCCTTCAGAGGTTTGAACCCGAACCACAGGTAGTAATTTTGCAGTATGTGGATGACCTACTACTTTGCTGCCCAGATCTAGAAACTGCAGAAAGGTCCACTGTGAGTTTACTATGTTTTTAGAAAAAGAAGGGTGTAGAGTGAATAGACAAAAGCTACAAGTTTGTCAGACCAAAGTGGTCTTTCTAGGTCATTGCATTTCTCAAGGTAAAAAGCATCTTACACCACAAAGAACTGAAGCAATAAGACAGATGAATGAGCCTAGAAATCATAAACAGCTACGAGCATTTTTAGGAATAGTGTCTCATTGTAGACAATGGATTATACATGCCAGTCAACTAATGCAACCACTGTATGACTGTGTAAAAAGTGAACCTTATTTGTTGACAAAAGAAGGTCAGATTTCGTTCCAACAATTAAAAGATGCCCTTGTTTCAGCTCCAGCGTTAGGGCTACCAGACTACACCAAACCATTTCAGCTTATGGCTGCAGAAGTTGATTCCCATGCTACAGGAGTTCTTACCCAGAAGCATGCAGGGAAACAAAGACCAATTGCATATCTTTCAGCAAGGTTAGATCCCGTAGCTAGAGCAGCGCCAACCTGTGTACGTGTAGTTGTTGCTGTCTCACTATTGTTGGACAAAGCATCAGAAATTGTTCTAGAGTATCCACTCACAGTTCAAACTACACATGATGTTTATGGGATATTAAACCAGGTCCAACCAAAACACATTTCCATGGCCAGACATTTGCGGCTACAGTGTTCTTTGTTGCTCCCCTCTACTATCACATTTGCTAGGCTTCAGACTCTCAATATAGCTACACTGCTACCTCTCGAGTCTGAAGGGGGGAATAAGGACACTGATACACACGCAAATTTTTTCCCTACAGACACACATGATTATACAGAGCTCATTTTACAAGAAACGGTAGGCTTACCCAATGTATCCGAAACACCACTTCAAAATCCAGATTTAGAGCTGTTTATAGATGGTAGTAGGTTTGCAGATGACACAGGTAACTTCCATACAGGGTATGCAGTTGTGTCAGAATCTGAAACTCTCAAAGCAGAACCACTTCCACCGAAACAGTCTGCACAAGAAGCAGAACTAACAGCATTGATTGAAGCTCTTAAAATAGCTGAGAACCAGACAGCTAATATATACACTGATTCTAGGTATGCACATGGTATTGTGTTTGATTTTGGAGTAATCTGGAGAGCTAGAGGTTACATGACAGCGTCAGGACAACCTGTAAAACATGCTTCTCTGATCAAACAGATCTTAGAGGCTGCACAAGAAACAAAAGAAGTAGCAGTAATCAAGGTAGCTGCACATGTGAGACTCGACACTAGGGAATCTAGGGGAAATGATAGGGCTGATAAAGCAGCCAAAGCAGCAGCTGTCAAACCCTTACAACAGGTTCATACTGTAAACCCCACAGAAAATACTGAAGATAGACTGAGACAAGCACAGGAAGATGCAGGAGAAGAGGAGAGGGACAGGTGGAAAAAGGAAGGGGCAGAAGAACAAGCGGGAATTTGGAAGAAAGATGGACTAATATGTCTACCTAGAGCCTGGTATCCGATTGTAGTTGGTGGACTGCACCACCCTACTCATGTGTCTGCAAATGCAATGACACTACTGGCAAAGCAAGTCTGGTTGGCTCCAGGTTTTGGCAACTATGCAAGAGACTATTGTGCTGCATGCGCTATATGCCTGACACATAATCCCGGACAGACAGCAAAGACCCCTATGAAGCACCACGTCCGACCTCTCTACCCGTTTCAGCGATTACAAATAGACTTTATCCAGCTGCCAAAAAGTAATGGGTATGAGTATGTGTTGGTATGTGTGGACATGTTCTCGGGGTGGCCAGAGGCCTATCCAGTTCGGAAGGCTTCAGCTAAAAACACTGCTGTAAAGCTAGTTGCCGAACTGATACCCCGTTACGGTCTCCCTGAAGTGATCGAGTCAGATAGGGGTACTCATTTCACTGGAGAAATATTTCAAAATGTACTGAAAATGTTGGGTGTTGAAAGTCAGTTACACACTCCGTACCATCCTCAAAGTTCTGGTAAGGTGGAACGCATGAATGGAACTTTAAAATTAAAAATACAGAAAGCCATGGCTGAAACAGGAAAGCCTTGGACAGAATGCCTTCCACTGGCCCTTTACTCAATACGCAATACCCCAAGGGGTAAGACTAAACTGTCTCCATATGAAATTTTGTTTGGCAGGACTGCCAATTTAGGATGTTATTTTCCACAGCAACTTGTGTTAAATATTGAGTCATTGACTTCTTATGTGCAAAATCTTCAGAAACAATTAACTAAGGTGCATGCACAAGTTTTTGCTTCCCTTCCAGATCCTGACAACACAGAAGGAAGTCACAAGTTGGAACCAGGTGATCAAGTCTATGTAAAAAGACACACCAGAAAGGCTCTAGAACCAAGGTTTGACGGACCCTTCCAAGTCCTGTTGACAACACCTACATCAGTCAAGCTTGAAGGAAAGGCATCATGGATACATGCAAGCCATTGCAAGAAAAGCAGTATAAACTCATGATATTGATGTTAATAATGATAACCTCAACGGAGGCGTGGGATAGACTGAATTCTCTAGCCCCTTTGAACAATAGATTCGTACAACATCATAGAAAATTAGTGCATGACTTGTTAAACAATACACAAACCCTGACAGATTGTTGGATCTGTACCCATTCGCCGGTATCAGCCACAAGTATACCTTTTCTAGCAGTTCCCGTATTAGCAGAAGAAATATTCGCTTGGCCTAATTGTTCAGACAACCTGGCCAACAACCAAATTGGTAATGCTAGGCTGTGGAATACTACAATCGCCATACCAATTGTGGGATGGGTAGAATTTCCTTGGTGGCAGGGTAATCTCTCAGGGAGTAACACACATCTACAATATTTAGCATTTAGGGGAGGAAAATGGGTACCTAGAAATAAGACTGGATTAACTAATTTAGGACAGGTCCCCACAGAAAATCTACAGCTTAGTTTCAGTACAACCGTCCCCCCCTCTGATGCTTTCAAACCTGTAGTATTGGAAAGATACATACATAATAGAAAATGGAAACATTCTAAATTGTTCCCCCAAGGTGATGCAAACAGTTGTACAAGTAAGCTGGGGAACCTGGTTTGTAATGAATCCAATGAGTATATCAAAGGAATGCCTGTATGTGGGAATCCCGCAGCCGGGTACTGTAGCCCCTTGGGACAAAAACCCTCTTGGTGTATGCTTCAGAATGTATCTAGATTTGTGGACTTGGCTCACAGATTGGTATTGCAGCACTCAGCTCTATGGGATCTGCCTGAAGGTACATTTTGGATATGCGGAGAAGGAGCATATAAATGGCTTCCCGTAGGTATAAAGGGTACTTGTACATTAGGACGCCTAACCCCGGCTACATTCATAATTTCAAATAAACAAGTGAATATGCAAGCCGTGCCCAAGCACACACTGTATAAAAGAGCTGCAGATAACTCACCACGTCCCTCGGGGAGGCCACATATAGTACAAATGGGAATTCCTAACAAAATTGCTAGTACCATTTTTATTTATCCTATGTTAACACAGATGTGGGATAAATTAGTTAGAGCCACGGATTATCTAGATGATCAGATCTGGGATATATTGGATATACTAAACACTAGTATAGCTGTACAGAATCAGCTTATAATAGTCACTAACCAACATACCCTGGTATTGGATTACCTAACTGCCTCACAAGGGGGTATGTGTCAAATCATCGGACCCACCTGCTGTCATTATATAGACCCGAATAGTACTATGAGTATGACATTTAAATTAAAGGACGTACAACGACTCAGAGATCAGTATGACAAAGACAATGACCAGAATAAGGATAGCTGGTGGTCAGATACCTTTTCTTTTCTTAACCCAGCCAACTGGTTCAGAGGAATCGGTGGGTGGGTTGCTGGGATTATGCAGAGCATAATACATATAGTTATGATTATTGTAGTCATATACGTACTATTCCAGATTGTGCTCAAGAGTATCTCAGTATGCACAGATAAACTTTGTGTAATAGATGCAAGAGTATAAAGTTTTTTTTTCCTTCTTCTCTTATGTTATCCTTTGCTAATACTAATTATTGCGCTTATTTTGCTATCCCTTTGTAATATCTGTACTTATTGCAAAACAAAGAAAAGGTTGCGAGAGTTAAACGGAAGAATTAATACTAGATTTGATTCTCTTATTGAATACAAGCATGTACATGTGTAATACCAAATAAAGGCTTTGTCTTTGGCCCTGTGGTAATAAAATAAATAAAAGAAAATGTCAAAGGGGGGAATTGTGGAGATCAGACTGAACTAAAGGAATCCATCTTGTCTTCTTCCTGAGAAATCTCGCTTACAACAAGATACATTTCTGCTGACTTGACATTTCCTTTTATGGAAGTAATCATGTGTGCATTCCTTCTTTCAATAGCAGCCTTTCATTCACCTTCCAGATGATGTAACTTTCTACTGATAAAGACTGGTATAGATTGTTTATGTAAGAGATAGTGAAATATGAGCGCTTGTGCGCATGTCTGTAAAAGAATAATTCTTTCTATATAAAGGGAGGGCAAAGCCCAGAGAGAGAGATGTGCTCCTGGGCTTCCCTTGTATATGATCACACAATACCTTGTTTGCGTGTCATTTACTCAGGATCCCTACCTCTAGTAAGCCAGGGACTGAGAAGGACTTAACAGAGGCTTTATTATGCTTTTACCCTATCCAATATGATACAGTGCTTCTTATTAGGGTATCTATTCTTCTGGGTCTAATTATCTTTTTTCTATTATAGAGCCATCTCTATTGAAATCTATCTGTGTCACTGCTGTCATGTCTTCGCCTGGATTCCATCCAACTGGACTTCACCCACTACACATTGGTTATGTCGTATTCCTCCTGGAAGCACTAAGTTACACCTTACAGCATGTGCTTATCCTGTTTTAAGTCTATCATGCCTTACCACCTCATTCATGTCCTTTTCACTATTTAGTATCTGGCGCTAATTATATTCCCGGTATCTATCATGATATACCTATTCCCGTAGGAGAGGCTCCTATTTAGGTATTATGCTCTCCACTAGCGTATCATTCTCTAGCGTTACACACCTCGTCACCTTGGATACGAGTTAGTTTTCCACTATTGGTGTCACTTTCGCCTGTGTGCAGCGCTCCATTATGCTATACTACCTATATCAGGTGCTCTTCCCTATTTAGCAGTGGGCGTTATAATTACACCCGGAACTGATTGGGTTGTTCCGAGTTCCGTTGGGGAGGCTCTGGTTATAGACACAGTGTGTCCTAGGATCAGTATCCGGCGTTACACTCTGCGTCTCCTAGGAGACGCGTTCGTGTCTCACTGACGACGTCACTTCCGCTTGCGGTCAGCGCTCTCCTATTCGTGGGAGCCCTCTCCTGGGTCACGCCCCTTTCCTATTAGTGCGCGCGCACGCTGGTTACACTACAGACAAGCGGGGGACACCGCGTCTGACCTGGGCACTCTCAGCTACTTTCCCGCAGGTAATACATCTCGCTATCTTTCAGAGTCATTGTTCCGGGGGTTTTCATTAGATGCTTATTCGCACATCTCTTTATTTCCCTTAGCCTATTTAGCGCTACTCGCATGGTCATTTCAGGTATGATACATACCCTCTTTTTAGCATGGGCATTAAGTCAGGTCTCTCCTGATGTGACACCCCTCACCTTCTTTCCACCTAGGCGCTGCCTGCCTCGTGCCCTGGGACTTATTGGTTCTCTCACCTAGTCCCTATACTGTCCTATTAGTACGGTACGTTACTGTTATTTTTCATCCCACTCCATGTTCACATCGGTGCCAGATGTTATACTTCTCTGTCTGCTTGACATATACCTCTGAGTTCTGCGACCCATACTTGTTTGTCGGCTCAGCATTTTCATTATATATACTGAAAGATTTATGTATATACTTTATTTAATTTATTTTATTTTATTTTCACTGCACTGTATTCATGTATATATTGTTTTCACCTTTGTAGTAACTGAGGAAGGTCCTGTATGTTTTGGACCGAAACGTTTTAGTACTACAATAAAAACCTCACCTGAGCATTTAAGTTGAGTGCATAGGTCTATCATTTTATGTACTATAAGGTGTGGGAACCTACCTTTTGCACCATTTACTAATAGTGCACGCGTTGTTACCATTAACGTAATACTGGATTATGGACCTGTAGCCATGGCAACCCCAAAACGACCACATCATGCAGATTATGCAACACCAGAAAGCGGATATCCTCCTGATGTGCAGGAGCCATGCACATGGTCAATTGGGTCCAATACTGAGGCTTATTCTTGGCCAAAGGCGTAGCATCAATTCCTCTCAATGGAACAGGATACTGCAAGGGCTCCAAGAAAAAACCACAGCGCCTAGCATACTCCAAGTCCATCAAATTCAGGGCAGCGCCTGAATCCACAAATGCCATAACAGAATAGGATGACAAAGAGCAAATCAGAGTAACAGACAATAGAAATTTAGACTGTACAGTACCAATGGTGGCAGACCTAGCGAACCGCTTAGTGCGCTTAGGACAATCGGAGATAGCATGAGTGAAATCACCACAGTAAAAACATAGCCCATCCCGACGTCTGTGTTCTTGCCGTTCAGCTCTGGTCAAAGTCCTATCACATTGCATAGGCTCAGGCCCATGCTCAGATAGTACCGCCAAATGGTGCACAGCTTTACGCTCACGCAAGCGTCGATCGATCTGAATGGCCAAGGACATAGACTCATTCAGACCAGCAGGCATGGGAAACCCCACCGTGACATCCTTAAGGGCTTCAGAGAGACCCTTTCTGAAGATTGCTGCCAGGGCACATTCATTCCACTGAGTGAGAACAGACCACTTTCTAAACTTCTGACAATATATCTCCGCTTCATCCTGACCCTGACACAGAGCCAGGAAGATTTTCTCTGCCTGATCCACTGAATTAGGTTCATAAAGCAATCCAAGCGCCAGGAAAAACGCATCAACATCACGCAATGCCGGATCTCCTGGCGCAAGGGAAAATGCCCAGTCTTGAGGGTCACCACGTAACAAAGAAATAATGATCTTTACTTGTTGAACAGGGTCACCTGAGGAGCGAGGTTTCAAGGCAAGAAACAATTTACAATTATTTTTGAAATTCAAGAACTTAGATCTATCACCAAAAAACAAATCAGGAATTGGAATCCTAGGCTCTGACATCGGATTCTGAATCACAAAATCTTGAATGTTTTGTATCCTTGTAGTGAGATTATCCATCCAAGAGGACAGACCTTGAATGTCCATGTTTACACCAGTGTCCTGAACCACCCAGAGGTAAAGGGGAAAATAGAGACAAAACACACTGCAAAGAAAAAAAATGGTCTCAGAACTTCTCTTATCCCTCTATTGAGATGCATTAGTACTTTGGGCCACCTGTACTGTTATGACCTGGTGGTCAGGACAATAATGGACCTGGTGGTTAAGAGCACACAGAATGACCTGATAGTTACTGATAATAAGGACGAGCTCTGGGACGTGGGAACTCTGCTGACCGCAATCCCTAAACCTATCAAACACACTAGAAATAGCCGTGGATTGCGCCTAATGCTCCCTATGCAACTCAGCAAAGCCTAAGAAACTAGCTAGCCCTGAAGATAGAAAAATAAAGCCTACCTTGCCTCAGAGAAATTCCCCAAAGGAAAAGGCAGCCCCCACATATAATGACTGTGAGTAAAGATGAAAATACAAACACAGAGATGAAATAGATTTAGCAAAGTGAGGCCCGACTTACTGAACAGACCGAGGATAGGAAAGGTTACTTTGCGGTCAGCACACAAACCTACAAAAAGACCATGCAGAGGGCGCAAAAAGACCCTCCGCACCGACTCACGGTGCGGAGGCGCTCCCTCTGCGTCCCAGAGCTTCCAGCAAGCAAGACAACAAATTAAATAGCAAGCTGGACAGAAAAATAGCAAACCAAAGAAATACAAGCTGGAACTTAGCTTCTGATGGGAAGACAGGTCACAAGAACGATCCAGGAGTGAACAGACCAATACTGGAACATTGACAGGTGGCATGGAGCAAAGATCTAAGTGGAGTTAAATAGAGCAGCAGCTAACGAATAAACCTCGTCACCTGTGAAACTCAGAAACACCCACCAGAGGAAGTCCATGGACAGAACCAGCCGAAGTACCATTCATGACCACAGGAGGGAGCCCGACAACAGAATTCACAACACTTCTGCTGGAGTAGACAGGTCACCAGAAAGATCCAAGAGCGAACTGAACCAATGCAGGAACATTGACAGCTGGCATGGAGTAACGATCTGAGTGGAGTTAAATAGAGCAGCCAACCAAAGGACAAACCACGTCACCTGTGTAAGGAACCTCAGAAGCAGCTGCACTCACAGCCACCAGAGGGAGTCCATGGACAGAACTCGCCGAAGTACCATTCACGACCACAGGAGGGAGCTTGACAACAGAATTCACAACAGTACCCCCCCTTGAGGAGGGGTCACCGAACCCTCACCAGAGCCCCCAGGCCGACCAGGATGAGCCAAATGAAAGGCACGAACCAGATCGGCAGCATGAACATCAGAGGCAAAAACCCAGGAATTATCTTCCTGACCATAACCCTTCCACTTGACCAGGTACTGAAGTTTCCGTCTCGAAACACGAGAATCCAAAATCTTCTCCACCACATACTCCAACTCTCCCTCGACCAACACCGGGGCAGGAGGATCAATGGAGGGAACCATAGGCGCCACGTATCTCCGCAGCAACGACCTATGGAACACATTATTGATGGCAAAAGAAGCTGGAAGGTCCAAACGAATAGACACAGGATTAAGAACTTCAGAAATCTTATATGGCCCAATGAAACGAGACTTAAACTTAGGAGAGGAAACCTTCATAGGAACATGACGAGATGACAACCAAACCAAATCCCCAACACGAAGTCGGGGACCAACACAGCGCCGGTGGTTAACGAAACGTTGAGCCTTCTCCTGGGACAATGTCAAATTGTCCACCACATGAGTCCAAATCTGCTGCAACCTGTCCACAACAGTATCCACACCAGGACAGTCCGAAGGCTCAACCTGCCCTGAAGAGAAACGAGGATGGAAACCAGAATTACAGAAAAAAGGAGAAACCAAAGTAGCCGAGCTAGCCCGATTATTAAGGGCGAACTCAGCCAAAGGGCGAATATGACCCTTCTCCAAGGATTCCTTTATATAACTCCGCATAGCGGTGTGCTCTGGCACAGATAAATTAAACAGTCGGCCCTTAGGAAACTTACTACCAGGAATCAAATTAATAGCACAATCGCAATCCCTATGAGGAGGTAGGGCACCGGATTTGGGCTCTTCAAATACATCCCGGTAATCAGATAAAAACTCAGGGACCTCAGAAGGAGTGGAAGGCGAAATTGACAACAATGGAACATCACCATGTACCCCCTGACAACCCCAGCCGGACACAGACATAGATTTCCAATCCAACACTGGATTATGGACCTGTAGCCACGGCAACCCCAAAACGACCACATCATGCAGATTATGCAACACCAAAAAGCGACTATCCTCCTGATGTGCAGGAGCCATGCACATGGTCAATTGAGTCCAGTACTGAGGCTTATTCTTTGCCAAAGGCGTAGCATCAATTCCTCTCAATGAAATAGGATACTGCAAGGGCTCCAAGAAAAAACCACAGCGCCTGGCAAACTCCAAGTCCATCAAATTCAGGGCAGCGCCTGAATCCACAAATGCCATAACAGAATAGGACGACAGAGAGCAAATCAGAGTAATGGACAAAAGAAATTTAGACTGTACCGTACCAATAGTGGCAGACCTAGCGAATTGCTTAGTGCGCTTAGGACAATCGGAGATAGCATGAGTGGATTCACCACAGTAAAAACACAGCCCATTCCGACGTCTGTGTTCTTGCCGTTCAGCTCTGGTCAAAGTCCTATCACATTGCATAGGCTCAGGCCTATGCTCAGAGAATACCGCCAAATGGTGCACAGCTTTGCGCTCACGCAAGCGCCGATCGATCTGAATGGCCAAGGACATAGACTCATTCAGACCAGCAGGTGTGGGAAATCCCACCATGACATCCTTAAGGGCTTCTGAAAGACCCTTTCTGAAAATTGCCGCCAGGGCACACTCATTCCACTGAGTAAGCACAGACCACTTTCTAAACTTCTGACAGTACACCTTCGCTTCATCCTGACCCTGACACAAAGCCAGCAAGATTTTCTCTGCCTGATCCACTGAATTTGGATAGGATAGAATCTTGAGCTGTTGATCTTTCTGGCGGGAGACCTCCTGATATAGGTCCGAGATGAAAGATGTCTGGGTGCCAGCAGATTCCATGGCATGTGCAAACTGTAATGGGCTGGGTGGTGGAACCACTGTGCCAAAGCCCAAGGAAGATCTGGAGGGGTGTGACTAGGAGCCTCACCCAATCCGAACACGGACACGCAGCAGCTAACGACACTGCAGTCCATGGAAAGACATGGAGGTGATCCAGGTGCTACTTCAGGACTGACTTTGGGTAGATGGCGGTTGACCCCTATGAACAGATAGCTGGAATGGCCCAGGGGAAAGTCCAACAGATGCAGGCAGGCAGAGAAGATGACCGGAACCACAGGTGCAGACAGGACAGTTTGACGGAGAGATGAGCACTGGCGAGTGCAGCTGGCTCTGCTGTCATTGAGGTGAGCACTGGCGGGTGCAGCTGTCTATGCTGCCGTTGAGGTGAGCACTGGCGGATGCAGCTGGCTCTGCTGCCATTGAGATGAGCACTGGTGGGTGCAGCTGACTCTGCTGCCATTAAGGAAAGCACCGGCGGGTGCAGCTGCCTCTGCTGTCATTGAGGTGAGCACTGCCAGGTGCAGCTGGCTCTGCTGCCATTCAGGCAGTACTGGCGGTACAGCTGGCGCTGGCTCTCCTGCCATTGAGATGAGCATTGGTGAGTTCAGCTGGTTCTGCTGCCGTTGAGGTGAGCACTGGCGTGTGCAGCAGACTGAGATGCTGCGCCCCCTGCTGACATAAACTCATATGAACGCGAGCGTGAGAAAATATTCAGAAAAATTCCCACGCTCGAGTTCATATGAGTTTATGCCAGCAGGGGGCGCAGCACCGCAGGTCTAGGTAGCTACGATCCCCTGCTTCCCATTCATTCCCCAGTTTTTACAGGGAAGGGCGGCTGCATTAGCAGGCTTCTGCTTGTAAAATTATTTAACCCTTTCTGATGGATTCTGATGGGATATTGTTGTTTTTTTTATTTTAACTTTGTTTCAGGTGACAAGGGTCTTCAATTGGATTGAGCGTTTAATAAACTATTACAAAAAAAATTGGTGTGCACTAGGTTACTAGGTGAATGGTGAGGTGCTGGTGTAGTGGACCATGTAAGTCCGCAATAATCAGAATGAGTAGAATACACTGCACTCTCTGGGGATATATGTTGCAGTAATAAAGCAATTTATTAATGATATATTAAACATAAGATTCAAAATGCAGAAAGCGACCAGAAAAACTGACGTTTTGACTCGTCCTGAGTCTTTATCAAATGATCGCTGGAAAATATGAAGATAAATATAAACAAATAATATGCACATCGTACAAACAACATAAAATGAACAATGAAAAAGATCCAATTCACAAAACAATGAAATAAGGCCCAAATTGGATGAAATAGAACATCAAGTTCATAGCAAACAATAGGCACCATTTGAATAGTTAGAGTAGAGAACCAAAAAAAAGGGGGAAGTGGAAAATAAACATTGGAATAAGGTAGATAACGTAAATAAGCCAGAGGACCAGGGTATGTGAATTCAATGACAGATTGCCATGTACCATGAGCGAGAATAAAACAGGGTTACCTTTGTATGAGATAATTAGAGTTAAACAGGGAGATCCCTTGGAAAGTATAAATACTCTGTAGGAAATAGACAGCATTAATGGAGGTGCATGTTAAGGGAGAAAAAACATAAATGAAAACATTGTAAACCTGTGGGAGGAATAGCTGTAGTACTGCGTGATAGGTATCAGACAGTTAGTAAACCGTCCTGGTAAATGTGGAGCCTAAAATTGATATAAGTGGTTAGTCATAGGTGGCAATGTGGGCAGACCGCAAGCCTGTAATGAGTGGTGCAGACTGGTATACCTGGAATAGTAGCGGTATAAGCGGCGCTCCCGCGCCTAGCTGAATGTGACACACTGCTGTGGGCATGTTGGTGCCAGTATAAATGCGCGCCGGTATTCGCGGTACCGGAAGTGCATCATCCGGCCCCGGAAGTCCCGCCGTGAGCACAGAGATCGCTACTGGGGAGAGAAGACTACGGAGTGACCGGTAACTAGGGAATAAAGATGAGACTCACCGGTAAATTCATCGGGTCTGTGGCAGGGGGAAAAAAAATTAAAAAGATAATCAGTTAGACAGTCAAATTAACCAGTCTATTTCCCTGTTCAGGCCCCTGGGTGCTAAGGTGTCCAAGGTGTATATCCAATATGTTTCTCTGGATTTAAGAAACGTAATGTGATTACCACCTCGCTTAGTGCCGGGTACGTGTTCAATAACCTGGAATTTAAGTTGCGCCACGGAATGCCTAGCTGTGATGAAATGGTCTGGAAGGGGGAGCCTTGTTTTACCACACCTAATTATAGATTTGTGGCTGGCAATACGGTCTCTCATGTGTTGTTTGGTTTCCCCAACATAGAGAAGGCCGCAAGGGCATTTGATTACATAAATGACAAAGTTGGATTCACACATATAGAAAACACGGATGTGGACGGATTTGCCCGTCCTGGGCTGTGTGACATTGTCTGACTTGATGATGTTAGAGCACACGGCGCAATTCAAGCATGGAAAAGTGTCATGGCGGCGTATACTGAGCAATTTCTGGGTATATTCCAAATGGGCACTGCCCATGTCTGCTTTGATGACTTGGTCCTTAATGTTAGGAGGCCTCCTAGTGCTCATTAATGCCGGTGTCTGGAAGGAAGATACATTGAGATAGGCCCTGCCCAAGAGTGGCCAGTGTATTTTAATTACAGAATAGACCTTAGGCATAAAGGGATGGTGAGTATGGACAAATGGTATCCTCTCCTGTGATTGTTTGGGAGTCACATCGGATGGGGGACTAGAAGAATGTGTCAACTCCTGCTCTAAAAGTGAGGGTGGATATGCCATATCCCTGAATTTTTGTGTCATGAGATTTAGCCTGGTGTGGCGTGTCTCAAGATTGGATACTATCCGGGAAACCCTCCTAAACTGGGAACGAGGTAAACTGTCTTTGGTGGATTTAGGGTGGCAACTAGAATACAATAGTAAGCTATTGCAGTCAGTAGGCTTTGTGTAAAGGTCTGTGGTTAGGAAGCCGTTATGGTCTTTCAAAATCAAAGTATCTAGGAAGGCAATCCGTGTCTCATTAAAATGGATGGTAAACTGTAATTCTTGGAGTATTGAATTGAGATGTGTATGAAAGGCTTCTAATAAATCTGGTATACCTGTCCAGATAAGAAAGATGTCATCTATATAACGATGGTAGTTGGTGACCTATTGTAGAAAAAGCTCGTAGACGTGTTGTTCCTCGAACTAATTCATGTATGCATTTGCATAGGCTGGGGCTACGTTTTAGCCCATCGCGGTCCCGTGTGCTTGCACATAATAAGAGTCCTCATAGAGGAAGAAATTCTCATAAAAAACCACCCTCAGTAAGTCGAGACAAAAGTTGATAGAATTGGGGGACAAATCAGATTTTTCTAAGAGGTCCTTCGTGGCAACAATGCCTCTTTCGTGAGATATGGACGTGTATAGGCTATTGACATCCATTGTGACTAGCAGACTGTGTGAGGTTACACTTTGAATTTGTTTGATAGTGTCCAAGAATTGGCTAGTGTCTAACAGGAAGGACCTCGTGTTCTTCGTTAATGGTGTCAAGACCTTTTCGAGAAAAATAGAAAGGGGTGAAAGAACAGAATCGGTGGAGGCCACAATAGGTCTCCCCGGCGGATTAGTGAGGGATTTGTGGATGTTGGGTAGGATATAGAATACCGGAGTTATAGGGTGAGGATTCTTGAGAAAGGTTGCTGTTTTGGTGTCAATGGGTTAGATATCCAAGCATGAGGCAAGGAGGTCCTGAATTAGTCGAGTGATCTTGGGAGTAGGGCCCCTAGGAATGATCTTGTAGGTATGTGTGTCGGACAATTGTCGAAGTACTTTGCTGCGGTATTGGGACCGATCCATAATAATGGTAGCGCCACCTTTGTCGGCAGGTTTGATTATAATATTCTTGTTAGATCGCAAGGATGTAAGTGCTTGTTTTTCGTTAAGGGTATGATTTGTATATGTGGGAAAAAAAAAACAATTTTTATTGGTGTGTAAGTGATTTGATATCACGATCAAAAAACCAAAAGAAAAAAAACAGGATTCATAAAAAATAACCTTTAATAATATATGCTACTAAAATCTCTGATCATTAAAACACAACAGCAGAAATGTGCCTATGTAGTCCTAGAGCGACACTAAGCTTTGTCCTACCTGGCAGTGGGGGTAGGCACCCTAAATTACGCTTGGCGCCCCCACTCCACGGCGGCTCACCCTCAGAGTCCCTAAAAATCCCTACAATGCAGGAAACCTGGAGCGACCTAGTATATGCCTATCGGACAAATCCTACCTGTCAGTGGAGGTTGGCACCCTACTTTGAAACGGTTGGCACCCCTACTCGACGTCGACTTACCCTAGGATCCCTCGAACATCCCTACAATGGAGATAAAGGATAGAAAAATGTCCCAATACACCCTGATAACCACAAAAAGAAATTGAAAAAATGTGAAAATAAAAACATAGAAAAAATAAACCAACAAAATAGTGTAATGCAGTATTTCACAGATTGGGCTTCAATCAGCAGAGTAAGATATACCCAGCCGATAGGAGTCAGATGTGCCCAGCTCATAAAGGTATATCAGGATGCAATAAATAAATCTCATATCATCAAGATAAGAAAAGATGATATCAAGTATCCAGTAGGGGGACCCACTTATATCTCAAAGTCAAAATAAATAAATGACTACATAGCCGAGACACGATCGTCTCTAACAGATCAGGCAATATACAGATATTTAGACCAATTGCCCTTCAAAGCCCCCTTATATGGACTCAAACATAGGCTATTATATCAGTCTCCAATCATACAGATACCAACGGTCAATAATAAAGTGCAAAGTGCCAAACTGATCGTACACCCCTTAGTATTGGGCACAGGACCGACAATTAAGCAGCGTTGTTATCACAAAATGCACCGTACTGACTTAAGCTCAGTCCTCAATAATAGAGGTTACAGCAGCATAGTAATCCAATGATTAACATAGTAAAATCAGGAATTCTCATCTGTGAGCTGCGGCACAAAATCCCGACATCCGGGTAATGTTGAAGGAAATGATGATAAGGAGATGAAAATAACAGCACTCGATAAATATCTTATCCCCAAAACAATGCCCGACGCGTTTCCCCCCCCATCGTTACAAGGGGGTTCATCAGGGGTCAGCAGCACGTGTAGTCAGAGCTGTAATAAAGATCTCCCAGAGCCCATATAAAAGACCCGGCTTACTGGAAATGAAGGTAGCGTGTCAAATGTGCAGAATAGCCGTGGTCACATAGCAATGACGTAACAGTCACTAAAGATCTGGAACGCAAAAATGCGCTCCATACCAAAGGACTGAATCACGCATGCGTAAAGGAAACCACGGTCACATAAGAATGACGTGGCGGTCGCTGGAAAAGTGGAACGCATACATGCGTTCCACACCAGAAGGAAAAGACGCGCATGCGCCAAGAAAAAAAGGGGATGACGCGCGCTAATGGACTAAGGTCTCATCCAATTGCCGAAATAATGGTTAGTGAGATATATTTTAAACCAAGAAAAAGAGGACGCACGGACATAACATGGTACTAAACTAGTACCGATAGAAAGATCCCTCGATAATGACATAATAGTCACTTAGAGAGTGGAGCGCTAATGTGCTGCAATAAATCCATAACGCAAATCCTCAACGTGGAATAGACCAAAAGCGTACACAATAGATAGGAACCCAAAACACATATAATTTGATGACAGAAATGTGTCAGAACACTAAGAAAATACATATATGACGGCTCAAGGAAATTAAGGTACTAGTATCCAGACATGAGTAGTGGATGAATACCAACAAGGTACCATAACAGCAACAAACTAACACAGAAACAAAACAACAGATGACACGAGACAAAACTAAACAAATGAAAAGAGAAGTATAATAAAGAATGAACATCATAAATAAGAATGAATAATAAATCAATGTATAAATATACACGGCATACATAGAAGTTTTCATAATGAACAGAACAAGAAAAAAGGTGACTAAATAAAGCTAGTAAAGGTCAATTGTTCGTTGAGATCAAGGGGGCTCGTGGATCTCAGTAAGTAGATCCACCTTGTCTCACGTTGAAGAATCCTCTTGTCCCAACCACCCAACCTTACTGAAGGGGGGATCACCTCAATAGCCCTAAAGAGAAGACAATTAGGGTCACCCCCGTGGTCATTATTGATGTGTCTCGCAATGGGTGTATCTCTGCCATGCCTGATGTCGCCAAGGTGTTCACCAATGCGAGCCCGCAGTTCTCGTTTAGTTTTGCCCACATAATCTTTAGGGCACGAACATGTGCAGAGATAAACAACCCCCACAGTCCTGCAATTGGCGAACTGTCTCATAGTGAACATCCTCTTAGTGACAGAGCTACTGAACGTGTTCGAAACCGCCACATGTTTGCAAAATGAGCAATGTCCGCATCTGAATGTGCCCAATGACCTATTGTCCAACCAAGTCCCCTGTTTCTTAGGGGGAACAAAGTGACTCCGAACTACATTGTCTTTAATAGATTTACCCCTCCTGTATGTAATTGACGGATGTGGAGAAATAAAACCACCAACATCTGGATCGGACCTCAAAATCTGCCAATGCTTTTTAAAGATTTCAAACACTTGCTTGGACTGGTCATCAAATGTACCAATGACACGAGTGATGGATGTGGTGTCAGTTTCGGTCACAGATGTCAATAGTGATGACCTATTAGAGTTCGTAGCAATGTGTACCGCAGAATCTATAACGTCCGCGGGGTACCCCCTATCTCTAAAGCGATCTCTAAGTTCCACTGATTTATTTCTGAAATCGCCAAGAGACAAACAGTTCCTCCGCAAACGAAGGAACTGTCCCTTAGGGATCCCACGTTTTAACGGATATGGGTGGTGGCTTTCCCATCTCAACAGACTGTTGGTGGCTGTTGGTTTGCGGTAGATGGTTGTACCGAGGGAGCCATCCCTGAGTCTTTTGATGAAAACATCAAGAAAATTGATGCTATCACCCCCACACTCGTAGGTGAAAAACAGGCCCTCCATAGTGGTATTTAAATACCGAAGAAAATCAGAGAAGGAGGCCGCATCACCCTTCCATAGGACGAGGATGTCGTCAATATATATATATATTCCAGCGACCGCCACGTCATTCTTATGTGACCGTGGTTTCCTTTACGCATGCGTGATTCAGTCCTTTGGTATGGAGCGCATTTTTGCGTTCCAGATCTTTAGTGACTGTTACGTCATTGCTATGTGACCACGGCTATTCTGCGCATTTGACACGCTACCTTCATTTCCGGTAAGCCGGGTCTTTTATATGGGCTCTGGGAGATCTTTATTACAGCTCTGACTACACGTGCTGCTGACCCCTGATGAACCCCCTTGTAACGATGGGGGGGGAAACGCGTCGGGCATTGTTTTGGGGATAAGATATTTATCGAGTGCTGTTATTTTCATCTCCTTATCATCATTTCCTTCAACATTACCCGGATGTCGGGATTTTGTGCCGCAGCTCACAGATGAGTATTCCTGATTTTACTATGTTAATCATTGGATTACTATGCTGCTGTAACCTCTATTATTGAGGACTGAGCTTAAGTCAGTACGGTGCATTTTGTGATAACAAAGCTGCTTAATTGTCGGTCCTGTGCCCCCTACTAAGGGGTGTACGATCAGTTTGGCACTTTGCACTTTATTATTGACCATTGGTATCTGTATGATTGGAGACTGATATAATAGCCTATGTTTGTGTCCATATAAGGGGGCTTTGAAGGGCAATTGGTCTAAATATCTGTATATTGCCTGATCTGTTAGAGACGATCGTGTCTCGGCTATGTAGTCATTTATTTATTTTGACTTTGAGATATAAGTGGGTCCCCCTACTGGATACTTGATATCATCTTTTCTTATCTTGATGATATGAGATTTATTTATTGCATCCTGATATACCTTTATGAGCTGGGCACATCTGACTCCTATCGGCTGGGTATATCTTACTCTGCTGATTGAAGCCCAATCTGTGAAATACTGCATTACACTATTTTGTTGGTTTATTTTTTCTATGTTTTTATTTTCACATTTTTTCAATTTCTTTTTGTGGTTATCAGGGTGTATTGGGACATTTTTCTATCCTTTATCTCCATTGTAGGGATGTTCGAGGGATCCTAGGGTAAGTTGACGTCGAGTGGGGGTGCCAACCGTTTCAAAGTAGGGTGCCAACCTCCACTGACAGGTAGGATTTGTCCGATAGGCATATACTAGGTCGCTCCAGGTTTCCTGCATTGTAGGGATTTTTAGGGACTCTGAGGGTGAGCCGCCGTGGAGTGGGGGCGCCAAGCGTAATTTAGGGTGCCTACCCCCGCTGCCAGGTAGGACAAAGCTTAGTGTCGCTCTAGGACTACATAGGCACATTTCTGCTGTTGTGTTTTAATGATCAGAGATTTTAGTAGCATATATTATTAAAGGTTATATTTTATGAATCCTGTTTTTTTTCTTTTGGTTTTTTGAGCATTAAAGGGTTCTTGAGTATATATTTTTGGTGGTTTTTTCCTCATATCACGATCAACCAAAGAGATGAAGGTTTCTTAGACCAAAAGAAGTGATAGACAGATCTGTTACAATATCGGTAGTCATTGAAGTTCCTGATCCGGCAGCGGTTCCTGATGCGATGCCGAAGTGAGTTTTAAGTCTAATGGTTCTATAGAACTGATGCAAGTCCTTCTCCAACTGAAAGGAGTCCCAATGAGTGGTAGGGCAAAAAGATAATCCTTTTTGCAATACCAACAGTTCCGCAGGGGATAGAGAATGACTGGAAATGTTTATCACCAGGTTCGACGACTTACCTGGCTGCAAGATGTCATTCTTCCTCCGCGCCCGTCGAATTGGTCTCCGTGATGATGTCCTCCCCTGTGACCTTTCACTAAAAAAGGTGGCCTGGTTGATCCTACAGATGAATCGCTGCCATAGCTGTATGATTCGAATCCTCTTTGAGTAGGGCGTTGTCGCCAGGGTGTGTAGCTGGTGGAATCGTGCCATCTGTACACACGATTATGCAAATAATCGTCGTTATCCCGTTAAAATTTTTGTCTTTTGCGGTCCTGGAGGGTCCTTTGGTACTCCGCGATTATTTTGTCTGTTTTTTCCATGAGAGTGGTCCACTCGGTGGAAGAGAGGGTGGCTGTTTTTAATGTTATCAATTTCCTTCTGGAGGTACTCCACAGTAAGAATGATAATGTCTAATGAACACTTATTTAGGATTTTTTGGTACTTGTCACAGAATTCCTGATTATCTGCAAATAAAGTGGGTCTTTAATGACTCCTCAATCCTCTAGGAATCTTGTTCTGGCCGTGGTATTCAGCTAGCGTGGTACGGTGTATCCTTTACAACACCATGTGTCTTTATTTATTTAAAATACTTTTTCCTAATGTGTGTGTGTTTTTAACCCTTTACTAATATTGGATTAATAATGGATAGGTGTCTTATTGACACCTCTCCATTATTAACCAGGTCTAATGTCGCCTTACAATAGCAAGGTGATATTAACCCTTTATTTCCCCATATCCCACTGCTACACAGGAGTGGGAAGAGAGTGGCCAAGTGCCAGATTAGGCGCATCTCCCAGATGTGCCTTTTCTGGGGTGGCTGAGGGCAGATGTTTTTAGCCGGGGGGGGGGCAATAACCATGATCCCTCTCTAGGCTATTAATATCTGCCCTCAGTCACTGGCTTTACCACTCTGGCGGCAAAAATTGCGCGGGAGCCCACGACAGTTTTTTCAGTGATTTAACCCTTTATTTTAACAGCTAGAGCCCCCAAATTTTGCTCAGACACTTCTAACATTAGTAGTGAGGAATATGTAAAAAAATAAGGGATATGAAATGGTTTAATGTATGTAAACCATGTCTCATATCCTGTCGGGTTTGGGAAGGAGATAGCAAAAAATCTCGCCGTGTGGATGCCATACGGATGACACACGGATAATTTTTGGAGAAAATAATCGCATCCTCGCATTGAATACGGATCACTGTTCAGGAAATTTTCTGCCTATCTCGGCTATCAAAAACGGACCGTATTTTTATACGTTATGTGTGATAATTTAGATATTATTTGGTCTCCCTCTGTTCTCTTTGTCATCTAACAACATTGTGAGAGACTGTATGTGAGATTGATACTGGGAAACTACATTTTCAAGGGCTAATACCCTCTATGACAAGGAGGTAGAGGCCTTTTCAATAATCACAGTTCTAGCAGATAAGGAATCTAGGTCACTTTTAAAATCTGTAAGTGCCCATTCTTGTGTAGCTTCCACTCTAGCAATTAAAGTGTCCAGAACTTGCCTAATAGGTAAAGCTTTAATCAGGACATGAAGACTTTGTAAGTCTATCTGCATCATACTGTAGCTCCAAAAGTAGTAGAGGAAGCATTGGCGCCATCATGACTGCGGGAAAGTCAGCTCCAGTCCCCTCTTTACCTTCCGTAAGGGTCACACCGGCTTGTATTTTTCCCCAGCTCCAGAGGGTCCAGCGCCATTGCTGCACCATGCAGTATAGCCGCGTCTGGCTTGTGGTTCAGAATCAGGGGTGGGGGTGGGATGGTTACTGGCATATTTTCTAGGCACAACTGCGGCGGGGGTTCACATGACTCAGATCTCTTTTTCCTGGACATCTTGAGAGAGATAGCAAGAGGTTAGAGCAGATTTTTTTCTCCTGGGCATGCAGAGCTCCAGCAGGATGCTTCATCACGCCACCCTAGCTAAGCCATGCCCTCTCTTTAAAGGTTTTTAATTGTGCTTATGTTTGCGGACATAAAAATATTTGGCGTCCAATGGAATGCTCACCCATCCTGAACGGATTGTAGAAAGAGGAGTGCACACAATGAGCTCTCTATGATTGTGCAGAGTGTTCATGAAAGCTCTGATCAGTCATTGAGGTGAAAATTTAGATAGTCTGCATGAGAGCAGACATCATGAACACAGGGAAATTTTTAAACATTAAAGAAACAGTGATCCTGTGATTTACGTGGTTGGTCAATGTATCTTTATCTTAACAAATATGTTGGTGAGTGGGATTGTGTGGCACTTACTGATATATTTTAATGAATTATCTGTTGAAGTGGGATCTATAAGGGCAAGGTGAACAGCATGGAAGGGAGGCAGCAGTGCAGCACAGCAAGGCTTGATGGCCAGCACACTGATCAGTGAGCACCAGCACTGCAGGATATGCATGAGAGCAAAGAGGTGAACAAGTAAAGATTGAAAAAAAGCACATAACCATGTGTACAGCTATACAATAGAACAAGAGATTCATAGACAATCCAAATCTTGCAGCAGACAAATGGTTAATATCAGAGATATATGCAATCGGGGACTTGCAGTAGAGACAGGGTTAATGGCAAAAATATATATAATCAGTTAGTTTCAGCAGGCAGATGGTTGTAAAAAATATATACACTCCTGGTAAAATGCTAGGTGTGGTGATGAGCGAGCACTGAAATGCTTGTTGTTCGAGCGGAGCAAATCGTAATTCTCCGGTGCTCAACCTGAGTATCGAGTATAATTGAAATCAATCGGAAACTTGAACATTTTTCTGGCGCCACCCCGTAGGTCTGAAGGGGTCTAAAAATTTCTCAAATCGATAGAAGCAGTGCTGAAATGGCATTAGAACAGCACAGGGAATCCTTGATCGCTGATGGGAACAATGGTGTCAGAGTATTATTCCACTTTTACAGACTGACAATAAAACATACAAAACTGAAGATAAAATGGATTTTAGTGGAAAAAATGTTAAGAAATATTATTTCCAGGATAATTACTTATATACAAGGGAAAATAAATAAGAGAAATAAAATGCTCCTCCACCCGTTGGGCTATGTTCACACGTAGTGTCAAATAAAATGCTCCTCCACCCGTTGGGCTATGTTCACATGTAGTGTCTTTGCTGCATTTTTACACATTTGCATTGCTTTCAATGGTGATAATTGATAGGGTATCTCCTATGTACTTTTTTCTAGAGATCAAACCACAAATCTTCAGTTGGATTTAAGTTTGGGCATTGGCTGGGTCATTTCACAATGTTGATCTTTTTCTGGTGAAGCCATCCTTTTATTGATTTGGAGGCATGTTTAAGGCTATGTGCACACGTTGCGGATTGGGGTGCAGAATTTTCCGCACAAAATCCGCATCTCCTGGCAGAAACCGCAGGTATTTTGTGCGGTATTGATGTGGATTTTGTGCGGATTTTCTGCAGTTTTTACCCCTGCGGATTTCTATTATGGAAGGGGTCAGAAACGCTGCAGTTCCGCAGAAAAGAAGTAGCATGCTACTTCTTTTGTTCCACAGCGGTTTTTGTGTGGAATTTTCCGCACCATTAGCACAGCCTTTTTTTTTTTCAATTGCTTTACATTGTACTGTAAATCACAGTGCGGAACTGCAGCATTTCTGTGCGGAAAAATCAGCTGCGCATCCGCACCAATTACGCATTGTGTGCACACAGCCTAAGTCCTTGTTGTGCTGACAGGTGAAATTTTTCTTCATCATAAACTTTTTTTTGCAGAGGCTGAAGGCTTTGAAGTAAAATTGACTGATATTTGGAGTGGTTCATAATTTCCTCCACATTGACTAAGGGTATGTGCACACGTTGCGGATTCTCTGCAGATCCGCAGCGTTTTTTGAGGTGCAGAAACGCTGCAGATCAGCAATTGATTTACAGTACAATGTAAATCAATGAAAAAAAAATACTGTACACGCTTTGCAGAAAATCCGCTGCGGAAACGCTGCGGTTTAAAAGAAGTAGCATGTCACTTCTTTTTTGTGAATCTGCAGCGTTTTTGTACCCATTCCATTATAGAAAACCGCAGGGGTAAAAAACGCAGCAAATCCGCAAGAAAACCAAAGCAAAAAGGCACAAAAAACGCTGCGGAACCGCACAAAAAACGCGACAAATCCGCAGGTGCGTTTTCTGCCAGGAGAGGCAGAATCCGCACCAGAAATTCCTAAGGCTAATCCGCAACGTGTGCACATAGCCTTAAACCCTAGTTCCAACTATAGAAAAATAGCCCCAAATCATCATAATGCCTCAACTGTGGTATTTTTTGGTGATGTACAATATTAGCTTTGCACCAAATATACCTTTTGCAATTATAGCAAAAAAAGTTCAACCTTGATCTCATCAGGCTATAACCCAGGGGTGTCAAAATGCATTCCTCAAGGGCTGCAAACAGGTCATGTTTTCAGGATTTCCTTGTACTGCACAGGTGATAATTTAATCACCTAAACACATAATGATTCCAGCACCTTGTGCAAAGCTAAGGAAATCTTGAAAACACGCATGGTTTGCGGCCCTTGAGGAATGCAGTTTGACACCCCTGCTATAACCTGTTTTTCATGTGCTTTTGATAGACTTGATATATTTTTTGGCAAAACATGGATGTTTTTCTTTGTAGAAAAAAAGGTTTCCATCTTGCCACCCAAGCCCAAATCTAGACGTATGAAGAAGAATATGGGAGATTGTTCTCACTTGTAGTACACAGCCAATACTTGACAACAATTCCTGCAGTTTCTTTAATGTTGCTGTATACCTTTTGTTATCCTTCCAGACCAATTTTCTTCTTGTCTTGTCATAACTTTTTTATGTAACTGTTGTCCCGAATTTAAGCCACTTCTGGATGATTATCTTTATAGAGTTCCATGGTATGTCTAATGCCAGGAAATATTGTTTTTTACCTTTCTTCTGATTGATAACTTTTAACAATTAGATCACTTTGCTGCGTTGTAAGGCTACTTTCACACTTCCGTCTTTTAGATTCAGTCACAATCCGTCAAAGTATTGATAAGACGGATCCTGTGCAGATTGTAAAAAATGGATGCACTGGATCCTGTTTTTTAAACGGATCCGTCGATGCAGCAGCTGCAGGAAAAATGGGTTAAATTAAAGGAATAGAAATCCTTCCAGGCATGCTCAGTGTAAAAACGTAATCTGTTGCTGGATTCCGTCATTTGACGGACAGCAACGGATCCTGCGTCCATAGGCTTCCATTCTAGCCAAAGACGGACGCCGCAGGATCCGTCACTGTACATTTTTTCGACGCAGACAAAAAACGTTACATTGAACGTTTTTTCCAGACGACGGTCTGCCAAAACACGACGGATCTGTCGCACGACGGATGCGACGTTTGGCCATTCGTCGCTAATACAAGTCTATGGGAAAAAAACGGATCCACCACAGTACACTAACCCGACGAGCAAGGCAACACGAACAAGGGTTCCTGAAAATATCAGGCATACAAATATTCACTCACATATAACAGAGGAATGCACTGGGGATTATAGGACGTGGAAAAAAAACAAAGTAAAAGGAGGGAAGGGAATCATCACACTTAGAAACCCATGCAACACTCACAGATTACTCCTCCAAATGCCTTCCTACAGTGCCTTGCAAAAGTATTCGGCCCCCTTTTCAACCTTTTCCCACATATCATGCTTCAAACATAAAGATACCAAATGTAATTTTTTGGTAAAGAATCAACAACAAGTAGAATACAATTGTGAAGTTGATTGAAATTTATTGGTTATTTTAAATTTTTGTGGAAATTCAAAAACTGAAAAATGAGGCATGCAATATTATTCTGCCCCTTTAACGTAATACTTTTTTGCCCCACCTTTTGCTGCGAATACAGCTGCAAGTATCTTGGGATATGTATCTATCAGTTTTGTACATCAAGAGACTGAAATTCTTGCCCATTCTTCCTTGGTAAACAACTCGAGCTCAGTGATGTTTGATGGAGATCGTTTGTGAACAGCAGCTTTCAGCTCTTTCCACAGATTCTCGAATGGATTTAGGTCTGGACTTTGACTTGGCCATTCTTACACCTGGATACGTTTATTTGTGAACCATTCCATTGTAGATTTTGCTTTATGTTTTGGATCATTGTCTTGTTGGAAGACAAATCTCCGTCCCAGTCTCAGGTCTTTTGCAGACTCCAACAGGTTTTCTTCAAGAATGGTCCTGTATTTAGCTCCATCCATCTTCCCATCAATTTTAACCATCTTCCCTGTCCCTGCTGAAGAAAAGCAGGCCCAAACCATGATGCTGCCACCACCATGTTTGACAGTGGGGATAGTGTGTTCAGGGTGATGAGTGTGTTGCCTTTACGCCAAACATATCGTTTAGCATTGTTGCCAAAAAGTTCAATTTTGGTTTCATCTGACCAGAGCACCTTCTTCCACATGTTTGGTGTGTCTCCCAGGTGGCTTGTTGCAAACTTTAAACAACACTTTTTATGGATATCTTTGAGAAATGGCTTTCTTCTTGCCACTCTTCCATAAAGGCCAGATTTGTGCAGTGTATGACTGATTGTTGTCCAATGGACAGACTGTCCCAACTCAGCTGTAGATCTCTGCAGTTCATCCAGAGCAGACCTGGGCAAGATGCGGCCCGCCGGCCGCATTTGGCCCGCCTGACGATTGTAAACGGCCTGCCGCCCCGCCACCGCTCAGCCAGCCGCCAGAGACAGTGCAGCAGCTGCTGAGCGTCGCTGGTTCTCCTTCCCTTCAGCCACTCCAGCGCCTGTGCGCCCTGCATTCCAACCCCTGTCCGTGCGCCTGCGCCTGTGCACCCTGCATTCTAATGTGCTGACCGCCGCTGGCACTTCCGCATCAGGGAAGCGCCAGCAGCGGTGGCATCACTCAGCGTGACACAGCCTGCTGCGCTGCTCCGTTGCACCAGACACCGGTGTTCTATGCATGCGGCTGTACTGTGGACACTTGTGCCGGTGGTCGGTGGTAAGTGCTCCATGCCGCGGGGACTGGGTGATGGAGCTGCCTGGTGCCTGCCTGCCTGCATGCATGATAGGGAGGGGGAGGGAGCAGCGGCCAGCCCTGGGGGGAATGCGGATGGGGGCAGCACAAACAGCACATTATGGGCCTGTGGGGCACATTTATCAGGAGTCAGGACAGTATGATGGGGGCACAAGTGACAAATCAGGACAGTATGGGGGCACAAGTGACAAATCAGGACAGTATGGGGGCACAAGTGACAAATCAGGGCAGTATGGGCCCCATACTGTCCTTATTTGTCACTTGTGCCCCCATAGTAAGATAGCATATGTATACTACAGTATTGGGTAAAAATGAGTTAATTATATTAGTCCGGCCCTCTAAAACCATCCAATTTTCTCATGCGGCCCCATGGCAAAATGAATTGCCCACCCCTGATCCAGAGTGATCATGGGCCTCTTGGCTGCATCTCTGATCAGTCTTCTCCTTGTTTGAGATGAAAGTTTAGAGGGACGTTTGGGTCTTGGTAGATTCACAGTGGTATGATACTCCTTCCATTTCAATATGATTGCTTGCACAGTGCTCTCTGGGATGTTTAAAGTTTTGGAAATAATTTTGTATCCAAATCTGACTTTAAACTTCTCCACAACAGTATCATGGACCTGCCTGCTGTGTTCCTTGGTCTTCATGATGTTCTCTGTGCTTCAAACAGAACCCTAAGACTATCACAGAGCAGGTGCACAGGTGCATTTATATGGAGACTTGATTACACACAGGTGGATTATATTTATCATCATTAGGCATTTAGGACAACATTGGATCATTCAGAAATCCACAATGAACTTCTGGAGTGAGTCTGCTGCACTGAAAGTAAAGGGGCCAAATAATATTCCACGCCCCACTTTTCAGTTTTTGAATTTCCACAAAAATTTTAAGTAACCAATAAATTTCATTCAACTTCACAATTGTGTTCCACTTGTTGTTGATTCTTCTCCAAAAATTTACATTTGGTATCTTTATGTTTGAAGAATGATATGTGGGAAAAGGTTAAAAAGTTCCAAGGCGCCGAATACCTCTCCTCCAAGCCATGCAATATAAGCTAGCTCTTACATGGGTTTCAATCAGGACACAGATTATAAAGGGGATGGGAGTAGCTAACCGAGCTCAGCTGAGAGCACAGACTCCCAGAACTCCCAACATGGCCGACTAACCCCTGTTCTGCCAGCAGAATTTAGCACCATTTAAAAAGAGGGTGAAGTACTTCTTTTTAGCCCAGGAGTTGGAGCAATCAGAAGCTGCGGTCTTCTGGCTCCTCTCTGTTGTGGTAACCACGTGACATTACCAAAAGTAGGTTAAAGCAATAATTTTGCAAATAAATAATTGGCATCCGCCAGCTAGTTGACATTTCAAGGCCAAATAAATAATTTTTCAGTACTGATGGATGATTTTTTAGTACTGTTATAAATAAATAATTGGCAGTAGCCATTTAGATGCCATTTTGTAGGCCAAATAAATATTTTTCTATACTGCTGTATCTATACAAATAGTGTTTCTAAAGATTTGATATGCAAATTGCCTCTTTAGAGAAAAAAAGGACTTTTAGGGCTTGTTTCCACTTGCGAGAAACACGTCCGTGTCTATGCCAAAAAGCCTCTCTGTGCACTCTGTTGCTGTGTCGGTATGACTTGTGGGCCTTAAAAAGAGTTATACTTTGCACCCTTGTTTGTGGGAGTACTGTGCATAAAAACAATTTTTTCCCATGCAGCTGTGCCGCAAGTGACAGTATGGACTATATTGTACTCACAGCGGCAGAGGGATACTTTGCGGAAGGATACCTTCCGTCACTGTATCCTGGAGCCCCTGGAGAGCGGTGGCATCTGCCGATATGACAGCTCTCCACGGGAGATCATTGTGGGACATTCGTTATTACATGGATTACTGCAGATCAGGGAGTATATTGTTGGTTTATTATTTTAATATTTTTTACAGGTGATCAATGGCTTCAGGGACAAGGTGATTGGTGTGTATGTACTCTATGTTAAAATAGCTGTCTTTTAAGCTACTGTGTCTTTACTCTACAACCATGCCTCTGGGAGTACTGTGCCAAAAAGCCTCCCTGTGCACTCTGTTGCTGTCTCGGTATGACTTGTGGGCTTTAAAAATAGATATACTTTGCACCCGTGTCTGTGGGAGTACTGTGCGTAAAAACAATTTTTACTTCTCTGCAACTGTGTCTGTGGGAATATTGTGTCAGAAAAACCTGTGTGTGTGTGCTCTGTATGCGTACATGTGGCATGGGGTGGTAGTCGTAGGCGATTCTACTAAGTCACAGTCAGTGAGCGCCCCAGCACCTTGCACATGGAGAGATGGGTATGCTATAGTAGAGTACTCACCTCTGTTGCTGGCTCCCAAGTTCCATGAAACACCAGAAAATCACAGTTCTTTTTTAACAGTTGAACATTACTAAACATCAAGGCATCCTTCACATTGGCAGCACAGTTCACACAGGGCAACGTTTCCTGTCCTTTCCCTGCCTTCCGGGCAGACTCTAGTATCTCTGTTATTTCTCTCGGCGTTCGTGTCCCATCTGTACTTTCAGCATCACCAGTTTGGGTTCCTCTGGCTACATCTCACCATTCTGAAGCTCCCAGTGACATTTTGTGAGGCAGATCTTGCAAATTCTTGGAGTTTCTCTACCGCCATAAATTGCCATTTCCTGTGTTCATCATTTTACTCCTAAGACTCTCTATAGCGTTATCACATATACAATTTGTGGTCTGAGATATGTTGCATGCACAAAGTATAAGCTGAAGAAATGGATAAGGGAACAATGTGAAATAGTAAAAACACATGTGAAAAATTCTCTGATGGAGAAAATCATTTTATTAAAAACAAAAAAGTTATTTTGATTGCTTCTTTGTTCAGTCTAAAAAAGTTAAGACAGCTATCTTATAAATGTAAAACAAAACAATTGGCCAAAAATCTTCAGTAATCTGACATTGACCTTGTACTGTTGGACTTCAAAGCGAGTTTTACTTTGCTTTGGTTTGTGCTGCTGCCACAGCCTGGTATTGGTAGATTGCCATTGATGTTAATATTTCTTCACCTGTGTTTATTTCTTTGCCCTTGGGAATGAATGACACACTGCTTATTCTTATCTTAAAGTTGTGTTAAACTCCTATCGAATACGACATTTATTCAATAATCTACTGTAACCATTTAGTAATATCCAACCTGTAATTGCAGTTGATTTTACTGGTGAATTTTCCTTGAAAATAATGACCCAGGTTGTATCTGAGAGGGAAGAACAAAATGAGCACACATAAATGAAAAACGTATAGTGAGGCTAAGTTCACACTAGGCGTTTTTTATGCATTTTTATTCTGCAGCAAAACCTGCACTCTTGGCAGAGAAGAAGCAGTGTCCAAAATGCATGTTTTGGTGAGTTTTTTGTTGTGGTTCTTTAGGACTCCAAAGTTCAGTTTTACTTCCACCACAGAAGCATGAACACAGATCACCAATACAAGACATATGTTCATGAAAAAATACACATACAAATGTAACAGCTGAGGGAGGTGAATTGGTCTGGGAAAAGACACTGGCAGTGCATTGAGTTTGTAAAACACTGTTTAATACTTTGGTCTGCCATTGAGTTGCTTAGGCATTGTGCACCTTCACACCTTGGTCAGCCACAGGCATTGTTCAATTTCACACCTTTGTAGGTCAATGTTTACTTTGTACGCATCACTAATTTAATTCAACTGTGCTAATCCAAACTACCATCTCAGGTTACCAAGACAAGATGGTAAATCTGGAAAAAAAAATCACAAAATTAATGGGTTTCAAATACTGTTGTACATGCTTTTTTTCATTTTGATAGCATTTTTCATCACCCTTTGCTTTCAAGGGGTGAGAAACACCGAAAAATCGCTTAAAGAAGTGACAAGTAGTGTTGAACATTCCGAATGCAAATATCAGGTATCGGCCGATATTCGCTGTATCGGAATTCCGATACCGAGTTCCGATACTTTTGTGATATCGGATACCGGAATCGGAAGTTCCCATAGTGCAATGATGCACTATAATGGAGTGTGGGCAGTGCGTGGGCAGAGACTGCATGTGTGTGTGCGGGTGGGGTCTGTGTGTGACCGTGGGGGGTCTGTGCAGGCCTGCCGGGGGTCTGTACGAGCCTATCGGGGGTCTGTGCGTGCCTGCCGGGGGTCTGTGCGGGCTGCCAGGGGTCTGTGCGTGCCTGCTGGGGGTCTGTGCGGGCCTGCCGGGGCTCTGTGCGGGCTGCCGGGGGTCTGTGTGGGCTGCCGGTGGTCTGTGTGGGCCTGCCGGGGGTCTGTGCAGGCCTGCCGGGGGTCTGTGTGGGCCGCCTTGGGTCTGTGCAGGCTGCCGGGGGTCTGTGCGTGTGTGCAGCCATCGTCCGATGGCACTACAAGTCCTGCTACAGTGACAGTGATTGACACATTAGCCAATGATGGCACAGTAGTGGTCCCATCATCCGGCTAATGTGTTGAATGTAAAAAAAAAAAAAAAATACTACATACATACTACATACTACATACATATATACTACCTACATACATACTACATACATACTACATACATACACACTACATACATACTACATACATACTACATACAGTACATACTACATACATACTACATATGGATCACCCCCGTAGGGCAGTGGGATACTCGGTACCGGGCCCTTCGGTTCTCAAGGAGGATGTCACGGTGGCTGACCCGGTCCGTGGCCCTCGGGAGGTCCGTTGTAAAAGGGAAAAGGTCTTTAAAGGGATAATGTTCGTGATGCCACCTGTGGTATTCGGTCAGGGTGACCGACGCTGCTTAGGGGTCCGCTGGGGTGATGTTATGGTAGCTGGTTGGTATACCTTCCCACAGGTGAAGTATGTCCCCAGGGCTTCCCAGTGTGTAGATGGTGGATGGTGTGAGGCGCAGTGAAGAACGAGGACACAAGGTTGCAGTCTCTATACCTTTTTACTGAAGGCTTCAGCATCCGCAGTCCAGAGCACCAAATCACAGGGTAGGCAGAGTCCGGCCGGTCTGAAGGCAAATCCAGAGTCCCCTTATCCAGGTGGAAATCAGTAGCCTTCCTCTAGCGCCTGGATGTTGTAGTACCTTACTGCTGAGCCGCTCATAAGGTCCTCACAACTGTTGTAGATGTTCTAGATGTTATGTCTTTCTCTCTGTCCCCCAGATGGATAGGAACAACCCGTATGACTGATGGCCGGAGGCTTTTTACAGGGACTCTAGCACGCCCCAGCCACCACTAGTTGCTATCGTGCCTCCGGGGTATAGGTCGGGCAGGTAACGTGAAATTATCTGTCCTGCCAGTCTCTGAAGAAAACCGTAGAGATCCTTACTCCCTCGGTGTTCTGGCTACCGGATTTCTGCGCCTCAGAAGGAAGCAGCCTGCTCCTGGCTGGTCTCTCTCCGATTTTCCTCTCCTGTGCTCTGCTTTCCTGCACACTCTCTGCAATATGTTCGCTTTAGTGTCTTCTTCCAGGAGCTGCAGCACTTCAGGCTCCAGGACTCCGTCCTCCCCCTCTGTCTTCCTGACAGGAACTGAATTCTGAACCTCTTTTCTCTCCAGGTCAGGATGTTTTATAGGGGAGTTCACCTAAAACAGGCTTAGAGCTCCCCCTTCTGGTCTGGAGTGTGAACATGTTGCATGCATAGTGTTTATCTGGTAAAGAGATCTCCTTTATTGCCTTCAAACGTAACATCAATCCCCCTGGTGAAAGAATGACATTACTGCAATGACCAGGACCCTGGGGCGCTGCACATACATACCACATACATACATACTACATACTACATACATACTATATACATACTACATACAATACATTCATACATTACATACAATACATACATATAGACATACATTACATAAAACATAGATTACATACTCACCATTACTTGTCATTTTGATCCCGAAGCCAGTGTCATCTGTAAATAATATTAAAATAACAAACAACCAATATACTCCCTGATCCGCAGAAATCCACGAGTGTTCCACGACGATCTCCCGTGGAGAACGGCAGCATCAGCTGATGCGATCGCTCTCCAGGGGCTCCAGGAAGCCAATGAAGGGAGGAAGGTATCCTTCTGCACTGTATTCCTCCGCCGCTTTAAAAAAATAGTCCCTAGTCCCACTTTTGGCATTGCTGTGTGAAAAATTTTCCCACGCAGCAATTGCCATAAAGTGAGACTTTGAACTATAGTAACCTCAGTGATGCACTGCAGGAGCCATTGTCTCCTGTCAGTGTGTCACTGAGGGTCCTTTAGAGCAGTGACATCACCCAATGTCACTGTTCTATAGGGGAGATCGTCGTGGGACACTTGTTATTAATTGGACTACGGTGGACTGGTAGTATACGGTTTATTATTTTACGTTTTTTGCAGACGCCCCCGACAGACCCGGCAGGCACACACAGACCCCTGGCAGCCCGCACAGACCCCCAGTAGCCCGCACAGACCCGAGGCTTTTACGCACAGACCCCCGACAGCCCACACAGACCCCCGAGAGGCCCGTACAGATCCCCGGCAGGCCCGCACAGACCCCGCCCGCGCATACAGACACGCACAGTGTCCTCCCACGCACCGCCCACACTCTACCCCCCTCCAGAACAGGATGTAGAAGGACAGAAAGGGCTTGTTTACATTCTGATATTTGTGTCCCATTGACTTGCATTGGTATCGGGTATCGGTATCGGCGATATCCGATATTTTTTGGATATCGACCGATCCAATCCGATACCGATACTTCTTGATATCGGAAGGTATCGCTCAACACTAGTGACAAGCTCTTTTTCAAAAAACCATGGAAAGCACAAAATACTGATGACAAAAAAACAAGCTGTGTGCAGGAGATATCTAAAATCTCTTAGGCTTTGCTGGTACTGTGTGAGCCTCTTCAGTTCCTCCTGTAACAGTTTTCTTTATTGTTTCTCCTTTGGAGGGAGTTTGGGTTCTGGTATTTGTCAGTAGAAGTGCAGCAGAACTTAGTCTCTATGCGCAGATAGAATCCAGCGGAATCTAGTGGCGGTACAACCAACCCATTCAGAGGTTCGGGCACAAAGAAATGGGTCAGCCACAGTTCTAGGCAGAAAATCATATTCTCAGACATGGGAGGAGAGAAGATGCACCACCCAGGAGTGGGAGCAGATGTGTGAGGTAGCAGCCTAGGAGATATAAGGCAGCTCTTCATTTTGGACTCAGTTTTCCTGATGGCCGGAGGTTACGTTTGCTGACGCAGTCCAGAAAGCCTGTAACTAAGATTTGGACCTGTAATCCATCAGGGGGTAGCGTATAATAACCAACAGAGCGTGCAGATGTGGGGGATTTGTGGATAAAGATAAAAGAGCAGCCCAAGATTAATTTTATATTTAATTGCTGAAGAGGCGCACTAGAAAATACAACTGTACATACAAGAGCAAATATATACAGTCAGGAATGTAGTACAAGGATAGGGTATAGATAGGTTGCAATTACCGTGTTATGTAGCATGTGACCACAGAGAGGCGCTGATGGATCACATGTCCAAATCTTAGTTATAGGCTTTCTGGGCTGCGTCAGCAAATGTAACCTCCGGCCATCAGAAAAACTCAGTCCAAAATGAGGGGCTGCCTTATATCTCTTAGGCTGGTACTTCGCACATCTTCTCCCACCCCTGAGTGGTGCAGCCTCTCTCCTCCCATGTCTGAGAATATAATTTTCTGCCTAGAACTGTGGCTGGCCCATAACTTTGCGCCCGAAGTTCTGAGTGGGTTGGTTGTACAGCTACTGGATTCTGCTGGATTTTATCTAAGCACAGAGACTAAATACGACTACCGTATGTAATTACTGTTAGCTATGCTTTATAACTCTATAATCCAGAGTGCTACTGGTGGCTAAATCATATGGGCACGTGGGGAAAGGAACGCCAAGTGGGAATATGTACTCTGCTCATCTTAGAGATATTGCATTCTGTTATTATAGGTCATTTTTCTGATTCCATACCTCAGTCTGCTGTGACTTGTTCCATGAGCTTAGTCACACAAACAGGTTCAGGTTGCTATAGCTGCAGAAGAGTTCACACCTTTGTGTTAAGAGCTTCAAAAAGCTTGAGTTAATTAAAGGCAAACACTGCATGGCATTTTATGGCCTTGGGGGACGCCAAGGGAGCAGGCACATTTCAGGAGTGGAGAGAAAATTACTTTGTCCCTCACAACATGTATCTACACCTCTGGCAAAAATTAAGAGACCACTGCAAAATGTTCAGTTTGTCTGATTTTTTTTCCCTTTGTAGGTATGTTTTTGAGTACAATGTAAATTGTTCTTTTATTCAATAAACTTCTGACAACATGTCTCCAAATTTCCAAGCAATACATTTTGTATTTTTTTCTGACAAAGAAAAATGGTCAAAATAAAAAGAAAACTGTGGTTTCAGACCTTAAATAATGCAAAGAAACCAAGTTCATAATCATTTAGAAACAACAATACTAATGTTTTAACTCAGGAAGAGTTCAGAAATCAATATTTTGGGGAATAACCATGATTTTTAATCACAGCTTTCATGCGTCTTGGCATGCTTTCCACCAGTCTTTTCACACTGCTTCTCGCGCAAAAATTTAAGCAGTTCTTTGTTTGATGGTTTGTGACTATCCACCATCCTCTTGATTACATTCCAGAAGTTTTCAATGGGGTTCAGGTTTGGAGATTGGGCTGCTCATGACAGGGTTTTGATGTGGTTGTCTCTTAATTTTTTCCAGAGCTGTATAGCCTTGCAGCTTCTGTTTTGGTCAAAAGATTTTTTAAGCCACCACTACAACAAGGTAAACTTTTTTGGCCGAGCTCTTCTCTACTCTACTTTAACCTATTAATCATTTGTTAAAATGTCCAATATAATTTAGGTATATTATTAGCTATTTTTCAATTTTCAAAATGACTAATAATATGATATACAAGGGACAAATACCATCTCACCATGACCAGACACCATATTACCACCACATAGAGACCTATAATACCACATACAAGGAACAATTACTGCCACACCATGTCCAGACCACATATTACCACCATAGTGACCGAATAATATCACATACAATGGGCAAATACCACTGCACTATGTCCAGATCACATATTACCACCACGTAGTGACTGAATAATACCTCAAACCAGGAACAAATACCACCACAGCATGACCAGACCACATATTACCACCACATAGTGACCAAATAATAGCACATACAAGGAAAAAATACTGCCACACCATGGCAGGACAACATATTACCACCACATAGCAACTGAATACAACAATACTGATCACTAATTAAAAAAACCACAATATTAATATCACCATAAGTGCCATTATACCAGGGTTGGACTGGCCATCGGGCACTTCTGGCAAATGCCAGAAGGGACGCAGCCAGTAATGGGCCGCTGCACACCGACTCACCCCCCCACCAGCGCCGCCGCCGCATTCAACTATACCGGCGTCTATGACGCTGGTACAGTTGAATGCAATGATGGAGGAGAGAGCATCTGCTGACGCCCCTTCTCCCATCATTCTCCACTCTTCCTCTGACACTGCGGGTGCGCGCACACTCACTGTATGCCATGCAGTGCAGCGGCAGCCGCCGAGACAGGAGCAGGGAGCAACATGGGCACGAGGAGAGGCGAGGAGTGTGTTTTTTTTTTACCGGACTGTGGGGCCATTCTTGGGGTGGAGGAGAGATGCGGGCTGTGCTGTATATTACTATGTGGGCTGTGCTGTATACTGCTAAGTGTGCTGTGCTGTATACTGCTACGTGGGCTGCGCTGTATACTGCTACGTGGGCTGTGCTGTATACTGCTACGTGGGCTGTGCTGTATACTACTGTGTGGGCTGTGCTGTATACTACTGTGTGGGCTGTGCTGTATAATACTGTGGGGGCTGTGCTGTATACTACTACGTGTGCTGTGTTATCTGCTATGCGGGTTGTGCTATATACTATGCGGGTTGTGCTATATACTATGCGGGATTTGCTATATACTATGAGGGTATATTCTATTCTATGGGGAGGCCGTGTTATGTACTATGGGAGTATATTCTATTCTATGGGGAAGGCTGTGTTATATACTATGGGAGGTATATTATATTCTATTGGGGAGGCTGTGTTATGTACTATGGGGGGCTGCATTATATTCTAGGGGGGCTACATTATATATTATGGGGGGTGGGCTGTAGTAGATTTTATGAGGGATGATTGCATCATACTCTTTGATGGGGTTGCATTATATACTGTGGGGAGGTGGACTGTATTATAATCTATTTGGGGCTACATTATATTCTATGGAGGGCTGTATTATATTTATATTCTTTGAAGGGTTATTGCATCATATATGAGGGGGCTGCATTAAACTATGAGGGGGCTGCATTATATTCTATAGGGTGGCTGCATTATATTCTGTAGGGTGGTGGCGCAGTTATACTATATGTGGGCTGCATTATAATGTATTGAGGACTATGGGGAATACGTTATACTAAATCAAAAACTATGCGGTGCGTTATACTATGGGAAGTGAATTGTACTACATGGATGACTATGGCGGTGCATTATACTATATGGAGCACTATGAGGAGTGTATTATGCTATATGGAGGACTGAGCAGTGTATTTTAATATATGGAGGACTATAGGGAGTGTATTATACTATAAGGAGGACTGTGGCGCACATTATAATATATGGAGGACTTTGGGGTGTATTTTACTAAACAAGTAAAATGCTGCATATTCAGATTGATTTTGCTGGAACAAAAATAATTGTTCTCAGCAGCACATCGCTGGTGTAAACTGTAGATGGGCTGCTGATAACATGATACTGTATGGTGATCTGTTAGTGATCTATTAGTGATTGTTCTGTCCCATTATTACTCCTCAACTGATGGAAAGAGGCCGGGAAACAAGTGTTGAACAACTCAGTGCTTGTAAATACAACCAAAATACTTTTGTGTGATTTGCAATATGTTAGCATTTGGGGCCCCATTTTAAACTTTGCCTAGGGCCCCACTTTGCCTAAAACCAGCCCTGCCTACAAGTGTACAAAGATATTATACAGTCACCATGTGACAAGTGGGCCTGTGTAACTTCAAATGCCAAGGTTGAATTTTAGTTCCTATCCAGCCCTGCATTATACACAGGAGATCTGCACTTAGTATGCAGTGTCTGTGTAGAGGTAATACAGTGATTAACGGTGACATTATACCGAGGATCTCTGTATGTAGTGTCAGTGTACAGGAAAAACAGTGATCACCGGTGACATTATACACAGGAGCTCTGTATACAATGTATAGTGTACAGGTAATATAGTGATCCAGGTGACATTATACATAGGAGCTCTGTACACAGTATTAGTGTACAGTAGTAATGGGCAAACACTAAAATGCTCAGGTGCTTGTTGCTCGGGTCGAGCAAATTGGAATACCCAGGTACTCGACCCGAGCAACGAGCCCAATGTAAGTCTATGGGAAACCCGAGCATTTTTGCTGCGATCCCCGCGGGGGTCCTTTTACAGTCTAAAGACGACAAAAATCAATGGGAACAGTGCTCAAATGACATGGAAACATCATGGGGAAGACACCTGAAAGCATTTCTGACTCCTAGGTAACAGCTGTAATTAATGTTGTCAGAGTGTTGACATAAGAAGGAAAAAGACTAGACTAATAATGGTATGCACATCCACAAGATAATAAAATATCCAAAAACCTTTATTACACCTCAAACAAGACAATGTTAAAACCATTTTAAACACATGTAAACATGACCAATAACCAACACTCCCAAATATAAAGACATATGGGCCATTGAGTAGAAATTCACCATGAGAAGTGGAACGGCTAATGGGAAAAGCACATGTCAAAACTGGATCATATCTGATCAAGACAATTATGACAGTTATATACATGTAGAAAAAACATTTGCTAATGACAACCCATAATGCATCCAAATTATGACACAATAACCGCAATATATATGTATAGAAAAGATTCACTAGCATTATATGCATAAAATGTCAAGGATATGCCAGACAATAAATCTGCAATAATTTAGAAGACATATAAGTGTGTGTCATGAACCCCAGATCCAACATTTCCCTTATGTATATGAAGGAATAAATAGGTCCCCACATATGTTGGACCCAATGGGGAAGAGAAGAGAAGAGAAAAGGAATGAAGGACCCAGGATGTCTTACAACGCCAATGAAAGGAGGTTAGCATACAACCTGATAAGTAATCACTTAATCATAAATGAGAGAGTCTAGAAAGGCATAACAGCCTATAGGATGCAGGCAGGTGTAGCCATAGTTCCAGCTCAAAAGAAGCTTGCGAGGGAAGCCATATGGGTATGGGATCCCAATGAGAGCAAAAGGGGGGTGAGGTAAGGGCCCCACGCGTATCGCTGCCAGGGCAGCTTCGTCAGGGTAAATGGGTCTAAGGTGAACAACCAGGTTTAAATATGCACATTAATAAGAAAAAGAGTTCATACCGGTGTGTAGTAATGATCCGGATTGGTTAAATCCAGGAGCCAGCTGCCTCGAGACAATCAATGTGCGAGCGTGATGCCTGGTTAGGGCTGGAAATGTTTACCATTGCTATAGCGCGTCGTAAGCATGCACAGAAGCAACCTTCAAAAAACACAGAGCGCGTGTGCTGGTACCAGAGAGAGCAAATCGACAAAAAATGTGTACAGCCGCGCATGCGCTGTTGCTGCAGCAGAAGAGCGACCTGCCATGGGATAAATGGTACAGTACATGTATACCATATTTAAAGGGCTCAGAATAAATGTCAATGTCAAGGAAGTATACCGATAACAGATATTAGCCCTCAGATAGACCTCATATTAAATCAGTATAAAGAAACATTATTGGCCATGATAATTAATTTAATTTAAAGAGAGATAAATAGCGTGAATAACAGTAAATAATGAAATGTGATCAATGACTAATATTTTATTCTGTGGAGAAGCCCAATATATAAAAAGAACCATATATATCCCATATAACTGTTAGGTGGAATACATAGTTAGAAAATATGTAACAAGATAATTCATCCGAATGAAACCCAAGAAATTCCATGTGACTATAAGGGACTCCTCAGATATACTGGGAGACAATAGATCAAAAACTTGGTCAAATAAATGAGACTATAGCATCATGGCAAGGTTAAATGGAATCATCTAGATGGTAATGTCCCCAGATATTCAGTCAAATAAATGAGATAGAGGGTTTTAAATTAAAAAAAGGGAAATTAAAAATGATAATAGCGTAACTTGAACTACAATGTTATCCAGTCCTGATGAAGCAGCATGTTTTGTGGAAACCTGACAGAATACAATTAGACCATATGGCCATAGACAACATCCAATCAGACCTTATAAATTTGTAAGTTTCTGGGTCAAAAGACCATAGTAGCACTGAAAGGTGATGTATTGAACAACACAATCCATTGAATGAAATAACATATCCAACATTGGGAAAAGATAAAGCGCCTTTGTCATCCATCACATCCTGATAAGTCCATAATAGGATTTCACCCAATGCCTCCTGATTAGTGTTGAGCGATACCTTCCGATATCGGAAAGTATCGGTATCGGTTTGGATCGGCCGATATTCAAAAAATATCGGATATCGCCGATACCGATACCCGATCCCAATGCAAGTCAATGGGACCAAAATATCGGAATTAAAATAAACCCTTTCTTTCCTTGTAGGTTCATTCTACATGAAGGAAAACAACTAAGAATAATGCCGGATGTATTTGGGGAGGTGGCGGAGACATTAAAGTCATAGAGGTTTATCCCAATCAAATAGAATAGCATGTTTTTTGTTTTTTTTTAAGACGTTCGGAGTGACAAAGATATTGACTATGTAAATTTTTTTTTTATTTTGTCAGATATTGATGTTTCACTATTCCACGCCCTTCCCCTTCTTTTTTTTCTTTTTTTTTTTCTTTTCCCACACTTTCATCTTCATCATCATCAGCATCTTTGACATCAACTTCTTCACCTTATTCATCTTCTTCTTCATCTTCTACCTATTTTTTTTTTTTTATTACATTCTTCATATTCATTTTATTCAACTATTATTATTCTTCTTATTCTACATATTCTTTTTATTCCACTGTTATTATTCTTCCTATTCTACTTCTTCATCATATTCTCATTTGTGACAGGCATTCCCGTAGTTGTTATCTATAAAAGTTTGAAGATTACACCTTCCGTTCTGCCAGTCACAAAAGTTACATTTGTCCGCATTCAGTTTGGCCTGCAGCATCAGGCTTTATCCAGGGGCACCACGAGGAGGAACGGACTCACCCCCATACACTGCTTAGTCTTCTTCTGCATATAATTTAGATAATATCTTTTGCTCTGATATTAAGTCTTATGCTTAATGTTCTTCTGCTCTTTGTTCTGCAGCCTCTTGTTCTTCTGCTTCTCGGTCTTCCATGTTGTCGTCTCCAGGGTCGTCGTCTCCAGTGTCGTCATCTCCGCCGTCGTCGTCTCCGCCGTCGTCGTCGTCGTCATCGGGGTGGTCTTCCGTGTCGTCGTCATCGTGGTGGTCTTCCGGGTCGTCGACGTTAGGGTCTTCAACTTGGAAATGTAGCAGAAGGTACAAGAAGGCTGAGAAAATGCCAAGAACCAGCTGATGGAACTGGAACTCGGATGGCTACCCGAAGGTTCAAGAGCCTATGGAACTACCGAGGACCAGCTGACGTTACTGGAACCCGGTTACTAAGCAGGAGGTACCCGTGCTAAAAAGCACTACCAAGGACCGCCTGACGTTGACGGAACTCGGATACCCAGAAGGAGGCACCTAAGCCAAAGGCTCTGCCCGGAACCAGCTGACGTTACTGGAACCAGGATGGGGAGCAGAAGGTACAAGAGCAAAAGACACTGCCGAGAACCAGCTGACGGTACTGGAACCCGGATGGGTAGCCGAAGGTCCAAGAGCCAATGGAACTACCGAGGACCAGCTGACGTTACTGGAACCCGGTTACTAAGCAGGAGGTACCCGTGCCTGAAAGCACTACCAAGGACCACCTGACGTTGGTGGAACTTGGATACCCAGAAGGAGGCACCTAAGCCAAAGGCTCTGCCCGGAACCAGCTGACGGTACTGGAACCAGGATGGGGAGCAGAAGGTACAAGAGCAAAAGACACTGCCGAGAACCAGCTGACGGTGCTGGAACCAGGTGGTGGACCCGAAGGTCCACAGGAGAGGAGAGAACAGCTAGGCCGCGAGGCAGCCGCAGTTACCGAACCCCAACAGTCCTACAGGGGGAGCTGGGCCTACTGGCACTACAGAACCAGCCTTGACTACCAGTTCACGCAGCCCACATAGGAAGCTCCTAAACTGGAGGCACCCTGGAGTTGGCTAACCCGACCGCACCACGACGAGGCAAGCATAGGTGTCTCAGTGAGCTTGACACAACCCGGAAACAGCTGACGGTGCTGAAACCAGGCTTGGCACGAGGGAGTACCTGTGACAAAAACACTGCCGAGAACCAGCTGGCGGTGCTGGAACCCGGATGCGTTGCCCCAGTGTGCAAGAGCCAATGGCACGACCGAGGACCAGCTGACGGTGCTGGAACCCGGTTACTAAGCTGTAGGTGCCCGCGCTTAAAAGCACTACCAAGGACCGCCTGGCGTTGGCGGAACTCGGATACCCAGGAGGAGGCACCTAAGCCAAAGGCTCGGCCCGGAACCAGCTGACGGTGCTGGAACCAGGTGGTGGACCCCAAGGTCCACAGGAGAGGAGAGAACAGCTAGGCCGCGAGGCAGCCGCAGTTACCGAACCCCAACAGTCCTACAGGGGGAGCTGGGCCTACTGGCACTACAGAACCAGCCTTGACTACCAGTTCACGCAGCCCACATAGGAAGCTCCTAAACTGGAGGCACCCTGGAGTTGGCTAACCCGACCGCACCACGACGAGGCAAGCATAGGTGTCTCAGTGAGCTTGACACAACCCGGAAACAGCTGACGGTGCTGAAACCAGGCTTGGCACGAGGGAGTACCTGTGACAAAAACACTGCCGAGAACCAGCTGGCGGTGCTGGAACCCGGATGCGTTGCCCCAGTGTGCAAGAGCCAATGGCACGACCGAGGACCAGCTGACGGTGCTGGAACCCGGTTACTAAGCTGTAGGTGCCCGCGCTTAAAAGCACTACCAAGGACCGCCTGGCGTTGGCGGAACTCGGATACCCAGGAGGAGGCACCTAAGCCAAAGGCTCGGCCCGGAACCAGCTGACGGTGCTGGAACCAGGTGGTGGACCCGAAGGTCCACAGGAGAGGAGAGAACAGCTAGGCCGCGAGGCAGCCGCAGTTACCGAACCCCAACAGTCCTACAGGGGGAGCTGGGCCTACTGGCACTACAGAACCAGCCTTGACTACCAGTTCACGCAGCCCACATAGGAAGCTCCTAAACTGGAGGCACCCTGGAGTTGGCTAACCCGACCGCACCACGACGAGGCAAGCATAGGTGTCTCAGTGAGCTTGACACAACCCGGAAACAGCTGACGGTGCTGAAACCAGGCTTGGCACGAGGGAGTACCTGTGACAAAAACACTGCCGAGAACCAGCTGGCGGTGCTGGAACCCGGATGCGTTGCCCCAGTGTGCAAGAGCCAATGGCACGACCGAGGACCAGCTGACGGTGCTGGAACCCGGTTACTAAGCTGTAGGTGCCCGCGCTTAAAAGCACTACCAAGGACCGCCTGGCGTTGGCGGAACTCGGATACCCAGGAGGAGGCACCTAAGCCAAAGGCTCGGCCCGGAACCAGCTGACGGTGCTGGAACCAGGTGGTGGACCCGAAGGTCCACAGGAGAGGAGAGAACAGCTAGGCCGCGAGGCAGCCGCAGTTACCGAACCCCAACAGTCCTACAGGGGGAGCTGGGCCTACTGGCACTACAGAACCAGCCTTGACTACCAGTTCACGCAGCCCACATAGGAAGCTCCTAAACTGGAGGCACCCTGGAGTTGGCTAACCCGACCGCACCACGACGAGGCAAGCATAGGTGTCTCAGTGAGCTTGACACAACCCGGAAACAGCTGACGGTGCTGAAACCAGGCTTGGCACGAGGGAGTACCTGTGACAAAAACACTGCCGAGAACCAGCTGGCGGTGCTGGAACCCGGATGCGTTGCCCCAGTGTGCAAGAGCCAATGGCACGACCGAGGACCAGCTGACGGTGCTGGAACCCGGTTACTAAGCTGTAGGTGCCCGCGCTTAAAAGCACTACCAAGGACCGCCTGGCGTTGGCGGAACTCGGATACCCAGGAGGAGGCACCTAAGCCAAAGGCTCGGCCCGGAACCAGCTGACGGTGCTGGAACCAGGTGGTGGACCCCAAGGTCCACAGGAGAGGAGAGAACAGCTAGGCCGCGAGGCAGCCGCAGTTACCGAACCCCAACAGTCCTACAGGGGGAGCTGGGCCTACTGGCACTACAGAACCAGCCTTGACTACCAGTTCACGCAGCCCACATAGGAAGCTCCTAAACTGGAGGCACCCTGGAGTTGGCTAACCCGACCGCACCACGACGAGGCAAGCATAGGTGTCTCAGTGAGCTTGACACAACCCGGAAACAGCTGACGGTGCTGAAACCAGGCTTGGCACGAGGGAGTACCTGTGACAAAAACACTGCCGAGAACCAGCTGGCGGTGCTGGAACCCGGATGCGTTGCCCCAGTGTGCAAGAGCCAATGGCACGACCGAGGACCAGCTGACGGTGCTGGAACCCGGTTACTAAGCTGTAGGTGCCCGCGCTTAAAAGCACTACCAAGGACCGCCTGGCGTTGGCGGAACTCGGATACCCAGGAGGAGGCACCTAAGCCAAAGGCTCGGCCCGGAACCAGCTGACGGTGCTGGAACCAGGTGGTGGACCCCAAGGTCCACAGGAGAGGAGAGAACAGCTAGGCCGCGAGGCAGCCGCAGTTACCGAACCCCAACAGTCCTACAGGGGGAGCTGGGCCTACTGGCACTACAGAACCAGCCTTGACTACCAGTTCACGCAGCCCACATAGGAAGCTCCTAAACTGGAGGCACCCTGGAGTTGGCTAACCCGACCGCACCACGACGAGGCAAGCATAGGTGTCTCAGTGAGCTTGACACAACCCGGAAACAGCTGACGGTGCTGAAACCAGGCTTGGCACGAGGGAGTACCTGTGACAAAAACACTGCCGAGAACCAGCTGGCGGTGCTGGAACCCGGATGCGTTGCCCCAGTGTGCAAGAGCCAATGGCACGACCGAGGACCAGCTGACGGTGCTGGAACCCGGTTACTAAGCTGTAGGTGCCCGCGCTTAAAAGCACTACCAAGGACCGCCTGGCGTTGGCGGAACTCGGATACCCAGGAGGAGGCACCTAAGCCAAAGGCTCGGCCCGGAACCAGCTGACGGTGCTGGAACCAGGTGGTGGACCCCAAGGTCCACAGGAGAGGAGAGAACAGCTAGGCCGCGCGGCAGCCGCAGTTACCGAACCCCAACAGTCCTACAGGGGGAGCTGGGCCTACTGGCACTACAGAACCAGCCTTGACTACCAGTTCACGCAGCCCACATAGGAAGCTCCTAAACTGGAGGCACCCTGGAGTTGGCTAACCCGACCGCACCACGACGAGGCAAGCATAGGTGTCTCAGTGAGCTTGACACAACCCGGAAACAGCTGACGGTGCTGAAACCAGGCTTGGCACGAGGGAGTACCTGTGACAAAAACACTGCCGAGAACCAGCTGGCGGTGCTGGAACCCGGATGCGTTGCCCCAGTGTGCAAGAGCCAATGGCACGACCGAGGACCAGCTGACGGTGCTGGAACCCGGTTACTAAGCTGTAGGTGCCCGCGCTTAAAAGCACTACCAAGGACCGCCTGGCGTTGGCGGAACTCGGATACCCAGGAGGAGGCACCTAAGCCAAAGGCTCGGCCCGGAACCAGCTGACGGTGCTGGAACCAGGTGGTGGACCCCAAGGTCCACAGGAGAGGAGAGAACAGCTAGGCCGCGAGGCAGCCGCAGTTACCGAACCCCAACAGTCCTACAGGGGGAGCTGGGCCTACTGGCACTACAGAACCAGCCTTGACTACCAGTTCACGCAGCCCACATAGGAAGCTCCTAAACTGGAGGCACCCTGGAGTTGGCTAACCCGACCGCACCACGACGAGGCAAGCATAGGTGTCTCAGTGAGCTTGACACAACCCGGAAACAGCTGACGGTGCTGAAACCAGGCTTGGCACGAGGGAGTACCTGTGACAAAAACACTGCCGAGAACCAGCTGGCGGTGCTGGAACCCGGATGCGTTGCCCCAGTGTGCAAGAGCCAATGGCACGACCGAGGACCAGCTGACGGTGCTGGAACCCGGTTACTAAGCTGTAGGTGCCCGCGCTTAAAAGCACTACCAAGGACCGCCTGGCGTTGGCGGAACTCGGATACCCAGGAGGAGGCACCTAAGCCAAAGGCTCGGCCCGGAACCAGCTGACGGTGCTGGAACCAGGTGGTGGACCCCAAGGTCCACAGGAGAGGAGAGAACAGCTAGGCCGCGAGGCAGCCGCAGTTACCGAACCCCAACAGTCCTACAGGGGGAGCTGGGCCTACTGGCACTACAGAACCAGCCTTGACTACCAGTTCACGCAGCCCACATAGGAAGCTCCTAAACTGGAGGCACCCTGGAGTTGGCTAACCCGACCGCACCACGACGAGGCAAGCATAGGTGTCTCAGTGAGCTTGACACAACCCGGAAACAGCTGACGGTGCTGAAACCAGGCTTGGCACGAGGGAGTACCTGTGACAAAAACACTGCCGAGAACCAGCTGGCGGTGCTGGAACCCGGATGCGTTGCCCCAGTGTGCAAGAGCCAATGGCACGACCGAGGACCAGCTGACGGTGCTGGAACCCGGTTACTAAGCTGTAGGTGCCCGCGCTTAAAAGCACTACCAAGGACCGCCTGGCGTTGGCGGAACTCGGATACCCAGGAGGAGGCACCTAAGCCAAAGGCTCGGCCCGGAACCAGCTGACGGTGCTGGAACCAGGTGGTGGACCCCAAGGTCCACAGGAGAGGAGAGAACAGCTAGGCCGCGAGGCAGCCGCAGTTACCGAACCCCAACAGTCCTACAGGGGGAGCTGGGCCTACTGGCACTACAGAACCAGCCTTGACTACCAGTTCACGCAGCCCACATAGGAAGCTCCTAAACTGGAGGCACCCTGGAGTTGGCTAACCCGACCGCACCACGACGAGGCAAGCATAGGTGTCTCAGTGAGCTTGACACAACCCGGAAACAGCTGACGGTGCTGAAACCAGGCTTGGCACGAGGGAGTACCTGTGACAAAAACACTGCCGAGAACCAGCTGGCGGTGCTGGAACCCGGATGCGTTGCCCCAGTGTGCAAGAGCCAATGGCACGACCGAGGACCAGCTGACGGTGCTGGAACCCGGTTACTAAGCTGTAGGTGCCCGCGCTTAAAAGCACTACCAAGGACCGCCTGGCGTTGGCGGAACTCGGATACCCAGGAGGAGGCACCTAAGCCAAAGGCTCGGCCCGGAACCAGCTGACGGTGCTGGAACCAGGTGGTGGACCCCAAGGTCCACAGGAGAGGAGAGAACAGCTAGGCCGCGAGGCAGCCGCAGTTACCGAACCCCAACAGTCCTACAGGGGGAGCTGGGCCTACTGGCACTACAGAACCAGCCTTGACTACCAGTTCACGCAGCCCACATAGGAAGCTCCTAAACTGGAGGCACCCTGGAGTTGGCTAACCCGACCGCACCACGACGAGGCAAGCATAGGTGTCTCAGTGAGCTTGACACAACCCGGAAACAGCTGACGGTGCTGAAACCAGGCTTGGCACGAGGGAGTACCTGTGACAAAAACACTGCCGAGAACCAGCTGGCGGTGCTGGAACCCGGATGCGTTGCCCCAGTGTGCAAGAGCCAATGGCACGACCGAGGACCAGCTGACGGTGCTGGAACCCGGTTACTAAGCTGTAGGTGCCCGCGCTTAAAAGCACTACCAAGGACCGCCTGGCGTTGGCGGAACTCGGATACCCAGGAGGAGGCACCTAAGCCAAAGGCTCGGCCCGGAACCAGCTGACGGTGCTGGAACCAGGTGGTGGACCCCAAGGTCCACAGGAGAGGAGAGAACAGCTAGGCCGCGAGGCAGCCGCAGTTACCGAACCCCAACAGTCCTACAGGGGGAGCTGGGCCTACTGGCACTACAGAACCAGCCTTGACTACCAGTTCACGCAGCCCACATAGGAAGCTCCTAAACTGGAGGCACCCTGGAGTTGGCTAACCCGACCGCACCACGACGGGGCAAGCATAGGCGTCTCAGTGAAGTTGACACAACCCGGAAACAGCTGACGGTGCTGAAACCAGGCTTGGCACGAGGGAGTACCTGTGACAAGAACACTGCCGAGAACCAGCTGGCGGTGCTGGAACCCGGATGCGTTGCCTTGCCTATTAAAGATTGTCTTCCTAGAGCCCCAACTAGCGGTGTTGGAGCAAAGGGTAAGCAGGGGGAGATGAGTGTAGGCCGAAGCCTGCACTGGAGGCAGCTTTGTGTCTGCGTTGCGTTTGCAGGACACTTTGCCGGCTACACACTGGGGGAACAGCTGGCGTTGCTGAACCCCACTAACACAATGGCGTGTGTTTTTCTCTGTGCAGCTAGCACTTGCGGGCAAAAACTAGCGATGTTAGAGCCCGTGTTGAAGCAGGAGGAGGAGGAGAGGAGCAGAGTGTAGGCCGAAGCTTAGTTGAACCAATTTCAAAGGAAACCTTTAACCCCCCCCTCAGGTGTTACAAAGTACAAGAGACACACCTTGTGCAGTATTAATGCTGCACAAGTGAAAGGTTGCTCTATTAATTTGTCTACTTGCACACGCTGAATGAAAGACATACACAATTTACCCCATTCTACAGTCAAACTGTAGTGGATGCGTGACTTGGTTTTTTGATGAGACGCAGCACAGGTGTCCAAAATAACGCCTTGGTGCTTGGAGCAGCTTCCTGAGCGTTGTTATTTGCTGTACAGGAGTCTGCGCTCTTGTGTTATCCCTTGGCAATGCCCTGTTAGCGCTGCCCATCTTATGACATCATTTCATGTTGGCCGGTGCGGTTAACGATGGCCATAAATCCCAGACCCACAGTGTCTTTTCATAAAGCCACACTGCGGTGCTGGGATTCGTGGCCTTGAGCAGTAAATATTTTGGCCGCTCACACACGTCCTTACACCTGCTTCAGACTGGGCGGCCTCTGCTGATCCCTTCTCGCATGCCGCGGCCATGAGGCTGCACAGTCTGAAGAAGGCTGAAGGAGATGAGTTAAGACAGGCGAAGATATGCACTGCTCGTGCCCATCAATCACACCCTCGCAGTCAAAATAATTAAGACAACGAGGAGCATTTTATTCAGGCAGGGCGGACGAACAGGCGCAAGTAGCCAACCAATGATGTCAGAAGACGGGAAGCGCTACCAAGGGGGGTGCTGCGTATCATTAGAAAGGAAAGTCACACCTCAGGGACAGTGGAATGGTCTCAAAGAGACACATTTTGTACGTGTTGAGTTCCACGTGGGCAAGGAGAAAACATCAGCCACCTTGTACAAATGCAGCAGTACTGCTGTACAAGGTGGCTGTTATACATAGAAACACCTGGGGGTGGGGGCCAGGCTCCCTTCAATTTCAGTTCATGTGCCTGCGTGGCGTTTGCAGGTCACGTTGCAAGCTGCACAGCAGGGGAACAGCTGGCGGTGCTGAACCCCACTAACACATTGGCTGGTGTTTTTCTCTGTGCAGCTAGCATTTCCGGGCAAAAACTAGCGGTGTTTGAGCCCAGGGTCAGCAGGAGGAGGAGGAGAGGAGCAAAGTGTAGGCCGAAGCCTGCACTGGTGGCAGCTTTTGGTCGGTTGTGCCAGCGTGGCTTGTGCTGGACACGATGCCGGCTACACAGCGGGGGAACAGCTGGCGTTGCTGAACCCCACTAACACATTGGCTGGTGTTTTTCTCTGTGCAGCTAGCATTTCCGGGCAAAAACTAGCGTTGTTAGAGCCCAGGGTCAGCAGGAGGAGGAGAGGAGCAGAGTGTAGGCCGAAGCCTAGTTGAACCAATTTCAAAGGTTACCTTTAACCCCCCCTCAGGTGTTACAAAGAACAAGAGCCACTCCTTCTGCAGCATTAATGCTGCACAAGTAAAAGGTTGCTCTATTAATTTGTCTACTTGCACAAGCTGAATGCAACACGTAGACTATTTAGCCCATTATACTGTTTAACAGTAGTGGAGGCGTGACTTGTCTTTTTAAAGAAAAGCAGCACAGGTGTCGAAAACAACACCTTTTTGCATGGGCGCAGCTTCCTGAGCGTTGTTAGTTGCTGTACAGGAGTCTGCGCTCTTGTGATCCTTTGGCCATGCGCTGTGAGCGCTTCCTGTCTTATGACCTCATTTCATGTTGGCCGTTGCGGTTAGCGATGGACATGAATCCCAGACCCACAGTGTGTTTTTAAAAAATCACACTGCGGTGCTGGGATTCGTGCCCTGGTGCAGTAAATATGTTTGCCGCTCACACATGTCCTTACACCTGCTTCAGACTGGACGGCCTCATCTGATCCCTTATCGCCTGCCGAGGCCATGAGGACACCCAGTCTGAAGAAGGCGGAAGGAGATGAGTGAACACAGGCAAACATATGCACTGCACATGCCCATCAATCACACCCTCGCTGTCCAAAAAAATAAGACACCGAGGGCCGTTGTTTCGAGCAGGGGAGATGCACAGGCGCAGCCAGCTAACCAATGATGTCAAAAGACGGGCAGCGCTAACAAGGGTGGTGCTGCGTGTCATTACAAAGGAAAGTCACACCTCAGGGACATTGTAATGGTCTGTAATGAGACACATTTTGTACGTGTTGAGTTCCACGTGGGCAAGGAGAAAAAGTCAGCCACCTCGTACAAATGCAGCAGTACTGCTGTACAAGGTGGCTGTTATACATAGAAACACCTGTGGGTGGGGGGCAGGCTCCCTTCAATTTCAGTTCATGTGCCTGCGTGGCGTTTGCAGGTCACGTTGCAAGCTACACAGCAGGGGAACAGCTGGCGTTGCTGAACCCCACTGACACATTGACTGGTGTTTTTCTCTGTGCAGATTGCATGTCCGGGCAAAAACTAGCGGTGTTAGAGCCCAGGGTCAGCAGGAGGAGGAGGAGAGGAGCAAAGTGTAGGCCGAAGCCTGCACTGGTGGCAGCTTTTGGTCGGTTGTGCCAGCGTGGCTTGTGCTGGACACGATGCCGGCTACACAGCGGGGGAACAGCTGGCGGTGCTGAACCCCACTAACACATTGGCTGGTGTTTTTCTCTGTGCAGCTAGCATTTCCGGGCAAAAACTAGCGTTGTTTGAGCCCAGGGTCAGCAGGAGGAGTAGAGGAGCAGAGTGTAGGCCGAAGCCTAGTTGAACCAATTTCAAAGGTTACCTTTAACCCCCCCCCTCAGGTGTTGCAAGGTACAAGAGCCACACCTTGAACAGCATTAATGATGCACAAGTCAAAGGTTGCTCTATTTAATTTTGCTCCTTGCACACGCTGAATTAAACACGTACACTATTTAGCCCATTATACTGTCAAACAGTTGTGGAGGCGTGACTTGTCTTTTTAACGAGACGCAGCACAGGTGTCAAAATTTGCACCTAGGTACTGGGCGCAGATTCCTGAGCGTTGTTATTTGCTGTACAGGAGTCTGCGCTCTTGTGTTATCCCTTGGCAATACCCTGTTAGTGCAGGCCGTCTCATGACCTCATTTCATGTTGGCCGGTGCGGTTAACGATGGCCATAAATCCCAGACCCACAGTGGCTTTTCCTAAAGTCACACTGCGGTGCTGGGATTCGTGGCCTTGTGCAGTAAATATGATCGCCGCTCACACATGTCCTTACACCTGCTTCAGACTGGGCGGCCTCAGCTGATCCCTTATCGCATGCCGCGGCCATGAGGCCGCACAGTCAGAAGAAGGCGGAAGGAGGGGAGTGAAAACAGGGGAACATATGCACTGCTCGTGCCCATCAATCACACCCTCGCAGTCAAAATATATGAGACAACGGGGGGCGTTGTGTCGGACAGGGGGGACGCACAGGCACAGCCAGCCAACCAATGATGTCAGGAGACGGGCAGCGCTAACAATGGGGGTGCTGCGTGTCATTAAAAAGGAAAGTCACACCTCAGGGACATTGTAATGGTCTGTAATGAGACACATTTTGTACTTGTTGAGTTCCACGTGTGCAAGGAGAAAAAGTCAGCCACCTTGTACAAATGCAGCAGTACTGCTGTACAAGGTGGCTGTTATACATAGAAACACCTGTGGGTGGGGGGCAGGCTCCCTTCAATTTCAGTTCATGTGCCTGCGTGGCGTTTGCAGGTCACGTTGCAAGCTACACAGCAGGGGAACAGCTGGCGTTGCTGAACCCCACTGACACATTGACTGGTGTTTTTCTCTGTGCAGATTGCATGTCCGGGCAAAAACTAGCGGTGTTAGAGCCCAGGGTCAGCAGGAGGAGGAGGAGAGGAGCAAAGTGTAGGCCGAAGCCTGCACTGGTGGCAGCTTTTGGTCGGTTGTGCCAGCGTGGCTTGTGCTGGACACGATGCCGGCTACACAGCGGGGGAACAGCTGGCGGTGCTGAACCCCACTAACACATTGGCTGGTGTTTTTCTCTGTGCAGCTAGCATTTCCGGGCAAAAACTAGCGTTGTTTGAGCCCAGGGTCAGCAGGAGGAGTAGAGGAGCAGAGTGTAGGCCGAAGCCTAGTTGAACCAATTTCAAAGGTTACCTTTAACCCCCCCCCTCAGGTGTTGCAAGGTACAAGAGCCACACCTTGAACAGCATTAATGATGCACAAGTCAAAGGTTGCTCTATTTAATTTTGCTCCTTGCACACGCTGAATTAAACACGTACACTATTTAGCCCATTATACTGTCAAACAGTTGTGGAGGCGTGACTTGTCTTTTTAACGAGACGCAGCACAGGTGTCAAAATTTGCACCTAGGTACTGGGCGCAGATTCCTGAGCGTTGTTATTTGCTGTACAGGAGTCTGCGCTCTTGTGTTATCCCTTGGCAATACCCTGTTAGTGCAGGCCGTCTCATGACCTCATTTCATGTTGGCCGGTGCGGTTAACGATGGCCATAAATCCCAGACCCACAGTGGCTTTTCCTAAAGTCACACTGCGGTGCTGGGATTCGTGGCCTTGTGCAGTAAATATGATCGCCGCTCACACATGTCCTTACACCTGCTTCAGACTGGGCGGCCTCAGCTGATCCCTTATCGCATGCCGCGGCCATGAGGCCGCACAGTCAGAAGAAGGCGGAAGGAGGGGAGTGAAAACAGGGGAACATATGCACTGCTCGTGCCCATCAATCACACCCTCGCAGTCAAAATATATGAGACAACGGGGGGCGTTGTGTCGGACAGGGGGGACGCACAGGCACAGCCAGCCAACCAATGATGTCAGGAGACGGGCAGCGCTAACAATGGGGGTGCTGCGTGTCATTAAAAAGGAAAGTCACACCTCAGGGACATTGTAATGGTCTGTAATGAGACACATTTTGTACTTGTTGAGTTCCACGTGTGCAAGGAGAAAAAGTCAGCCACCTTGTACAAATGCAGCAGTACTGCTGTACAAGGTGGCTGTTATACATAGAAACACCTGTGGGTGGGGGGCAGGCTCCCTTCAATTTCAGTTCATGTGCCTGCGTGGCGTTTGCAGGTCACGTTGCAAGCTACACAGCAGGGGAACAGCTGGCGTTGCTGAACCCCACTGACACATTGACTGGTGTTTTTCTCTGTGCAGATTGCATGTCCGGGCAAAAACTAGCGGTGTTAGAGCCCAGGGTCAGCAGGAGGAGGAGGAGAGGAGCAAAGTGTAGGCCGCAGCCTGCACTGGTGGCAGCTTTTGTTCTGTTGTGCCAGCGTGGCTTGTGCTGGACACGTTGCCGACTACACAGCGGGGGAACAGCTGGCGGTGCTGAACCCCACTAACACATTGGCTGGTGTTTTTCTCTGTGCAGCTAGCATTTCCGGGCAGAAACTGGCGTTGTTTGAGCCCAGGGTCAGCAGGAGGAGTAGAGGAGCAGAGTGTAGGCCGAAGCCTAGTTGAACCAATTTCAAAGGTTACCTTTAACCCCCCCCTCAGGTGTTGCAAGGTACAAGAGCCACACCTTGAACAGCATTAATGATGCACAAGTCAAAGGTTGCTCTATTTAATTTTGCTCCTTGCACACGCTGAATTAAACACGTACACTATTTAGCCCATTATACTGTCAAACAGTTGTGGAGGCGTGACTTGTCTTTTTAACGAGACGCAGCACAGGTGTCAAAATTTGCACCTAGGTACTGGGCGCAGATTCCTGAGCGTTGTTATTTGCTGTACAGGAGTCTGCGCTCTTGTGTTATCCCTTGGCAATACCCTGTTAGTGCAGGCCGTCTCATGACCTCATTTCATGTTGGCCGGTGCGGTTAACGATGGCCATAAATCCCAGACCCACAGTGGCTTTTCCTAAAGTCACACTGCGGTGCTGGGATTCGTGGCCTTGTGCAGTAAATATGATCGCCGCTCACACATGTCCTTACACCTGCTTCAGACTGGGCGGCCTCAGCTGATCCCTTATCGCATGCCGCGGCCATGAGGCCGCACAGTCAGAAGAAGGCGGAAGGAGGGGAGTGAAAACAGGGGAACATATGCACTGCTCGTGCCCATCAATCACACCCTCGCAGTCAAAATATATGAGACAACGGGGGGCGTTGTGTCGGGCAGGGGGGACGCACAGGCACAGCCAGCCAACCAATGATGTCAGGAGACGGGCAGCGCTAACAATGGGGGTGCTGCGTGTCATTACAAAGGAAAGTCACACCTCAGGGACATTGTAATGGTCTCTAATGAGACACATTTTGTACGTGTTGAGTTCCACGTGGGCAAGGAGAAAAAGTCAGCCACCTCGTACAAATGCAGCAGTACTGCTGTACAAGGTGGCTGATATACATAGAAACACCTGTGGGTGGGGGGCAGGCTCCCTTCAATTTCAGTTCATGTGCCTGCGTGGCGTTTGCAGGTCACGTTGCAAGCTACACAGCAGGGGAACAGCTGGCGTTGCTGAACCCCACTAACACATTGGCTGGTGTTTTTCTCTGTGCAGCTAGCATGTCCGGGCAGAAACTGGCGTTGTTTGAGCCCAGGGTCAGCAGGAGGAGGAGAGGAGCAAAGTGTAGGCCGAAGCCTGCACTGGTGGCAGCTTTTGGTCGGTTGTGCCAGCGTGGCTTGTGCTGGACACGTTGCCGACTACACAGCAGGGGAACAGCTGGCGGTGCTGAACCCCACTAACACATTGGCTGGTGTTTTTCTCTGTGCAGCTAGCATTTCCGGGCAAAAACTAGCGGTGTTTGAGCCCAGGGTCAGCAGGAGGAGTAGAGGAGCAGAGTGTAGGCCGAAGCCTAGTTGAACCAATTTCAAAGGTTACCTTTAACCCCCCCCTCAGGTGTTGCAAGGTACAAGAGCCACACCTTGTGCAGCATTAATGCTGCACAAGTAAAAGGTTGCTCTATTTGTTTTGCTCCTTGCACACGCTGACTAAAACACGTACACTATTTAGCCCATTATACTGTCAAACAGTTGTGGAGGCGTGACTTGTCTTTTTAACGAGACGCAGCACAGGTGTAAAAATTTGCACCTAGGTACTGGGCGCAGATTCCTGAGCGTTCTTATTTGCTGTACAGGAGTCTGCGCTATTGTGATCCCTTGGCCATGCGCTGTGAGCGCTTCCTGTCTTCTGACCTCATTTCATGTCGGCCGTTGCGGTTAGCGATGGACATGAATCCCAGACCCACAGTGTGTTTTTAAAAAATCACACTGCGGTGCTGGGATTCGTGCCCTGGTGCACTAAATATGTTTGCCGCTCACACATGTCCTTACACCTGCTTCAGACTGGGCGGCCTCATCTGATCCCTTATCGCCTGCCGCGGCCATGAGGACACCCAGTCTGAAGAAGGCGGAAGGAGATGAGTGAACACAGGCAAACATATGCACTGCACATGCCCATCAATCACACCCTCGCTGTCCAAAAAAATAAGACACCGAGGGCCGTTGTTTCGAGCAGGGGAGATGCACAGGCGCAGCCAGCTAACCAATGATGTCAAAAGACGGGCAGCGCTAACAAGGGTGGTGCTGCGTGTCATTACAAAGGAAAGTCACACCTCAGGGACATTGTAATGGTCTCTAATGAGACACATTTTGTACGTGTTGAGTTCCACGTGGGCAAGGAGAAACAGTCAGCCACCTCGTACAAATGCAGCAGTACTGCTGTACAAGGTGGCTGATATACATAGAAACACCTGTGGGTGGGGGGCAGGCTCCCTTCAATTTCAGTTCATGTGCCTGCGTGGCGTTTGCAGGTCACGTTGCAAGCTACACAGCAGGGGAACAGCTGGCGTTGCTGAACCCCACTGACACATTGACTGGTGTTTTTCTCTGTGCAGATTGCATGTCCGGGCAAAAACTAGCGGTGTTAGAGCCCAGGGTCAGCAGGAGGAGGAGGAGAGGAGCAAAGTGTAGGCCGAAGCCTGCACTGGTGGCAGCTTTTGGTCGGTTGTGCCAGCGTGGCTTGTGCTGGACACGATGCCGGCTACACAGCGGGGGAACAGCAGGCGGTGCTGAACCCCACTAACACATTGGCTGGTGTTTTTCTCTGTGCAGCTAGCATGTCCGGGCAGAAACTGGCGTTGTTTGAGCCCAGGGTCAGCAGGAGGAGGAGAGGAGCAAAGTGTAGGCCGAAGCCTGCACTGGTGGCAGCTTTTGGTCGGTTGTGCCAGCGTGGCTTGTGCTGGACACGTTGCCGACTACACAGCAGGGGAACAGCTGGCGGTGCTGAACCCCACTAACACATTGGCTGGTGTTTTTCTCTGTGCAGCTAGCATTTCCGGGCAAAAACTAGCGGTGTTTGAGCCCAGGGTCAGCAGGAGGAGTAGAGAAGCAGAGTGTAGGCCGAAGCCTAGTTGAACCAATTTCAAAGGTTACCTTTAACCCCCCCCTCAGGTGTTGCAAGGTACAAGAGCCACACCTTGTGCAGCATTAATGCTGCACAAGTAAAAGGTTGCTCTATTTGTTTTGCTCCTTGCACACGCTGACTAAAACACGTACACTATTTAGCCCATTATACTGTCAAACAGTTGTGGAGGCGTGACTTGTCTTTTTAACGAGACGCAGCACAGGTGTAAAAATTTGCACCTAGGTACTGGGCGCAGATTCCTGAGCGTTGTTATTTGCTGTACAGGAGTCTGCGCTATTGTGATCCCTTGGCCATGCGCTGTGAGCGCTTCCTGTCTTCTGACCTCATTTCATGTCGGCCGTTGCGGTTAGCGATGGACATGAATCCCAGACCCACAGTGTGTTTTCAAAAAATCACACTGCGTGGCTGGGATTCGTGGCCTTGTGCAGTAAATAGGTTGGCCGCTTACACATGTCCTTACACCTGCTCCAGACTGGGCGGCCTCAGCTGATCCCTTATCGCCTACCACGGCCAGGAGGCCGCACAGTCTGAAGAAGGCGGAAGGAGATGAGTTAAGACAGGCGAACATATGCACTGCTCGTGCCCATAAACCACACCCTCGCTGACAAAATAAATATGACAACGAGGGGCGTTGTTTCTAGCAGGGCGGATGCACAGGCGCAGCCAGCTAACCATGATGACAAAAGACGGGAAACGCTACCAAGGGGGGTGCTGCGTATCATTACAAAGGAAAGTCACACCTCAGGGACAGTGGAATGGTCTCAATGAGACACATTTTGTACGTGTTGAGTTCCACGTGGGCAAGGAGAAAAAGTCAGCCACCTTGTACAAATGCAGCAGTACTGCTGTACTAGGTGGCTGTTATACATAGAAACACCTGGGGGGGTGGGGCCAGGTTCCCTTTTAATTTCAGTTCCTGTGCCTGCATGGCGTTTGCAGGTCACGTTGCCGGCTACACAGCAGGGGAACAGCTGGCGTTGCTGAACCCCACTAACACATTGGCTGGTGTTTTTCTCTGTGCAGCTAGCACTTCCGGGCAAAAACTAGCGGTGTTTGAGCCCAGGGTCAGCAGGAGGAGGAGAGGAGCAGAGTGTAGGCCGAAGCCTGCACTGGTGGCAGCTTTTGTTCTGTTGTGCCAGCGTGGCTTGTGCTGGACACGTTGCCGACTACACAGCAGGGGAACAGCTGGCGGTGCTGAACCCCACTGACACATCACCTAGTGTTTTTTTCTGTGTAGACAACACTTCCAGGTGGCAACTGACAGTGTTGAAACCCAGGGAATCAAAGAGGAGCAGAGTGTAGGCCGAAGCCTGCAGTGGAGCAAGTTGAAAGGGAACCTTTAACCCCCCCCCCCAGGCATTTGTTGCTGAAAGAGCCATCTTGTACAGCAGTAATACTGCACATGGAAAATGGTGGCTCCGAAAATTATGCTCCTTGCAAACGCTGAAGTACACACTCATATAATGTGTCCCCTCACACCGTCAAACCATCCCGGAAGTGGGACTTTCCTTTGTAATGTGACACAGCACAGCCGTCATTCCAACCCCCTTGGTGCCGGGCACCACCTCCTCAACGTTGTTTGGTTCTGTCACGGAGCACGCACTGTAATGTTATCCCTTGGCCATGCACAGTTAGCGGTGCCCGTCTTCTGACATCATGTAGGTGTCAGGCTGGCAGTGCCTGTGCGTCCAAGCTGCCCGAGATCCAACCTTGCAGTGTCATCTAATGTAGTCCCACTGCGGGCCAGGGATCCATGGGCATGCGCAGTGCATATCATCGCCTCTCACTCACCTCCTTCCTGCTTCTTCAGACTGTGCGGCGTCACGGCCGTGGCATGCTATTAGGGATCAGCTGACGCCGCCTAGTCTGAAGAAGCGTGAAGAAGGGGGAGTGAGAGGCTAGTATATGCACTGCGCATGGCCATGGATACCAGGCCCACTGTGGGATCACATTAGACGACACTGCGAGGTGTGATTTCGGGCAGCGTGGACGCACAGGCGCAGCCAGGACGACAACAAATGATGTCAGAGGACGGGCAGCGCAAACTGTGCATGGCCAAGGGATAACATAACAGCGCAGGGTCCATGACGGAATCAAACAACGCTAAGGAGGCAGCGCACGGTGCCAAGGGGGTAGCAATGACGGCTGTGCTGTGTCACATTACAAAGGAAAGTCCCACCTCCGGGACGGTTGGACGGGTGTGAGGGGACACATTACATGAGTGTGTAGTTCAGCGTTTGCAAGGAGCATAATTTCAAGAGCGACCTTTCCCTTGTGCAGTATTAGTGCTGCACATGGTGGCTCTTTCAGTAACAAACGCCTAGGGGGGGGGGGGGGGACAGGTCCCCCTTACATTTTAGTTGTGCCAGCGTGGCGGTCGCATGACACGTTGCCGGATACACAGCTGGGGATCAGCTGACGTTACTGAACCCCAATAACAGAGGAGCGACTGTTGACTGTGCACACAGCACTTCCAGGCACCAACTGGCGGTGTTAGAGCCCAGGGACAGCAGGAGGAGCAGATTGGAGGTATTGCCGCACACACAGCTGGGGATCAGCTGACGTTACTGAACCCCAATAACAGAGGAGCGACTGTTGACTGTGCACACAGCACTTCCAGGCACCAACTGGCGGTGTTAGAGCCCAGGGACAGCAGGAGGAGCAGAGGAACAGAGTGTAGGCCGAAGCCTGATTGGAGCAAGTTGAAAGGAAACCTTTAACCCCCCCCCCCCAAGACGTTTGTAGCTGAAAGAGCCATGTTGTGCAGCACTAAGGATGCAAAAGGAAAAGGTTGCTCTTTTAATTATGCTCCTTGCAAACACCGAAGTAAACACTAAAAATGTGTCCCTTTATACCGTTAAACCGTTCCGGAGGTGCGAATTTCCTTCGTAATGGGACACAGCACAGCTGTCATTCCTATCCCCTTGATGCCGTGCGCTGCCTCCTCAGCGTTGTTTTAAGCTGCCACGGAGCCTGCGCTGTTCTGTTAGCCCTTGGCCATGCCCAATTAGCGCTGCCTGTCTTCTGACATAATTTGGTGTCAGGCTGTCAGTGCCTGTGCGTCCACGCTGCTCCAGATCCCACCTCGCAGTCTCATCTAACGTAATCCCACTGCGGGCCTTGGAACCATGGGCATGCACAGTGCATAACCTCGACTCTCACTCCCCTCCTTCCCTCTTCTTCAGACTGTGCGGTGTCACGGCCGTGGCATGCTAGGGATCAGCTGACGGCGCACAGTCTAAAGAAGGCGGAGGGAAATGAGCGAGAGCCCGAGGGGGAAGATATGCACTGCGCATGCCCATGGATCCCAGGCCCGCAGTGTGACTCAATCAGAAGACACTGCGAGGCGGGATCTCGGGCAGCGCGGCCGCACAGGCGCAGCCAGCCTGACACCAAATTATGTCAGAAGACAGGCAGCGCAAATAGGGCATGCCCAAGGGATAACAGAACAGCGCAGGCTCCGTGACAGCTTAAAACAACGCTGAGGAGGCAGCGCATGGCACCAAGGGGGTAGGAATGACGGCTGTGCTGCGTCACATTACGAAGGAAAGTCCCAGCTCCGGGACGGTATAAACGGTATCAGTGAACACATTTTATAAGTGTTAAGTTCTGCGTGTGCAAAGAGCTAAAAAAAAAGAGCTACCTTTTCCTTGTGCAGCATTACTGCTGCACAAGATGGCTCTTTCAGTAACAAACGACGGGGGGGGGGGGGACAGGTTCCCTTACATTTAGGTTGTTGTGCCAGCGTGGCGGTCGCAGGACACATTGCCGGCTACACAGCTGGGGATCAGCTGACGTTACTGAAACCCAATAACACTGGGTCGTATGTTTTTTACTGTGCAGCCTGCACTTCTGAGCCGCAACTGGCGGTGTTGGAGCCCAGGAATAGCAGTTCAGGTGGTAGAAAGATGAACACAGCAGGAGACCTGGATGACACCCAATTACTTAATCAGGCAGAGGAGTGGCAAATTCCTGCGAGATCCAGGCCTGGTTCATTTTCAGGAAAGTAAGCCGGTCAACGTTATCGGAGGATAGTCGCATGCGACGGTCTGTTAGTACACCACCTGCGGCACTAAAGACACGTTCCGATAAGACACTAGCCGCAGGGCAAGCCAGCACCTCCAATGCATACTGGCTTAGCTCTGGCCATGTATCCAGCTTAGAGACCCAAAACTTGAACGGGGAAGAGCCGTCTGGGAGTACAGTAAGAGGGCAAGCCATGTAGTCTGTCACCATCTGACGGAACCGTTGCCTCCTGCTGACTGGAGCCGCCGGTGATGGTGTAGACATTTGGGGCGGGCACACAAAAGTGTGCCAGAGTTGTGCCATACTGGGCTTGCCTTGGGCAGAGGCACTGCTTCTGCTCCCTCTTTGGGCAGAGCCTCCCCCACTGCCTCGACGCACTGAGCTGCTTTGTAAAGCACTAGCAGCACTCCTCTCAGTTGGACAGGAGAAGATGATGGAATTCACCAGTGTGTCGTGGTACTCCCGCAATTTACGCTCCCGGGTCAACGCAGGGATGAGGTTTTGGACGTTGTCCCGGTAGCGAGGATCGAGGAGGGTGAACACCCAATAATCAGGCATGTTGAGAATGTGGTCGATGCGGCGGTCGTTTCTCAGGCACTGCAGCATGAAATCCACCATGTGCTGCAGAGTGCCAACCGGCCCAGAAACGCTGTCCCCTGCTTGAGACATGATCTCTGCCCGCTCGTCATCACCCCACCCTCGCTGTACACACTGACCACTGGACAATTGTGTCGCTCCCCTCCTCTGGACGGAGCTCTTCCTCCTCCATTGACTCCTCCTCATCCTCCTCACAAATTGGCCCCTGCGTACCCCCTTTGTGAGGAACCACGTGGCGCTGACTCTCCAGAAGCTGATGGAAAAGGTGACTCCTCATCCTCCACCTCTTCCACCACATCATCCCTTAACCCTTGCAAAGTTTGCTGAAGCAGGCAGATAAGGGGGACAGTCATGCTGACTAGTGCATCATCTGCACTTGCCATCCGCGTGGAATAATCAAAAGGACGCAAAACCTGGCAGACGTCCTTCATAGTGGCCCACTCTGTGGTTGTGAAGTCTGATCGGCGCTGACTGCGACTTCTTTGCGCCTGATGCAGCTGGTACTCCATAACTGCTTGCTGCTGCTCACACAACCGCTCCAACATATGTAACGTGGAATTCCACCGGGTAGGTAGGTCACATATGATGCGGTGTTCCGGAAGGCGGAATCGGCGCTGCAGAGCAGCAATGCGGGATCTGGCCAAGCTGGAACGCCGCAAGTGAGCACACTCTAGGCGGACCTTGTGCAGCAGGGCATCAAGATCCGGATAGTCCCTCAGAAAACTCTGCACAACCAAATTGAGCACATGTGCCAGACATGGGATGTGAGTGAGGTTGCCAAGGGCCAAAGCTGCCACCAGATTTCGGCCATTGTCACACACTACCATGCCTGGCTGGAGATTCGCTGGCAGTAACCACACATCGCTCTCCTGCTTTATGGCATTCCAGAGCTCCTGCGCTGTGTGGCTTCGATGCCCCAATGAAACTAGTTTCAAGACGGCCTGCTGACGTTTGGCCACGGCTGTGCTCATGTCGGTCATAGGTAAACGTTCACGGGTCCATGTGGGGGTGGACTGTGACGGATCCTGCAGAGAGGAATCAGAGGAACTGGTGTAAGAGGAGGAGTCGATGCGTACAGACTGGATTCCTGCAATCCTTGGAGTGGGCAGGACACGTCCTGCGCCACTTCGCACGATCTGTACCTGGCTCAACAACATTAACCCAATGGGCAGTGAGGGAAACATATCGCCCCTGTCCATGCTGACTGGTCCACGCATCGGTGGTGAGGTGGACCTTGCTACTGACGGCGTTCAGTAGCGCATGTTTTATGTTTGCCTCAACATGCCTGTGCAGGGCAGGGACAGCCTGCCTGCTGAAGTAAAAGCGGCTGGGCACCTTGTACTGTGGGACTGCCAATGCCATCAAGTCACGGAAGCTGTCAGTCTCCACCAGCCTGAACGAGAGCATTTCCAGGGACAACAGTTTGGCAATGCCTGCATTCAGAGCCTGTGCTCGGGGGTGGTTGGCCGAGAATGCCCGCCTTTTCTCCCATGCCTGTACTACCGATGGCTGTAGAGTAGACTGGGAGTGTGAGGATGACTGGGAAGGTGGTGCTGTGGGTGGAATTACACAAGGTCTCTGGGAGGAAGCCAAACCAGCTGTGCGTGAGCTGGAGGAAGAGGCAACACGAGCTGAAGAGGTGGTAGCTGCCGCTGTTGGTTGGCCTACATCTTCAGTGTGTTTCTGTAACTCCACCGCGTGCCTGGTCCGCACATGTTTCCACATATTTGTGGTATTGAGGTTGCTGAC